>NW_028274823.1:72851231-73154261 GCF_037043125.1 Eumetopias jubatus | reverse complement strand
CACAACTCCTTTTCTACCCTCTGGCTGCTGTTTGAAATGTCATTGTCGGAAAAGACTTCACCTGGGTCACCTGGATGGCTCAGTCAGTTGAGCATCCGACTCTTGGTTTTGACTCAGGTCATGATCTCAAGGTCATGGGATCGAGCCCTGTGTCAGGCTCCACACTTAACAGGGAGTCTGCTGGAGATTCTCCCTCTGCCCCCACCCTGCTGGTGTTTACTCTCTCTCTCAAATAAAGGAATAAATAATTAAAAAAAAAAAAAGTAATGACTTCACACTCTCAGCTTAAGATTTCGACCTGTGTTTGATGGCAATACGCATGCGGGGGTGGGGGGGCAAGGCGAGGGCAAGGGTTTGAGAGTGTGCTTGAGGGGCAAAGCCTTAGAAGAGGACAAAGAGGTCATTCTAACTGAACTTAACTGGATTTTAAAATTCTCATGTTCCCAATTGTGCACGTGGATCTAGTTCTAAAAAACAACGCCGTGCCAAAAGTTGGAGTTCTCGAAAAAGTTCCAATAGCCAGTTTCTGTTTTTATAATAGAATTCCAATTCAGATTTCTTTTTGCTAGCCTAATATGTTTTGGCTTCTTAAACCTAAATTACTCCGTATTTCCTACAAAAGAGATTTCCCTGCTGCCGTCTTCCTGCCGTTCTGTTTGATTAGGAAACTTTCAGGGTTGCTGTTCCTTTGACATTTATGGATATGAAGGCAATTAAAAGAAAATTGACTGGCTTACCGTCCACCTCATCTTCCTTCGACTTGTTTGCTCCTATTTCCCATTCCATGTATTATTGATAGAGTGCTTCTTTTCATCACTTCTGTGCATGTTATAAAACAGAATCAACAGCTCTTGCTCCTGGAAGGGAGGAGGCTAGCTAGTCACTGCTAAACCAACGGCCACTCACTTGTCCCCGGTCACGCAGCCTTTGTGGCTGGGGTATCTCTGCAACTTGATCCCAGAAGAGCCTGTGAGCCTTGTGAGGGGCGGGGTCGGAGGAATAGAAGGTGACGTAGGGGGGAGGGGAGAGCTGCCAGCCAAGCTGGGTAAGGGGTTGGGGAGTCCCTTCTGTAGTCCTTCAAGGTAAGCACACCGCCCCGTGGGCAGGGCTCTTCCCAAGGTTACTACTCCCCTTGGTTAGCTTGGGGGGATTAAGTCACATCTCCTGGGAACTCTCGATTTGCAAGCTTTTTTGTTTAGTAGAAGGAGGAGGGTAAGGCAACTTGCTTTCCCTTAACACAAAACTGAAAACAAACGTATTTTTTTCCTCTAAATGGAACAAAAGGGGAAGAGAGTCATTAACTGTAAACTGCCTAGACATACCAAGACCATATATGTCTACACCCGCGGTTCCTACCGGTCACTGCTGTCTTGCAAACAAAACAAATGGTGTCAAAGCAAACAAAGCTATGCCACAGCTTGAGAGGCAAAAGGTACAGAGATGCTCACTTGACCCTCGCTCTTGTGCCTCCGTAAAGTTGTCTGAGGTAAACACATGGGCTAAGCAGCACTTTTTCATGGACTCTAAATCTTCCCAAGCGCTCTCGGGTCTCTGCAGGAACCACAGCTGCCAGAACACTCCCCACCCCTTTCTGGACAGGAAAGATCGGAGCCACCCCTCACCCCACCTCCCCCAGCTGCCTCTTCCTTGTGACCCCCCACCTCAACACACTTTGTCCTCTCTCTAGGCAGCAACCTGCCTCCAGTTTCTTCACCAATACCCGGAGACTTCCTCACCAGGACCTGACCGCCAAATGACCTCCTAGAACCACCTCCCTGCCACATGGGAGCGGACACGGGATGGCATTTTCGTTCTCAGAAGACCAGGTTCACAAACCACAGCCAAGATGGTTGGAGGGGAGGGGTGGGGCCTCCCCTCTGGGCCTCACGTGTTTGGCCATGTGAGGAGTGGGCAAACACGGTGGGAGTACCATTTTCTGGTGGGAGTAAATGAACTGATTTGGGGCCCTGAGGTCTTAACTGAGTCCCCTAAAGGAGAGAACGCAGCCTTAAGAGGTCTGTCAGACCCCAGCGAAGTATACGTTTGATTCACAGGGAAATGTGAGGGACCATGGTTCAGCTTGCTTCGGGCCTGTCCCCCTCCAGGTGAGGTGGACAATACCCAAATGCCCCAAGGCAGCAAATCCCCAGCAGTGCAAGAATTCAGACCCATAAATGAAGGTCTCATTGGCAGCCATCTGCGTAAGAAGTAAAACTCACCTGGGAATGACTTTTCAAGACAAGTGCTAGAACAGAAGGTCTAAAGTAATGGCCAGAGGGGAGGATCAGACAGCGCCTAGCCTGTTGATTTTATTTTCACCCTATTTGATGTCTTCTGGAAGCAGGAAGCAAGTTGGAAAGGTACTAGGCTTGCAGGATAGGACTTGCCTGCCCTGTCCTAGCTGTGGGCTGTGGAAAAGTCAGCTTCATCTTCCATTCTTCAAGGAGGTGTCGAGCCCCTCTGTTTGCCAGGCTGATAGAGGGAAGAAAAAGGTGAAAGCAGGGTAGGATCCCTACCCACTGGGCTTACATTTTGGAGGAGGGAGAGGCGAGACAATAAATAGGTAAACAAGTAAACAAGACATTTTAGCGAGCAAGGAGGGTCACGAAGAACTGAAAGAAAGCAGGTCATGGAACAGAACATCACCCAGGTGATGTGAAGAAGCCAACTACACAAAGATCCAAAGGAAGAACATTCAGGAAAAAGGAATAACGAGTTCAATGGCTGGGAACCAGGAGTTCAATGGGCCAAGCCTCCATTTCCTCCCCTGCACAGTGGTGTCAGTGAGGATCAAATAGAGTCACGCATATGGTGAGCTGTCATGCCCAAGTCCACAAATGAGGCTAATGGCACAGCTCCCACTCGGGGGCTAGATTCTGGGGGCCCTTGGTTTCCATAACGCGGACTCTCATTACAGTCCAGTGCCCCAGTGGAGCCACTCCCGGACAAGTCTTCCTAGTCTCTCTTTTTGACACTTCATTAGCTTAAGAGACCCCATAGATGCCTCCCCCCAGCTTAGGTACCCAGCGTTGTTCTCTTGAAGCTCCCTCGAACACAATGAAGAGAAGGGGTATGTGTGTATACCCAGGTTTACTTTATGTTCTGAGCATATACTAACATACACACTATCCATGGGACTCTGGCCTCTAAAATGCCATGGAATCCTTGAATGAAGGGACACCCCAGCCATCCTCCAGTCCCAGCCCTTGTTCTGTAGCAGATCCCCCACCACCTAGTGATTTCAGGATGATGGTGTGCCATTCCTACATTTAAAGGTCCCTGTGAACTATGGCCCTGAGCCCCTGGGTTGCTGTGTTTCCGGGAAGGATTCACCTTCCAGTCAGGAAGTTCATCCCTATACATACAGCCCCCTTTTCCTGCACCTCCCTCCCATGTCCTTATTTCTGGTCCCCTCTGGAGATGCAGAACAAATGGTCTGGCCTCCACATAATGGCCCTTGGTGAAGACCATGGTTAGGTTGTCCTTGAGATGTTTTTCTCCCAGTCGAACCACAACCTCCTTCATCTTCCCCAGGAGACTTTAGAGAGCAGCACGGCCATATGGGAAGGAACAGCAGGAAGAGGTACCCGCAGCACCCACGGCTAGAGAGTAGAAGAGGGAGCCCCACAGCTCATGGTTATCTCCCCAGGGCAAAGAGGCTGGGTCTCTGCAAGCAACCACAATCCCAACAGCAAGGTGACATTTGTCCAACCTTGGCTCCAGGTCAAAAACCTCAATTGTTTCCCCATTCTCCGGGCAGCAATACGCATGGCATTGTGGTGCCCACTTTGCAGATGAGGGACCTGAAGCTGGGAGAAGCTCCCTGGCTTTCCCGGGGCACACCCTGCAGCTGAAATTTGCATCCAGCTCTGATTCCAAAGTCAGTTCCCATAACCAAACAATTTAAAACAATGATCAGCCATCTGCTACTTAGAGTTTGTTCAACCCCGCCCCCACACCTGTATATTGAGCAACTTTCAGGAACAAAGGAAGTGTCAATACTAGAAATTTAAGCGTAAAGAAAAAGAAGTCCAGAGTATGAATAACAGCTTCCATTTATGGAGCATCTCTTAAGGGACAGGAAGTCATTTAACGACGCTCCTGCAGGCTAGACTCTGCAATCCCCATTGTAAAGATAAGGGAGTCAAGGCTCCATTTGGTTAAGTGACTTGCCAAGTGGCAGGGCTGCCTTGCCAGCTTCGAAGCGTCTGCCCCCAAAGCTCTTCACCTTGACACACATTGACTCTAAAGGTCAATTCAGGTGGAAATGTGTGGTCCAAGGCCCCTTTCCCTCACCGTAGACCAAATGTCGGGTACCCATTTGGTGAAGATTTGCTAACCATGCATTAGCCTTTTAAGCCACACACATTAAAAAAATAAAAATAGTTATCAGAAATTAACAATGCTAGCAAAAGTAACCTTTGCCTCCTCCTTGAAAGGTAAGATTACGAGTTTGTAGTAAACTCAGGAAGCTTGTCATGTTCCCTTGGCCTGTGACACCTCACTGAGCTCTTTTTCCTCTTGGATAAAACTGATGCACTAATAACATTACACCACACTAAGAAATGTCATCTTCTTGCCTAGTAATAGTATAGAATGACACTCCCCTTGACTACTTCCCAGGTGATTACGAAGATCGGGGAAGCCATCTACATGAAAACATGTTATGAGCTCTGGAAAAATCTAAGAGGTATGACCATGGGGATGGTGATGACCGCCATTCGGAGATTTGTCACAGCCATTGTCACCACGGTCACTCCCAGCAGATGGCCCTGGGCATCTGTGACACGGAGGCAGCTTTCTCTGGGATACCAGCAGGGGCTGAATGGGAATCCCAGCAGGGGCTGGGTGGGAGCCCCAGACAGCCGCCATGTCAACACACAGGGCCTCTAACGGGACCTGCGGATTGCGTGGCCAGGAACAATTCTAAATCAGTAGCCCCTTACAGTTAGTGCATCTTCCTGTCAGAAAAAATACCATCTGGGCATTTTGGATAGTTTCTAGTGCATCTACCCTCAGTCCAAATCAAATAATAAAACAACTTTTCCACTTGTGTCTTGGCCTTCTTTTTGTTTTTCATATTTTCTCGCCTTTACCTCTCCCACGCTTTTCCTTCCACATGTTGGTCCATCTGTTCTAGGTAGGATGTGCCTGGTAGCCAGGGAGCATGTTTGTTTCAGCTTTCTGGCATGCATGCCTGGAACCACGAGAGAAAGTAGAAACAACCAGGGTCAGAATATATTGCAAGGATCACAAATGACACTGTAGCCCAGAAATTACCAATTGCAGGTGATGTCCTGCTTTGCAGACTAGGCAGAGACGGGAACGGGTGGGTGCCCGGTGGGCACATACCTGCTACGGGGAGCCTTCATTGCCTTTGAGACCAGAGAGACCTGGTCACAGTCCTGACCCACCACACACTAGCACTGTGAGTTAGTTACTTGATTTCCTTCTATCTGCGTGATGAAACCAAGCTCTTCCACCGATTGAGAGGAGAATTGAGACATCAAATGCAAAGTCCCTGGTGACAACTGGCTTTCAATGGAAACTTCCCTCCTTTGAACCCATAAAATGATGCTGCCCTTGGACAAATGGGTCTTGGTGGACACGTCTACTGTTTTACTCTTCTGAGGAGATAAATCGTGAATTGTCTCCATTCAGGTTCTCAGCGGATCTGCCACTATAAGAACATGTGGGAAGGACTAAACGTGCACATTTGCAGAGATTTGCATGGCAGGTGTTGGTTTTGAGGGAGATCTGCAGTGGTTTATTCAACTTTCCCACAAGCCTCCTCTATGACTAATGTGAAGGAACACACATCATAGCCAGGACTTGGCAGACACGGAAGAACAACTCTCAGAAGGCATGCGAGAAGTGCTGGGAACCAGCGTGGTTAGAGCATGACCATTCCTGCGGTGTGTGGCAGAGAGACAATAGTGTGCCTGCTACCCAACAAGCACTGGAAAAAGGGTGGATAGCCATCCTCCCAGCCATCAAGGGCTTTGCAGAATGTGTGAATCAGATCATCACCATCGTTATTTCTTGTTTAATCCAGGCTTACTGATGTTCTCACACAAGGTTGTTGGGAGGGCAGCTTTTGTTTTCATTTTTTGCTTGATATTTCTAAGAAGAAGACTTTTGTTTCAACCCCTCTTAAGCCCTCCGTTCCTTCCCCACACTCTGGATGCACCACCCCTGGGGAGTAATTTATTTCTGAGCACCAGCACCTGTCAAATCTGAGGCTGCGTGGAGGGCGCCTTCCCTGCCCGATGCTCTGATCTTGGGATTATAGCAGAGCAACGTGGGGCGGCTGCACTTTACGTTTTCCCTCCTGACTCTTCTCCAACACAAGGTTTTCTGGCCCCCCACGTTTTACCTTGACATGTGCTGACTCATGGGAGCCTATGTTCTGGGCTTGGGGCCTCCTCCCCAGGGACGCACAAAGCTAGGAAGCAGATGGTGTGGGGAGGACTTGTTTTTCCTCTCCTTCTTGATCGCCAGTGTCTTCTTTTTAAGACTCAGCACAGCCAAGCTGTGTGAAATTTGGGCAGTTGGACACGCTGTTGTACTGTTCTGCTTGACCTCTGAGGATGTTACAACTAGCTCCGCAGAAAGACTTATTCTCTCCCAGGGAGGCAGAAGAAAAACACTCTCATGAAAGTGCAAAAAAATAACTCAATCTTTTTCTCTAATATGATCGTTTTTCCTCATTACTGAGACAGCCAAATTATCCTTTTGGCTAAATGGAACAAAGTGTCAATGGGTTTCACTGACTCTGATTTATGTCAACCTACGGGACTAATCTGAGGAACAGGCAAGCAGTATTTGTGGTCTCCCCGGGAAGGACATGGCCAAACTTATCTTTCAGAACGATCATTCTGGCAGCATAGCAGACGGTGGAATGGAAAGGGACTGAGCTAGGGAGCTCAAGACTCATTAGGGATGTTACAGTAATTTAGGCTAGAAATCATGGTGACCTGACCTAAGAACCTACAGTAGGAAGGAGAAATGTATCGATTTGGAGATATGTTTAGAAGGTAAGATCATCACAATTCTGTGTCTGAAAGAAAGTGGGAGGTGAAGGAACGTGGAGGAGACATGACATTGGAGTTAAGGATAGTGATGTGTTTGCTGAGATACGGAACATTAGAGAGGGCACGGCTCCATGTGAGGATCTGTTTTGTCCGAGATGGCTATGCGACACCAAAGCAAAGATGTGAGGTATGTGGTTGATAGTTTTGAAAACACTGGAGAGGTTTGGGCTGGAGGTTTGGAAGACCTTCCCACATCCAGAGTGAGTGAGCACGTGGTAGTAGTTAAAACCACCCAGAGAGAAGGTGCAAACTGTGAGCTAAGGGAAGAGAAGAAGAGAGATGAGCTAAAGAAAAGAGAGGACTTAGACCAGAAATAAAAAGAATAAGTGACAAAATAACTGTTTATAAATATGAAGCAAAAAAAAAAAAGGATGGAAATAAATTCAGAGTTCAGGTTAGTAATGATTAATGCCAAGGAAAAGTTTGGCAAGTAAGCATAGTTTCTTTAAAACCAGCTTTACAGTTATCCCTTATGTTCACATACTGGCATCGATCTCTAGGGTTTTGAGTACTTTGTATGGATAGTTCAATGAGGAACAGTTGAGAAACCTTACATTTGAGATATGCTTAAGCCTCGACTGGCTCTACCACTCTTAGACTCATCAGCAGCCACAGATAGCCCAAGAAGAGCCAAGCTGGGCTTAAGGAACACACCTTGAAGAATCTACCTTATCTCAGTGACCCCTCATCTTCCCTGCCTCTCTACTCTCTCACTGTAACCATGTCTGACTCTCTGAGTCTTTCAGTGCTGGACCTCCATGGGCAACACCTGGCATACAGGTGTTGCCAGGTGTTGTTTCCAGGTGTGCTCAGAGAGCTTGCAACTGATCGGGTTTGCCCAGAATCCAGGGCGTACATGGCAGTGACTAAGTGAGGATGAAATGATACCTGGAGCTGGAATCAAAAGGGTTGCAAACAAAGCATTGTAAGTATGAGAGAGGCATGACTTATATTTGTGTTTGGAAAGATCCTTCAGAAAGTAGAGTGGAGGATGAACAGGTGGGAAGTAAGATGGAGGGAGGGACCCTGATCAGAAAGATGTTTAACAGCCCAGTATGAGAATAACAAGAACCCATACTGGAACAAGAGCAGTGGTAGTGGATATGGGAATATGGATCCTAGACATATTTATGAGGTAAAATGACAGAATTGGTGCCCAATCGATTTGGGTGATGAGGATAACAGGCTTGTTGAAGATGACTCCCTCACTTCCTGCTCAGGCCATTCATTGAATATTATATTCAATTATATTCAATATTATTATATTATATATTATATTATATTAATTATATTCTATATTATTGCTTTTATCTAAAACATGGAAGAATAATGACTATAATTTCTAATCTTCCTACTTACGTGTAGACAGGATGCTCTCTGCTGTGTGACCCTGTTTCACTCCTACCCTCTGTGGAAGTTGCCATTACCATAGGCAATTTCTGCAGCCACACCCCAGCCCAAGTTCGGCTCCCCTTCCATCCCATGTAACCACAGCAGTGGGTCCTAAAGCTCCTGACTTTGAGAAAATTCACACATACGTTATTGGAGGTGATGAAGCCAATACAATGGGAAGCCAACAGAATGCTTCCTATGCTCTATATTCTTCTTAAGAAAAATTCAGTTCATACTCAGCAGTGACATGCTACTTGACTGACAACCTCATCGATCTCCCTGCCATAGACACTCTGGATGGCAGTCTGGTCTGAACAGCAAAAGATTATTACCAAATTCATGTTTTACCACCTCTTCGTTGTCTAGGGTAACAGTCAGATAGATCTAATAGTATCTCTGACTCTGTGTCTCTGTCTCTCTCTCCGGCTTCTCATGTCAGTAGGAAGGCATAGTGCAGAGCATGTTGTCGTCTCAAAGTTAGCTTGTAAGTCCACGCTCAGGAATTTCATCTAATTTCTCTTGTCCTGCACATGTCATGTGATCTGCTCTTCCAAACAACCCTAAGTTAGGTAGGACAGGCTATTACTATTATTCTTATTTACGTATTGAAAATGGAGGTCCAGTCAAGTCAATCAAGTGTACTAGGAACAGATTGGGGTTGGGTGGAAAAGTTTGGTTCCAGATACGTTGAATTCAAGGTGCCTTCCCAGATGAAGATGCCAGGTAAGCAACCAAATATTGGATATTAAAGCTCAGGATATAGACTGGGGTTGAGGATACAGATTCAGAAACCATCAGTTTATCAGAGCAGTTAAGCAGAAAGACAAGAAAAAGCAAGTTTGAAATGAAGTGGTGGACTACATCTGTGTTTTCATCTAGAGTAGGGGTAGAAACTAGTGGCCTATGGGCCAAGTTCATCATACAGACAAGGTTGTAGGGATGGAATTGGAGTAATGTTTTAGATATTGAGAAACATCATGTAAAAAACTAATTTCCAGCATTCTAAAAGCAGAAGCTATGGCATCCTAGAGTCCACATTCTCACATCTCAATAATATCAAGGAGTTGAGTGAGTCACCTCCATTCCCTTTAGAACATTCTCTTCTGGTTTGCCATAGTCCCCACTATTCCTTATTGTATTACTGGCTTGTATCATTAATATACCTTTCTCCCCTGTAAGTTTTTCTTTTTTTAAGATTTATTTATTTATTTGACACACACAGAGAGAGAGAGAGAGAGAGAGAGAGAGAGCACAAGTCGGAAGGGCAGAGGGAGAGGAGAGAGAATCCCAATGAGACTCCATGCCAAGCATGGGACCCGATGTGGGGCTCGATCTGAGACCCTGAGATCATGACCTGAGCTGAAATCAAGAGCCAGACGCTTAACGGACTATGCCAGCCAGGTGCCCCTCCACCGCAAGTTTTTGAGTTTGTGATGTTTACCATCAGATTGACTCACTTCTGACTAAATTCTTTCTTAAAGGACATCCCAAGACTAAGCAGCTCCAGAAATCCCTCTCCAGATGTCTGAACCCTCAGGAATGACCCCAGCCATTTAGTATCTCCACCAGGTTCTTTAGAAATTCCTCCTTAGCATGTTAATGATCTTCTTTTTTGTGTAGCCTGTCTCTCTAACTAGACTCAAAGCTATTTGAAAGTAGCATCACACTAATTGCTTTTTGGTGTGTCCACGATTAGCAGAGCACTTCACACAGAAGAGACATTCAAAACCTGCTGCTGTGGTAAATAATTGAACAAGTGTCTGCAATTCATATTCCACAAAGCTCACTCACACTCATTTTCCCCTCAACCGGCCCAAGGTGACCCAACTCGTACACGAGAGCCAGCTGTCTAGCCAGGCCGATGGAGTTCTCTGGGGCCCCTACTACCGCAAGCCCTGCTCTGTGGGATCCTCAGAAGTATGACAGTCAACTATGGACCACAAAAGACTTGAAAGTAGAAGATTCTGCCTATTAGGCATCAGAGTAGCATCAGGAATAAATTCACTGGCAGATGGCAGAGATCACTCCTGATTTCTCTGAAAAAGGAAATGATTCAACTCAACAAACAGTTACTGGGGGCTGCTCACATGCCGAGGAATGGCTGTTTAATTCAAAAGGTAAGTAGAAGGTTGCTAGTGAAGGATGTGGGAATGTGGAGGGAAAGGATTCCTGGCAGAGGGAACGGCATGTGCAAAAGGCTCAAGTCAGAGCCATATTACTGGAGGAACTGAAGGAAGTCCATGATGATGACAGTAAAAAATGTGAGGAGGAGAGGTAAGCAGGAGTCAGAACATGTGATCATATAAATCATGCTGAGAATCCTGGATTTCATTCTAAGAATCAGGGGTTCTGAAAGGGCATTAAGCAAAGGGGGAGGGGACAAATCAGATATCAGTCTTTGAAATAGTTCCCCGATTGCTGTCAGAATAGATTGGGAAACATGGCTGGCTAAGTTGTCCAGATCCACCTTCCCTTTGAAAGCACTCAAAAATGTTAGATAAACATAAACGGGCTCTTCTTAAAAGGCATCAAAGATTTGACAAGATAATGAGAAATTACATAGCCAAACTTTACGAGAAAGCGAGATAAGCAGAGCCACTTTTGCCCTGAGGTAATCCACCAACCCAGGTAAACCTGAGCCTTAATTTTGATGCCCTCATAGGGCATAGGGGGCAGAATTTAACCCCCAGAGCTTCACAGTGTAAGCAGTTGTCTCAAACAAGCTCCTCTGGGAAGCAGAGCCATGGGCAGCACCGAGGTGACCTGGTAGGTGCAGGCCCAGGGCAGTGAAAGCGAGGCAAGGAGAGATGTCCAGCAGCGCCATGTAATACGTTCCCCTGCTGGTTGCTGCCTCTCGAGCAGCTAGAGATGGACCCAGCTGGTTAGTCTGCAGATGTGTGCAGGTAGCGCGTAGGTAAGGGTGGCGGGGGCAGGGATTGGTCCTTGGAAGGGCTGCAAGAATGACCCACACCGTGCAGTCATCCGAGTAAAAGAGGAAGGAAGAGGAACTTACCTGTGTAAGCTCCTTCCCATCTCTCATTTCCCACTGGTCGAGTTTCATCCCACATCCTGCCCTTCTGGGTTGCATCATCTGGCGCCTCAAAGGCCAACCAGGAACCAGGTCCTAAATTCAAGAGAGGGGATAGCCTGCATGAATAGAGCACCAACCAAGACAGAAGAGAAAGGAGGTGAGATTGTGAAAAAGTGAACTAAATCTTTGTCCAGTGCTGGAGCCTAATAGAAGGTCCTCCTCCCATAAGCCCGAGGAACAACGTGCCGCATAATTAGGATAAGGGTGAACCAATGTTTCTCGCACTACCCCACACTCCCACTCGTAAAGACTGGCAGGAAAGTATCCTTGGCACAAAGCAAAGTGGAGTTTCTAAAAAAATTTTTTTAAAAGGTTCTGGAAAGTTGTAGCTGTAAGCTGTCTTTTTCATGTGTTTGCAGCCCCAAATCATATCATATGTGTTATCTCCACGCCCTCAAGCTATGAATTTAATTTAAAGTGTTTTTAGACTAGTAAAGACTTTTGGCATCTGGCAAAGCAAATGCAAACCTTTCTTGAAGAAGGCACCTTCCTTTTAACTTTCCAAGGATTTCAAACATCATTTTCCATAGAACCGAGAAGCTTACGATAATGAATAACCATGTACCAGGAGTGAGAGCCAGCAGAAACAGATGCGAGCAGACTTTATATATTAGAAGGATTGTATGCGAACAATATAGCCTTTATTTTTTATTTTGTTAACTTTCTTGTATTTTATTATGTTGTGTTAGTCACCATACAGTACGTCATTAGTTTTTGATGTAGTGATCCCTGATTCATTGTTTGTGTATAACACCCAGTGCTCCATGCAAATCAACCGTATTTAACACTATGAAAGATGAGCCTTAAAACATATGTAGAGAATAGGGGGGAAAAAAAACTTTAAAGGACTTAACAGTTCTTAAAAGATAACTTCTAGAAAAATTTTAATTATTAAAAGTTAAAATGTAATAGGTGTGTATAAAACATATTAAATCCAGATAAAGAGACTGGTACACCAAGAGACCAAGAGAATTAATTAACCAGAATGCAGCATCAAAAAAAAAAAAAAACAGAAGACACTTAAAAAATGAGAAGCCATGAGATATGGAAAAGAGAGTGAGGTCTAATAGACATCAAGTCAGAATTCCAGAAGGAGAGGGGAGGGGCAATGGGGCAAAAAGCAAAACTCATAAAGACAACATCTGGGAATTTTCCAGAAGGGATAAAGAACAGTAGTTCACAAATTCAAGTGTCCCAATTAATTGCAGACCTGGCAGATAAAAAGAAAGCCGATCTTAGACACAGCTTCATGAAAGTGCCAAATCCCAAAATATAGTGGATTTTAAAAGCAGCCGGAAATAAACAGACAAAAAAGAAGGTATTATCTTCAAAGGAGTGGTAGACTCATACCTGATTTATTAATGACTTCTCAACAATTACGGTGAAAGGCAGAAAACAATGAAATTAGAGCTTCATGGTGCTGAAAGAAAACACCAACCATCTCAAAATGTTATGTAATGAATATATTGTTCAAAAGCAAGGGCGAAATAAAGACAGATAAACACAAGCTGACAGTTTGCCACCCACAGACACTCACTAAAGCAAACTGGAAAAGATGCATCCCCAGATAGGTCTGAAATATACAAAAGTACGATAAGCAAATAAAATGGCAATTATGTGGGTAGCCAAGAACAGATGAGGATGAGAGAGGAGGGGATATAGTTGTCCGGGAAGCAATGGCGGATCTTAGAACAGGAAAGTGGTGGAGTCCCTCTGGGGTCACGGGCCGTGGACGAGGTGGCTTACAGGAGGCCATCGGGAAACTCACCAAAGCAAACCCCAAGGAAGATAATGAATCAACTAAAAAATTACTTTTCAAGTGAGGATTTTTTCTTTTAGATAGATTCCTGCATTTTTTTCTCTCTCTCTCTCTTTTTTGTAAACAATTCTGTCACGCTTCACAGAATTTCTCTAGCCATTCTGCTTCAGAGGAGAGGGATCCAGGTACTTGGGTGTGGGACGTGGGAGGAGAAATTGGCTGAAATACCTGCAAAATTGGCTGAGTTTCCTCCGTCCTTGTATGAGTGAAAAGTCGTGTCTTGGTCGGACTGTTCGTTAGCATGCCACAGCCCACAGCAGGAGGCCTGCTGACAAAGGACTGAAGAAGCTCATGACTGGTCTTGTACCGCTAGCGCGGAGGGCGGGAGAAAGTGCCAGGCCTTTGTCAGGCTTTGTGCAACATGGTTGTTGTTGGCAACATCCCAGCACCGTGCCCACATTTTACTTGTTTCAGCTCATACTTGGGAGGTCAGTGAAGAGCACAAGGAAAGTAGAGGATTTGCATGTACTGAACAAACCTGCGGCTTGTCCTTGGATCGGCTTCCAGCTACTTCTCTCCCAGTGGAGTTGAATTTTGAGAAGGCATTCAGTTCTGCTGTGGTGGGTGCCGAAGGAACCAGCCCCAGCACTGGGGGGGGGGGGGGGGCTGACTCTAATCTAGACTTCCGTGGTGCTTTGGTTTCAGTTGATGGGTCTCTTCAATCTGTCAGGGGAAAAAAAAAAAAAAGGCCCCTTGTAAATGATTTTTTCAGTGACAGGGAGGATAATGAGCCAAAGAAGCACAGAAGGGAGGAGTGGGGAAGTAAACATATGAATAATGACAGGAGGGCAGTGGTGAGTCACCTTCAGGAGAAGCTTAGATGACATTAGTTTGGGAAGCCAGAGGGACCTGTTTGAGTAGAGGGAACGACTCTGTTTGGAAAGGGAGAGAAAGAAAGGCCAACGAGCTGGGGAAGGGAAAGGAGTTCCTCTCCGACCGGGTGTTTGCCAAGAGCACGAACCCTAAGGGAGGGGCAACTCTGGGGTGGGGGGTGGGCCGCAACAAAATGGGTGAAGGGATCATAAGGTCCCACCTTCCAGTTGTAAAATAAATAGGTCCTAGGGATGTAAAAAACAGTACGGTGATGATGTAGTTAATAAGACTGTGTTGGATATTTGAAAGTTGCTAAGAGGGCAGATCTGAGACAATCTCATCACAAGAAAAAAAACATTTTGTAACTGTAAGATGGATGTTAACTAGACTTACTAGGTGATCATTCGCAACATATACAAATAGCAAATCATTATGTTGTGCAACTGAAAGTAATATAATGTTATATATCAACTGTATTTCAATTAAAAAAAAGAAAAAAGAGAAAAGATAGTTCCTGAAATGAACATGAAGGGACAAAATTAATCAAAATAATTCTGTCAATAAGCATTTTGCCCACAAAAGGTATTACCTTTTAACACACACATACACAGGGTGGTAAACATCCGTGTTATGTATTCTACATGTTAAGGTTGCAATGAAATTTTTTATTATAAACTGCGACAATGCCCAATTTGAGAGTAGAAGTATCCCCAAGTGAGTAAAGAAAGTACAGCAGTGATTCAGTACATTTATTGATTAAATAATCAAAAACTAAGTGGCTCCGCAAAGGTGCACAAGAAAACGAAACTTCCTTGGGCACATAAACTGCGTCTGTAACCAAGGTTTTGAAATAAGTAAAAGGAAATTGGAAAAAACAAAACAAAACCAAACAAAAAAAGGTTTAACTTCCCAATTTCCCCTGGTTGGGGGGGTAGTTCTTTGCTTAGGGTAGTTGTATTTAAGAGTTCATGTAATTTCTGTCTTATTTCACCAACTGCCTGAACTCAGATACAGCTGCACGAAGGCTTCCAGAAGCTCTTGAAGAGCTCATGCTCCTGACCATGGAATATACTCAAACATTCAAATCCGTTTTAAGACACTTTCTTAAAATTGCTTGAAAGAAAGTGCCCTACGTATGAGAAAGCGACAAGATGCATTGATATTTTTATTTCAATTCTTTTTTCTGTATTGCCAAGGAGGATTTATTGATTTTAGAAGCAAAACCATTTGGGCACATTGAAGAAAAATGGTGGATGGCCTTTCTCGGAATCCCTGGTAGGTGGTATTTGAGCTGATAAATTGTGAAACCAAATTTGTCTGAATTTTGAAGGCTACCTGTGAGGTTGGCGATCAAGACCATAATGTAAGCTAAAAGAAAACAAGCCGGTATTTCTTGGGCTTTCCTCCAATAAAACTACGATCAACTGAAGGGAAAGGTTGTAAAAGGAAAAAGAGATGTCTGAGTTGGCAGTAGACAAGGCTCCAGGGCCAGGCTGCCTTGAACTCTGAGGTGAAGATCCAGAAAGAACAATGGGCTGCCTTGTAAACTGGGAGTGAATCCTTCTCGTATTTGCTTTTCCCGGAACACAGTTAGATGCTCTTGTACCTCAACACCTTGTGGTTAGGTCAAACGAGTTCTCAACTCAATAAAAAGGGCACAGCTCTAAGTTTGTTCCCTTGAGAGATTTCTGGAGTCGTGTTTTTTCCCCTTTCCATCGTGTTGATATAGAACTGCTATATAGCGCTGTGTAAGCATAAGGTCTTCAACTCGGTGACCTGACTTACATATATTGCAAAACGACCACCACAGTAAGTTTGGCCAACATCCATCTCCTAATACAAATACGAAAGCAGGAAAGAAAGAAAAGAAACCGAAAGAAATGAGGGGGAGGGCACCTGGCTGGCTCAGTCTGTAGAGCGTGTGACTCTGAATTTCACGGTCCTGAGTTCAAGCCCCACATTGGGTGTGGAGCTTATTTAAAAAAAAAAGAAAAGAAAAGACATGGATTTTCCTTGTGATGGGAACTTTTAGGATTTTACTCTTTGCAACTTTCAAATACACTGCATGGTACTGTTAACTATAGTCACCATGCTGTCATTGAATTAATAAATAAACTATAGTCTACATAAAAATTCTATTATCTAAAGCTGCCTGCACATGGTAGGAAATAAAAACAAATATTTGTAAATTAAAAAAATTGACATGACTGGAAATATTAATTCTATTTCCCATCTGATGTAATCAACGGGATATAAGAGCTTGTCCAGTTGGATCTGGTTGTCAGTGGCAAGTCAGTGGCCCCTTGCAACGTGGGAACCCAAGAGCCAAAGTCGAGTTCGAGTGAAACAAAGTCTGGGAACACATCACCTGCCAGTGAAAGTAGCAATGTTGTCAGGGTCAGTAGCAATCAGCCTGTAGTCAGAGGAGTTGTGATGTGCTCCGGGTTAGGAGGGTTGCTGAGGCTGCTGTGTGGGGGACAGAGTCCGGGTGGCATTGCTGGGAGCGGGGAACCTGGGGGAAGGCTAGCACCATATCCATTTGGTCCACATTAACAATGTGCACAGCACTGTGCCAAGAATGGTGGGGTTACAAGAAGTAGCTGAGGCAGGAAGCCTGAGTCTACTTCTGCGTTGTCCTACGTACCCCCAGAATAACCCACATTTCTCTGGACCTCGATTTTCTTACACAGAGATGGAATAACTCGACGGTCATGAACACAGGCTGTGGGGGCTGACAGAGCTGGCTTCCGGTCTCGTTGCAATACTCAGTAGCTAAGTGACCTGGAACAATTTTTTTTTATCACCACGTCTCAGTTTTCCCTTCTGTAAAATGGGGATTATCATAGCGTGCATATCGTAGGACTGTTTGAAGGGATTAAGCACCGTCATACGGAGCGGTGCTTTTCACGATGCCTGGCACACGGAGTTGAGAGCAATGTAAGAGAGAATATGGGAATGCCTCGTGGGAGTGGTAGTCCTAATGCAAAGGTCAGTGTTCGTTCTACGGCATCCGGGTACCTGTGTGCAAACTTTGACACGTGTGCTGTGCCACCCAGGTGGCACAGTCCTGTTCAACTAGACCACTGGCCAAGGGCCACTCCCATGGGTGTGAAGGTCAACCTTTAACAGCTGGACATGGCCACCGACCTTGCCCAGAGCGTGGGTGGGGTGAGTGTCTTCTGTCGACCCTGGCCTTCCTTTGGAAGGAGAGGGCTTATTTTCCCAGCAGAAGGGGTATAGCCCAGGCACTCTCGTTGGCCACCATTGTGCCAAGAGAATGCCAAAGACCCAGGCCTTTAAAGAGTACATGTTACGGTTTAAAAGGCTATGGCACTGGTGACATTCTCTTGCTCAGTCACTCCCACACCATGGAGATGCTGAATAAGACGATTATATAAATGTTTTCCAAGTTCAAATTGGATTTGAGGCTCCATGGGACCCTTTCACCAAGTGCAGACTGTCCCCCTTTTCACCATTTCACAGTCTCAGCTTGCTCTCTGCAACTTAAGTAAACACCAGCATGTCATCCTAAGAAGAGCTGCTCAAAAATTTTATTAGTTTGGATGAATTCTTCCTTTCTTCCTTTTTTTTTTCTCTTTTTAGTTGTTTAAAATTTAATACACTCTGTTTCCTGGTTTTATCTTTCCGTTTTCCACTGAGCAATGACAGAGAGCAGCTTGCAATGAATACTTCGTTTGAAAAATCTGGTTTCCAGTGATTTGAACACTAGGAAGGAACATCAGAAGTCTGAGATCTCAGTTTCTCAGAGTCCATAGTCTAAGAAAAAAAAAAAAAAGAAGAAGTCTAAGATCTCTTCAGTGCGCTTCTCAGGCTGGCTGGACGGATGTGTTTCTCCACTGTGTTAGCAAGAGAAACTGAATTTTGGGACACCACCTCAGGTCTCTGTGACTTAGTCTCCCGATCCTGTAAAATGAAATTGGAATGATATTCTAGCTTCATTCTTACAGAACATATGAAACATGGATTTAAAAAGTCTTTCCTAAGGGGTTTGGAGGAGTTGGAGGTTGGGACTTTAGAATTGCAATTGATTGGGGTGCCTGGGTGGTTCAGTCAGTGAAGCGTCTGCCTTCGGCTAAGGTCATGATCCCAGGGTCCTGGGATGGAGTCCCGCATTGGGCTCCCAGCTCGACAGGGAATCTGCTGACCCCTCTCCCTATGCCCTCTGCTCGTGATCTCTCTCTCTCTCTCTCATGCTCTCTCTCAAATAAATAAAATCTTAAAAAAAAAAAAAGAATTGCAATCGATTGTCTTTAATTCTTTGGAGAAATTTGGGAGGTTTGAAGATATCTAATTCATCCTTAACAGATGGCTGCAAGGTGTGTAAAAACAAGAGCACTGCATGGTGCACCAGCGCCAGCTTGATTCTTACCGTGAAATCCCAGAAGATGCTCTTGCACCACGGAAGACAGGTGGGGGCCGCAGTTGCCATGTCCTATCACTCCTGCTGAAACTTGAGAAAAGCTGGATGGAAGTCACACTGCACTAAAGCAAGAATGACCCCATTCTCTATTTTTCCATGACTGTTTATATATTTGGGGGTTCACATTTCCTGCCAGTTTCCCATTGGGTCCTCTTCTTGCTCTGCATACCTGCTTTTCAGTCTCTTTCATGGGATCCCCTTCCACACAGTATCAACATGTCAGACCTTTACTGAGCTGGTAACTTTTGAGTGTCAGTGCAACCTTGTCTCGCACAGAGATAAAGGGAATTTGAATGGGGTGGTAAAACATCCGTTTGAGATAAATTCATAGACTGTGAGCAGGAGGGCCGGTGGACCAGCCGCTTAAGACTCTAGGTGACACAGTAGTTAGTGGTAGATCTCAGACCACCCCCATGGTCTTTGATTCCCCTCGCACATTCCCCTTGACACCCCTCCCGCCCCGCTCCAGGCTGCTATCTGTGTCAATCAGAATTAATACCCAGGTTTTTTGTCTGTGTTGTGCTACAAAACTGTGATTCATATTATGTTTGGTCTTAGTCCACAGTCCCAGGCTCACAGCTCCCCAAACCCTTGGAATTTCCTGTGTTGAGAGCGATCTAGGTGTCTTTTGTTATGTTAATGAGATGGCTTTTGGAAAATACCTAAGTGTGGGGGTTGGTTGCCAATGGAGCCAACCTTGTGATTTGAGGGTTGGAACTTTCAGTCCCACCCTGACCTCTGAGGAGGGGAGAGGGGCCAGAGGATGAATCGGCCTATGGCCAGTGACTTAGTCAATCAAGACTATAAAAGGCAGACTTCATACAAACCTAAAAGGACAGCTTTGGGGTCCTTTTACTGGAGAGTTTCCACTCTTGGGGAACCAGAAGCCTTCCATGTGCCACCGAGCCAGGCCCCAAGCCCCTGGATCACAGAAGCTCCTTTGTTTAGGAAGTCTCCCCATGTGTCTTTTCATCTGGCTGTTGATCTGTATTCTTTATCATATCCTATAGGAAATTGGTAAACCTAAAGCAGTGTTTTCCTGAGTTTTGTGAGCTGCTCTAGCAAATTAATCAAACCTAAGGAGGAAGTCGTTGGAACCTCGGATCCGCAGCCATCAGAAGCGATCAATACCATAGGTAACAGCCTGGGACTTGAGACCTGTGTCCGAAGTACGGGATGGGGGCACAGTCTCGTAGGACTGAACCCTTAACCTATGGAATCTGATCTGGGTAGATCATATCAGAATCGAGTTGAATTTTGGGACACCCCACTGGTGTCTGAAAATCGCTTGGTATTGTGTGTGTGGAACATGTGGCCCCTCCATGTTGGAACTGGGTCCAGGAACTCCAAAAGATGTGCCAGGATCTGACATTCTGAGGAGGAGCTGGGTGGGGCTGTTCATTAGGATCTGGAGAATTCACTGCATGACAAGAGAAGAGCAGGGAACACTGTAGCATGAATGAAGTTAAGACTTGAGCCAGACCAGGTCCTGCCATGTCAGACAGGGGGCCATGCCATACTTGGCGTCTGGGGTGGGCAATGTTGGCAATGGGCATGCTGCCTGAACCAAGCGCCGTCACTTCAGGGAGCTGCCTGGGGCAATGTTCACTGAGCAGCAGATGTGTTTTTCCACTGTGTTAGCAAAAGAAACTACTTCAGACTTGCAGGTGAATAAACAGAATGCACTCACCTCCGTCCTTCACACACACGAGGAGAGCTTTCCCTCGGCTTTACCTCCTTTTCTTAAACCACACGCATACCTCGAGACTCACTTAATTCTATCCCCTTTATGCAGCTCTGCCCAGTTTCCCTGGTCCAACTCCTCACCTTACCCCTCTGCACTTGGATTTGTATCTTCTAGATCTTGTTACTATTTTGACTTCTTCGACTGTAAGTACTCCTGTGACAGACTTTGTCCCTTTGAACTTGCCTAATGGCTTGGTGACACACGTGCCTCCCCTTTGCTCTGGAATTAATTGAAAGCAGACACACGGAGGCAGAAAAATACAGGTTTGGGGTCCGTGTGAATCGGGGCCTTGGCCACTTTCTCCCTGAGCGAAATGAGACAAGTTGTCACTTCCCCTCTGATCCAGCTTCCTTATCCGTCCAGTGTGCACAATACTGCCGGCAGAGGATGTTGTGGGCATTAAGGTAGATGGCGTGTGTTCAGAGTCCAGCATGGGCCTGGCACCTACCTGAGTCCTGCAGGTGGAAGCTCATCATGCCCTCTGTTGTCCCCTGCCTGTACCCCTGCATCCCCCTTGCACAGCGAGTGGCCAGGCAGGGCTGTTGAGAGCAGAGGGGTCACCAGAATTCCCTCCGTGCCCCGTGGGCAGGACAGTGACCACGTAGCCAAGCAGAGCTGAGCTTGGGAATTGCAGGAGCTGCGTATGTGACACCAGACATCCATGGCTGATCCATGGGCCCGGTTCCTACTCACTTGCCAATTGTTCTAACATCACACGATAGAAATTGGGCAGCTGAACTATGACGATATCATGAGACCCCCTAACACCACGACCCATCTCTGGGACCTCCTGCGAGGGCTCGAGAGCATGTGGTGGCTTCCTTGGCCCAAGACAAGGACTGGGGCATGTCTGTGGGCAAAGGCCCGATGAAGCCGGCAGCAGGTTGAAATGGCCCAGAATAAAAACCATCCGTAAGTGCTGCCAACTCAGCTGAGCCAGACCGAGGCCGCCCAGAAATTCAGGTCCCTTCAGATGTTAAATCTAAATACAGATGCAGATCTGTCTACAACCCCTTTACCTTTGTCATGATGCTTTGCTTAGTCTGTGGAGAACATAACTTCATGTTCCCTGCACAGGCTGAGCAGTGGTAAGGGACATAGCCCGTTGTGTTTGGAACAGTGGTCTAGAATTTCAAAATCCCAAACAGGAAACCTGAAAAGTGGGAGGATTTCTATAAAAATAATTGAAGTGATTAGCTTCCATTCAGAATGTAGGTTCTGTAAAATTCTTGGGCCACGTGGAAGCACTCTCAGCCACATTTCAGCCAGACTTCTTTTTTTTTTTGTTAAGATTTTATTTATTTATTTGACAGAGAGAGAGACAGCGAGAGAGGGAACACAAGCAGGGGGAGTGGGAGAGGGAGAAGCAGGCTTCCCGCCGAGCAGGGAGCCCGATGCGGGGCTCGATCCCAGGACCCTGGGACCATGACCTGAGCCGAAGGCAGATGTTCAATGACTGAGCCACCCAGGAGCTCCTCAGCCAGATTTCTCTCTCCCAACGAATATAAACTTGCTAGAGGTCGTCAAGGGGTTCCTTGACATGTGAACCTCTGTGGGGCTCTGAGTGTTGACACAAGCTTGACAGTGATCAAGGCAGGGTGTCCATCTCCCTGACATTCCCAGGAAACCGAGTGTGTGAGCTGCAAGTATGCCAACAGGCAGTAGAATGTGCGGAACTGGGCGGCTGTCAGCAGGAGCTGTCAGGGCCCCCTCGGCCTGAGGACGGCTGGACTCTGCCCCGAGATGACACTGACACAGTGCCAGGTTGCAAGGACTGTGACCAACACATGCAGCTGGAAGGAAAGCCATGTGCAAATACGAAGAGGTTTTCTGAACCTCTTCGAGTCTGGTCCGAGGCCCAAGTGTTTAATTACCCGCTCCTGTCTTAGAAGGCCACAAAAGGTCTTGCACGGAGCTTAGTTGAATTGAATTAGGACACATCTGATGGAAAAGGAAAACAAGTTGAAACGTGAGAGAGAAATATGAATGACTGTGTGGAAATCTGAATTGAATCCTGCCCCTGGTCTTGTTGGGACTCTGTCTTTTCCAGGGGCTCCCCCGTCCAGCAGCCCCCGCAGGGTCCTCAGGCCCTCACAGTGCAGAGGGACCTGTCTTTGGGGCCAGATTGGAAGCCTTTGGCGAAGTCTAGGTAGGAACCTAGAAGTGAAACTCTCCAGTTTCTAGGCTTTCTAGCCGTTCTGGGTTGAATTTCAAGTCAATACCCGCCTTTTTTATGAATCCTGGTATTCACACCCTTGGATCCAGTTTGGGTTTCTGCTCAATCTTCATCATTTTCCCTCCTACCTGAACACGTGTCCCACCTTGGGCAGAACAGCTCACTGGAGCATGGGTGTGACCATAGTGCTGACAACACCGACAGGTATCTTCCGACCCCGAAAATTCCTCCAGTGTGTTAATGCAGGTTTATCTTTGGTATAATGTCGCCTATGCCTTTCAGTACGACATTGTGACAGTGACAAAGACAATCACTGGGCTCAGGCTTAGGAGAACTTCTTACTCTGGAGACCAGGATGTTCATCTTGTTTGTCCTGAAGCAGCCAGCTCTTCCCAGGGGCTGGCTGGCCGTCTCCCTTCTCCCCAAAGCACTAGGGAAACAAAGTCACAGAAACCTTTGTTGGTCTTCCTTCCGGTAAGTGGTTCTTGTATTACAAATCTTCCCTTTGGGTTCCGTTTAACAAACATGCCCTGGAGATGGAGATTGGAAAGAGAGGTAGGGGAGGGAAGATGGACAAGGGAGAATGAACCCTACAATAATCCTGTGGAGGTAACTACATGCTCGGCTAAGCGTGGCAGAACATGAGAACTCCGTGAATCTCAGCTGTTTCAATCGCTGTTCTAGCTCCAGCATCTAGAAGAGTGTCTGGTACAGAGAATGCCCTCGGTCCACATCTCCTGAAGGAATGAATGAATGAATGAATGAATGGATGAATAACCACTCATTTATTACTGATTCAGACAAACCAACCCGGCATGGAGCAAATCATGTTGCCTGTTGTGGTTCATCCAGTGGTCATAAAGCTTGGAGAACCATGAACATTCCCCAGGAGCAGAATCTGCATCAACTGTCCCAGAACCTGCAGTTTTTAATTTAATTTAATTTTATTTTATTTTATTTAATTTTATTATTTTATTTTATTCTTATTTTTTTTTTTTTAGAGAGGGAAAGGGGGTGAGGAGGGGCAAAGGGAGAAGGAGAGAGAGAATCTCAAACACAGGGCCTGACACAAGGCTCGATCTCCCGCCCCTGAGATCATGACTCGAGCTGAAATCAAGAGTCAGATGCTTAACTGACTGAGCCACCCAGGTGCCCCAGAAGACCTTGCATTTTCATAAAGCCCCCACACAGGATTCTTAGGCCAGCGGGGCAAAGACTGGCCTTTAGGAAACACCGATGTAAGTTCTGGAACAACATTTGCCAATAGCTTCTGTGTTTTTCCTTCTCTCCACTATAAAAATCACATGCACATGGGTGCCCCCACCAGAGAATTCAAGACTAACAGACCCACCAGTGGCCGTATAGACATAGTTCTGTCCTCTACTAAGTATATTACAGTGTGGGCTCGGATGCAACAAACCTGGGGGGGCTAGGGACCGGGCTGCCAGAGGCACTCGGACTTGCTGGTTTGGGAAGAAATCGTATCTTAAGCTAACCCTTAAAAAAAAAAAAAAAAAAAAAGCCACAACAAGTGAAACCTAAGGATTGTGGGGAGGGCCATCTGTGCGAAAGGGATCAGAGGATTCCACCGACCAACGCCTTCATTTGGAGCCTAGGGTGCGTTGGCTGGGCGGTTAGCCGCATGAGGGAGGCACCGTCTCCCACGTGGGAGCGGGGACCACCCACGGACACAACCCCATGGCTGGCGTGCCCACCAGGAGGTGACTCCAGCCAGGAGGAAATGCCTTCCCTTCCAAAGCAGGCGCACAGAAATGGTTGGGGAGGACAGGGACCGTCAGGGAGTGACTGGCAAGCAGGCGTGGCTGTTTGGCAAAGGGGCGCGTGGCTCTCTGGTAACAGTCTTGCTCACAATCACGACAGAGGATCGGGTAAACCTTAGAAAATGCCCTTCGGATCTCGAGTTCACGGCACGCCTCTGAGAGTCGCCACGCCACCCAGGAAATGAAAAGCACCCAGATCTCGGTACCATTTTTGCCTCCGAGCAGAAAATTAAAGCCTGGTTCTTCATCACCATCCAGTTTCAGAAAAGTGATATTTTTCAAGAGGCTTTCTTTTTATTTATTCTTTTTTATTGTCATGATGGCACAAAGGCGCAATCTTCGAGCCAATAGGGGCAAATTCATGTTGCTTCTCCCCTTCTCCCCTAGTCCTCCGCTCACTCCCATCGCCTTTGGTCCTGGCTGTCCGCAGACGGGAACCGGGGAGATCCTTCGAGGGTCACTGGAGTGTGGAAAGGGCCTCAGCGTGCTTGGCGCGCTCTGTCTTCCTCTCCTTCCCCGTCCTTTCTGCAGGGGGCACTTCTGGTAAAACCAAGTCCTGAGTCGTGGATGCAGACGCTGTGCCTGCACTTCGGGCTTATGAGCTCACACGCTGTCAGAGAGTGCTCACCTGCCCTGCGGCCCCTTGGATACTCCTTTTGCTGGGGGCGACTCCACAGATCCTGTAACCTCTCTGCACTTTAGTTTCTTCCTCTGTCAAGTGGGGATGATCCAACTTGCTAACCATCCCCCCTCCACAAGTATCATGATGATTAAACCCGAAAACACAAGGGAAAGCGTCAGATGCCCCCCTGTCATCTGCCATTATTGCTGCCTGCCACAATTCCCTCCTTCTGGGGTCACTTCCTCCGGGGAGTCCTTTTGTCTGGGGTTTGTTTTTCTTTCCTTTTTCTGGTTTCTCATTATTATCTTACAAGGGTTTTAATCGGCTTTGTGATGCCAACCTTCTTTTATCTTTCTATAGAAAATATTTCATGATACAAACTCCTAAGACTTATTTTCTGTCTCAATTTTTTTGTCGTTGGGTTGTCACATTTGTTTCTAATTCTTTTTTCTGGGTTTTCAAAGTCTCCCGACTGAGGTTTCATGCCTACGTAGAGTCATGCTCCTGTTCCTGGTGGCCTTGGAGACCTGGAGATCCTCTCCTGCCTTTAAACATGGTCTTCTCCAGCTCCTGCAAGAAATGCTCTAATCTGAGCACATGATACCACCTTGCAATTCAATGTAACTATGATATTTCAAATGTGGCCCTCACTTACCACCAGAATTTAGAAGAACGGAGTTCTAATGCTAGCTACCCTTACAATTAGCTATGTCACCAGGTAAAAACACATCGGACTTTCCCGGCCTCAGTTTACTTATCTGTGAAATGGCCGGGGCTGGATACAATCATTGCTCAGCTCCCTGGCTATTTAAAACTGCTAAAATTCTATGTTTTCTGCTGCAAAAACTATCTTTTCCAGATGCCCCTTCCTCTGGCGGGAGGGGCATCTTCTCGCTTCCATGTCTGGGTGGTTCACCAAGCCACCCAGCGGCTCTACCACTCTGTGAGCTTCTTTGTGGTACTACCAACTCCATCTTTCCTCTCCCACATAACACTGTGTTCATGTCAACTCTGATTCGGGCGAGGAAGAACGAACACGCACAGACCCCACCGAAAGGCCCTTCATGAGCTCTGCCTGCTTCGAGGGGCAGCTGAGGTGGCTTCAGCAGGAAAAGAGAGGCCATGGCGTTCTGCTTGTCCTCTCATCTTTGTTCCCACGAGGGGGAACTTACTGGTGGTGCTCTGAGCTCTCTGCCAAACGGTGTTCGTCAGGAGTCCTAAAGAGCATCTTCAACCAGATTAACCAAATTAACCACTCAAGCAATCAATCCGTTGTGTGATTCCTATATTCATTCCACACAGACACTTGAAATTCATCTGACGCTTTCCCTTGTGTTTTCAGGTTTAATCATCATGACACTTGTGGAGGGGGGATTGTTAGCAAGTTGGATCATCCCCACTTGACAGAGGAAGAAACTAAAGTGCAGAGAGGTTACAGGATCTGTGGAGTCGCCCCTCTGTGAGTGGGAAGGAGAATCTTCTAGATCTGGCTGACACCAGACTGCAGCTGAACAAATCAACCTCCTTTTTTTGTCCCCCCTAACAAGCACAGAAGTAAACCCAGGCCGAGTCTCTCAGCAAAACATAAACACGAAGGTCACTACCTGGGTGATGTGGCAGGAACACCCACCTCTTCTTTGCTCCGCTTCAAAGCCTGCCAAGAATGTTGTCACACATTGTGTCCCGTCACCAGGCTTTGAGAAAAGGACCCCAGGTTCCGTCCATTCCCACCTCAACTGCTCCAGGCCACGAAGGCCTGTCCCAGGGCATTGGCCAGGTCCGGGGTCGTGCAGCGACCCCGAGCATGGGCGCCTCCGTGCACTTTGCTCCCAAGACACCCCACTCCTCCAGCCTAGTCCCGACCTCTTCCCTGCCCTCCCCAAGCTCCTTCCACTCAAGAAGAATAGGGCTTATACAAGAGATCTCGCATAGCTTTCCCAGCATCCTAACATTCCTTTAGGGAGTGTGAGCCGGCCACCCACCTAGTCTTTACCCAGGGAACATGGAGCCTCTGATCTCCCTGCCTCCCTGAACCCCCATTTCCCACTGTAGATGTCTTGGACCCTTGCCGTAGACACTGACCTAGCTCATCTTTGACCGGAAAAAATAAAGTTGAGAATGACTCTATTCATAACAATCCCAAACTGGAAATAACCCAAACGTCCATACACAGGAGAAAGTTTGGATGAATTTTGGTGCATTTACGCAATGGGACACCTCAGGAGTTGGAAAGCAAGAAGCTATTGATCCAATGATAAGTGTTGACCTCAAAAGTCTCCCCTTGAGCCAAGGAAGCAGAACAATGAGCCACACTGTGATTCCTTCTGCACGCATTCCATCAGTAGGAGGTTCAGTAACAGGCAAAAGGAGTCTGTGGTGACAGAAATCAGGACGAGGGCAGTGGGGCCTGGGGTAGGAGGGGCCTTTCCAGGGGTGATGGAAATGTTCTATGTCTTGATTGGAGTGGTGCTCACGCGGGTACACGCAACTGTCAAAACTCACCATTCCAGGGCGCCTGGGTGGCTCAGTCGTTAAGCATCTGCCTTCGGCTCAGGTCATGATCCCAGGATCCTGAGATCGAGCCCCACATCGGGCTCCCTGCTCGACAGGAGCCTGCTTCTCCCTCTCCCATTCCCCCTGCTTGTGTTTCCTCTCTCACTGTGTCTCTCTCTGTCAAATAAATAAAATAAAATATTAAAAAAAAGCTCACCATTCCAGACAATTCAGATCTGTGTGTCAATTACATTTCCTGCATAATTTATTTATGCAAAATATATTTATTGAATAATTCTGGTCAAACTATTGTACAAATGTCACAGACGCTTCTTCGGTCAGGCTCCTTGACCCCCTGAGCCAGCTAAATGCTTCCCTTTTTATCACTGCATTTCCATTTGGCATTGAAATGTGGTCTCTCCATAGATCTGAATTCTTTGTGAGGGTAGGGCCTGGGCCCCTGGCACCGTGTCTGGCCCTAGCAGGTACTTGTCTGAAGCAAAGAGCCCCCAGGGACCCTCCTATCACTGTGTAGGCACATGGAGGATGCAGCCACCAAGAGTTCTGCAGATAAACGGATTTCCACATGGCTAGAAAGTCAGGTAAGGCCTTTCTTGGGGCTTTGGGGCCTCCCTAGAGGCCTCGGGGCCTGGCAGGGTTTTGCACACTGGCTGAACTTTGAAGGGATGGAGGATAATGTTCAGGGTTTGCTGAGCCTGCAAGGGCATGAAACCAGAACATGCAGCCCAAGGAGGGATGAAGGGAGAAGGGGAGAACACCTCCACTTCATTTGGGAGAATGAGGGAGAAAAGCTGATGATACCCCTTTCCTGCTCGCAAGCAAAGGAAAAAGAAGGAACAAGAAAGGTTTCAGAGAATTTTGGGGCTGAAGGCCTGGGCACCGGTGTACATACTAGTCTAAATGAATTACTTTGCCCTGCTGCATAAATCAATGTGTAGACCTATGTCTGCTCCAGGGGAAGACACTGGGCAGGGCTCTGGGTGGGGGGCAAAGTGCCGGGGGCAGGGGTGCTCCAGCAGGGAGTGGTGCCCCCAATCCAAGTTTGATGGGGTCCAGCAGAGCGAGATGCTGGTTTTGCAGGTAGCTTGGAAGACACACAAAGGGCAGGCAGCCCACTGAGGAAACCCAGACACAGAGAAGAGGGCAGGGAATCAGGCAGCTAGCAGCCCCCGGGGATGGCCCTGGCAGGTGTGGGCGTGGCTATCTCTGGCCTGGCTGCCTAAACCTCTGCCCTGGCCTCCACTGGGCAGGGTGGCACCAGGCTGGCATGGAAAGGGGAGAGACTGCTAGGAATAGTCTCTTCCTCCATAAAACGTATGGTCTCGTTGTAAAAACGAGATAAAGAAGATGGGATTTCAATCGCTTCGAGAGAGAAACAAAAGAGGAGTCACAAAGGAATATGGGATATGAGGGTGAGAATCAGGTCAATCCAGCCCAGACCCGTGAGCTGGAATGTTTGCAGGGAGCAGATAGATAACATAAACCAGCGACTCAAGCCAAGGTGCATGCTTCTTCACATGGAGTGGGTACACAGACCCAAGCAGCCGGGAAGACTCAGCACTGCCTCAAACAAAAATACCTTCTCTCACTTTATTTAAAACCCCAGTTTTATAATCTTCTGTTTTCCCACTTTTGATGGAGATGCTGATCCTGAGAAACATCTTCCGCCACAAGGAAAACAGTAACGTATGGTGGATGGTGAAGGGCAAATGGTGCTCATCCTTGGTGGCCAAGAGACAACAGGTACAGTGGCAACCTTCAGGGTCATGCGCAGTGGAAGAGGAGCCCCTGGGGCACCCCAGCTGATTTTGGCGGTACTGTCACGTCTTCCTCCTTTTTAAGAGATGCCTGATATCCAGATTCTATGTGAAGTCTCTGAATTTTTCAAGGTGGGCCCTCATTTTTGTTTTTACACCATAAGGCAAAGAGAACATGTTACTGGCCACCCGTCTGACCTCTTTCAGAGACAATCAGTCCAATTCGATTAAAGAAGTAAAATCTCTATTCCAACGGCAGTATTGCTGGAAGGACGGAACGTACAATGTAGCTGAACACCAGCCACACTGTCCTGCTTCTTGGAGTCTGGGTGCAGAAATGCCAACTCCACGGCCTATGTCCGGTGGAATTCCAGCATCTCCCTGAGATGTCTGCACGTTCCTGGAGTAAGAAAGTGGAGATGTCATCTCTGCATGCTCAATAAATAGTAGACAAATGAAGGAACACATTAATTTCATTGAACACATTCAACACATTCATTCCCATGGGAAATTCAGCTCACTGCAACAACAGCCAATAAGTCACTTGCTCTGGGGATTCATAAATTCACCAGGAATTCAGGAACATTTTGAGGGAATATGAACATCATTTATATTCATCTCCTCAACCATTCTCTCTCTCTCCCATCCCTGTTACCCTTAGCTCCTCTCTGCCTGCGTAGCCTGGGGCCTTGGAGATGTCCGCCATCTTGGATGTAGAAAAACTCAACCCTCCTGTCAGTGGTACCAATCCACAGGCAGGCCCAAAGGGATCTGGGAAACCTTACTAAGGAGCTTTCTCGGGCAAAGGCAGTTCCCTTCCCAAGAGGAATTCTGGGGTCAGCTGCTTAGACAGCAAAAACAAAACAAAACAAAATGTTATTTTCTGCTTTTTTAAATTGAAATATAATTAATATTCAGTGTTATACTAGGTTCAGGCATACAATACAATAATTCAACAATTTTATACATTACTCAGGGCTCATCATGATAAGTGTACTCTTAATCCCCTTCACCTGTTTCACCCATCACCCACACCAACCCCCCCCCCACCTCCCCTCTGGTGACCATCAGTTTGTTCTCTGTAGTTAGGAGTCTGGTTTTTGAAAAAAAAAAAAAGAGTCTGTTTTTTGGTTTGTCTCTTTTTCTTTGTTTGTTTGTTTTGTTTCTTGAAGTCCACATATGAGTGAAATCATATGGTATTTGTCTTTCTCTGACTGAATTATTTCACTGAGCATTGTACCCTCTAGGTGCAACCATGTTGTTGCAAATGGCAATATGTCATCCTTTTTTAATGGCTAATTAATATTCCATCATATATATATATATATCCATGTATATATATATATATGTACACACACACACACACATATATGTATATCACTTTTTTATGTGTGTGAGTAAAGCGATAGAAGTTTATTAAGTTTATTAAGTGAATATACAGAAAAAGCTCTCAAGAGAGGGGTCCTGACAGGGTAGCCTGTGAGGGCCTTTAGGATTGGTCTTTTATAGAAAGCTAACCAGGGAACTTAAATCTTTTTAGCATCTCTGTTGATACCACCATTGAGCAAGGACTAGTGATAACACCTTCAATGGCTTACTTCCTTTTTAGGGTCTGGTTATTCTTTATTGGTCACAGGTGATTATCATAAAAAAGACACCCACCCCACGGGCCTAGGGCACTTCCTTATCTGTTCATCTATAAATGGATACTTGGGTTGTTTCCGTATCTTGGCTATTGTCAGTAATGCTGCAATAAACATAAGGGTGCATATATATTTTGAATTAGTGTTTTCGTTTTCTTTGGGTAAATACCCAGTAGTGGAATTACTGAGTCATACAGTAATTCTGCTTTCAATTTCTTGAGGAACCTCCATATTGTTTTCCACTGCAACTGCACCAATCTGCACTCCCGCCAACAGTACCCAGGATTTCCTTCTGGCCACATCTTCACCATATCTTTATTTCTTGTCTTTTTGATACTAGCCATTCTGACAGATGTGAGGTGACATTTCACTGTGGTTTCGATTTGCATTTCCTGGATGATTAGTGATGTTGAGCATCTTCTCACATGTCTCTTGGCCATCTGGATGTCTTCATTGGAAAAAATGTCTATTCAGGTCCTCTGCCCATTTTTAATTGGATTATTTTTATGTGTGTGTGTTGAGTTGTGTCAGTTCTTTATATATATTTTATATATTTTGGATAGTAACTCCTTATTGGATCTATCTTTCCCCATTCAGTAGGTCTGCTTTTTGTTTTGTTGATGGTTTCTCTCACTGTGCAAAAGCTTTTTATGTTGCTATAGTCCCAATACTTTAATTTTGATTTCTATTTCCTTGCCTCAGGAGACATATCTAGAAAAATGTTGCTATGGCTGATGTCAAAGAAATTACTGCTTCTGTTTTCTTCTAGGAGTTTTAGTTTATTTAGATAGTAAAAATATGCCAATTTATTACATAACAGTAACAGATAAACTTGTTTACATCTTTTCTTGTTCTTTCCCATGTTGATCCTCCTCCCCATAAAGTAAGTCGATAAAACAAATGAGAAGATAAGCTCCAGACATAAGGTATAAGTAATCGGACAACTTACGCGAAGTCGTGCAACTTGCAAGTTAGATGGCCAAACCGGAAAAGCAGGGCTTTGAGTACAACTTCCACATGTGTTGTGTGTGGATTAAGACAATTGAAACAATTGTTTCAAATTATTTTCCTTGCCTCATGCCAACATTTTCTAAGTTAGAGTGTGAGTTACAAGGGGAAACCTTGGGCAGGGTCCACAAGCAAGGAGTGAATGTCTGTTATTGCGTGTTGCTCTGGACCCCAGGCATCAATGGTGGGGAGACTACAATAAGAGTTGACCCTGGGTCATCTCCAAGGTGCCAGGGAGCCTGACAATGCCCCTTTGTCGAAGTGATCCATTACCTTCTCTGGTGTTGGGTGTTAACGGTGAATAGTACACTGCTACATGAGCTCTATGTTTGCTTATCACCCCCTGAGGTGTATTAGTTTATTAGAGCTGCCAGAACAAAATACCACAAACAAGGAGTTCAAAACACCAGAAATTTATTCTGTCAGAGTTCTAGAGGCTGAAAATCTGAAATCAACATGACAGTAGGGCCATGCTCCTTCTAAAGGCTCTGCGGGAGAATTTTTTCTTGCCTCTTCTTAACTTCTAGTGGTTCAAGCATCCTTAGTGATGCTTGGCACTGGTAATCACTGTCTCCATTATCTCACGGCCGTCCCCTTCTGCCTCCTCTGTGTCTCCAAATCACTCTTTATAAGGACACCAGCCATTTAAATTAGGACCCATCTTAATCCAGTGTGACCTCATCTTAACTAACTACTTCTGCAAAATCCCTATTCTCAAACAAGGTCATCTTCTGAGGTTTCAGGTGAGCATTCATTTTAGGGTCACTGTTGATCCCAGTAGAGTGGGTCTCTATCTGCTCAGATCTGTCAATCATAGCAAAGGCAAATTCAGAAGTATCTAGAATCTGCCTTTTAGTGAAGAACTCTTGTCTAAAGACTGGTTTTCTTAAATAGCATTCAAGATCCCAAGTCTACTGACTTTCTGGGCATTAAGCCAGACTTCTCTTCCTAGGGGTTAACTTTAGCTTGAGTTATTAGCTCCAAACATTTATATTTAGGTTAGAAATAAATATTTCTTACTGAGCAACACGGAGATGAGGTAGTTAACCTCAATATTAGATTCAAATTTTAGCAAAGGAGTTCTGGAAGGCTGGAAGACACCTCTCCATCTTTGTCCTATCAAAAACCCACAACAACTTTGCTTACATGTAATTTATATTTTAAAAGCAGAAACAGTGAAACAATATATGCTAACCACATGTTACCAACCACATAGTGAAGAGAATGATTTTATTCTATGAGACCTATGTTGTCCCAACATATGTTGCAACAAGAGTACTGTCCCTACACCACAGAGGCAGAAGGAAGCCCACAACTGTAAGTGTGGCCCCACATTTCTACAATGGACCTAGTCTAGGGCAAGGCCAAACACCTGGGGCAGGGGACGAGGGCCTCCATGCCAGGTGGGCAGGAGGGCTTGGGGTCAGCACTAAGCTATCCATCCAGGGCTGTGCCTGGCAAAAAATGCCCACACATGGCTGGGGCTGGAGCATAGCTTCCATGTGTTGTGGGAGCCCAGAGTCCTGCTTCTGCCAGGTCCCAGGCTGAAGCCACAATGAGATGATCTCACCAGACATCCTCACATCCCACAGAAGGAAGGGAGAGACCACCCAAAAAAGACCAGCAGCATGAAGGATAGGCAGCAAGCACCAACGAGGGCCAACTTACAACTGAGAAAAGTATTTCCATATCCTCAAGGAAGTAAAGGAGGAAATAGCGTCATCAAACAGGAATGGATGGTTATAGAAATCACAAATTAGCAAGTTTGGCAATGAGAAATAGTGCCATTGAAACAAAAACTCAATAGATGAGTTGAATCTCAGTACAGTTCATAAGTGAGGTCACGAAATGGGAGATCAAACTAAAGGAATATTCCAGAATGGATCACAAAGAAAAAAAAGAAGAAGAAAAGTTAAGGGACATGGAGGATCCATCTAGATATTTACCCAAAGAGTTCTAGAGATAGAAAATAGAGAGGATCCTTGAGGGACAGTGTTTGAAGAGTAATGGCGAAGCTTTTTCCAGAAGAAAGGAGAGAGGCCTGAGTCACTGGAGGGGGGGGAGGGGGAATCTCACAAAGTGCCAAGCAGAATAAATGTTTTTAAAAATCCACACTTGGGTACATTTTTGTAAAAGTTTGGAAACAAAGAAGGGTAAAGAGAAAAATCCTAAAATCTATGAGAATGAGAGCGAGAGAGAAATGGACACATACACAGATTCAGCGTCTCCTAAAATTTCCTTCAGGCGTGCGCATTTTAAAAGTAAACAATCCTTTTGTCTCCAAGTTGGATCTTTTCAGGGAAATATTTTGCAATTTTAACTACCATCTCTTTTAGTTGCTTGGTGTCGGTGGGAGCAGGGGACCGGCAGCCGTTTCTGGCATTTCTTAGCCTCTCTGTGAATCATCCACTAGGATGTCAAAATTCTTGCCTCCTTTTCCCAATAACCTCAGAAGACATCACATTGGTTTTCCTCGGGGTCTCAGGATGAAAGAACATCTTTTGAAAAGGAGCAAATAAATAAATATTCCTCGAATTGTTCTTTCATTAAAACACTTTCCCCTCAAATGTTCCAAAGACATTCCTCTTTCCTCCTCTACCCTGAGATCCTTGAATATATTTCTGAAGAAAACTTTCCTCCAAAGACTATTTTTAGAAAGTCTTCCTCTCATTTTTTCCCTGCTGTTTTCCCTATAACAGAGTGTGGCATGAGTTCTGTAAACAACCCAAGAAATTTTAAATTTAGATAAAGTTAAGGATATATTTTAAATGTCATTTCTCTTCTTTTATTCTGTGACCTTTTATCCTAATCATTATATCTAAAATAATATATCCTCCGTGAAATAGAGAAAGTTTTCAAAGAGTGAAACAGACCTAGCATTTTAATTCTAATACTGAAGGGCTTTAGGTCACTTTCCAGGAAACACATTGTGTTGTGGGACCACTGGACTTGTGTTTCATCTTCTAATGATGGGGTAAGCAGAAGAGAGGTTCAGGAAGGCAATAACCTCCTAAGTTCTGCTGTCTAGAGGAGCCCCTCCTTAGCTACACCACCCTTCTTGGGATCCATTAGATGACATCATGGACATGATCATGACCTTGAGGAGGCCACTCTGGGAGGAATAAGGATCCAGCATCCACCGGCACCCTCCCAGCCACCTTCCAACCTCCACATGCCCCTCCTGGTGGAAGTCCATGTGGGATTAGTTGTACACACCCCAGCTTGCAGGCATGTCTGGAAGACTTGCCAGACAGCTCTGATGGCCAAGGGACTCATTCAGGCCCCGAGTGCAGTCCTTCAGTGGGAAGAGAGCATTGGGACACAGATTTGACAAGGTGACAAATCTCAGTTGTCAGAATAAACAGATGTCTTAGGTGTAGCCCCATGCCCACTCTACATTCGATGCCCAACAAATATTTGTAGAATTGGTTATTTAATTAGTGAATATGGAGCAAGTTCCAGGGAGTAGGAAGCTCTAAGTCAGACTGAAAAGCACACTTGTGCAGTTGTCTCTGAGAGTTGTTGGAGATATACAAGGGGTGGGGCAAAGCGATGCGGGAGTGGAGAAGAGATTCTCACCGTTTCCCTGGAGATTACCACCGCACTGTCCATCTAAGGATGGACAGACCTGCAGAGGAGTTCCAGCCAGGCCTACCCCTGGCAATGGGTGTTTGGTGGCCTTCAGCTTCCAACCGCAGTGGAAACAGCAATAGGTCCTCATGAGTTTCAGAAGTCTTAGCAGTGAGGGTCACTACAAGGGGCTGCAGCAGAAGAAAGTTTGGGATTTATGGCCTTCATCACCTGGGAGGTGGGATGGCTGTGACTGTGGGCAGACCGTGACAGACCGGGCTGTCACTGCGGGGTGGGGCTGTGTATCAGTCAAGGTCCAGGTGCACGGAGATAAAAATATCCCAGCTATTTGCAACAAAAGGAGGATTTGATATGAGGAATCAGGAGTTGGCAGACTCCTTGAGAGGTCTGGAAGAACAGGACGACTCCAGAAACAACACCAGATGGAAAGCCGGTGCCTCTGCAAAGGATGTGGGGGTCAAGAGGCCAGGAGCAGAGGGGTAGAGGTCAAGAACACATCACCAGGGGCGCCCGGGGGGCTCAGTCGGTTAGGCGACTGCCTTCGGCTCAGGTCATGATCCTGGAGTCCCGGGATCGAGTCCCGCATCGGGCTCCCTGCTCGGCGGGGAGTCTGCTTCTCCCTCTGACCCTCTCCCCTCTCGTGCTCTCTCTCTATCTCATTCTCTCTCTCAAATAAATAAATAAAATCTTAAAAAAAAAAAAAGAACACATCACCAGGCCACTGTCCAGCATTTGGGGAACCACAGTTGCTTCTCAACTGGTGGCTGAGTCAGGCAGCCCAGCATCACCCGACTCCCAGGAGCTGCAGCTGAGACCACAGGCAGGCAGCCCCCAGTTCACCACCACCTTCCAAATCTGGTTCCAAGTGAATCATCCAGAACCCTAGCTGCAAGAGAGTCTGTCAAATGTATTTTCTATCTTTCTAGACTCTGTCATTCAGCAAGACACACAAAAAAGTAAGGCGGAATGGAGCCAAAGTGCCAATTCCCATACCTGCTGTGCAGTTGAGGTGTTGGGTTTGGAAGTGGCTTTTAAATCAAGGAGTAGAGGTCCTAAAATCATGGATGGGAGTGAAATCAGGAAAATCCTATGTGTGACTATTAAGTGACCGCTTGACTTTTTCTTAGCCTCTAGATTGCATGGGCTATGGAAAAGTGGAGATGGTACCTACTTTACAAAATTATTTTGATGATGTATTAAGATAAATTCATTAAGAAAAAATAACCAAAAAAATACATGGCAAACAACAGCAATTACAATGATAGTAATTTCAGTAGAAAAAGAAAACCCTCTTTCCTCTAACGAGTCAGAAATATATCCTCATGGACAAATTCTTTTTTTTTTTTTTTAAGATTTTATTTATTTTTTTGACAGAGAGAGACACAGCGAGAGAGGGAACACAAACAGGGGGAGTGGGAGAGGGAGAAGCAGGCTTCCCACTGAGCAGGGATCCCGATGCGGAGCTCGGTCCCAGGACCCTGGGACCATGACCTGAGCCGAAGGCAGACACCCAATGACTGAGCCACCCAGGTGCCCCCTGATGGACAAATTCTAAACAGGACCCTCTTAGAGAGAGTTTAAGTAAGTAGCAGTTAGTACTTGGCATTTATGATGATAAACATACCTGTGACTCACAGTTAAACGTCAATGCATTGCTCCAACTGCCACCATCCCATGGAGATTTAATTAACCTTTAGCAGTATCTCTGACCTACAGCCCCAATCTGCTCTTTCTTCTGAGAGCTGGCATCGGCACCTGCCATAACCTGCAGAAAGGAACCCTTTGCCCATCGTTTGCACCCGATGGAGTGTGTTCTAGGCCTCCCCATGAGGCCTGACAGCGACCCTTCTCCAAATCCATTCCTGGGCCAACAGCCCTCACCTTTCAGGGTCACACACATTGTCCCTCCTGCCTCTACCCTGGAAGCCAAAAGCAGCTTCCAGGTGTTGTTCGTCCCACAATTTCCACGGAGAGAAATGCTTCATTATGCGAGTTCACTAATAAAATGAATGGCTATTTCGGTTTTAGAAAAGCTATGAGAACACATGCAAAAACTGACCTTAGAATTATCTTTAAAAGGATTTTTATATAGGAGCCAATAGCAGGGAGGAGTCAGGGGTGGGGGGGTGGAGAGGAAGAGAGAGGAAAGGAGGGAGGGGGAAGAGAAGGGGGGAGGGCAGGGAGGGGGGAGGGAGGGAGGAAGGAAAGAAGGAAGACAGGGAGGGAAATTGCTCTATTCAAATCTTGTGCTTTTCATTGAGAGAAATGCCCGCCCAAAGTAGGGGAACAAGAGCAGGCCTGTTGGAGAGACTTAGTCCGGATTTGCCACAGGGGCTCTACACATCTTTGACTCAAAGTCGTCTTCTTTGTGGCGGCCAGTCCCAGCTCGATTTCCCTTCAATTCTTTCCAAGTGCAACCAGAGTTGGATTTGGAGGCTAAAGCACTGTTCTGACCTCCCAGTGCCAGTGAGAACAGCCGACCGAGTGAAGACCCACGCTCCAGATCAAAGCCCCGTTTCTGCCAGCACGCAGGACTCGGGTACCTGCCAGGGTCTCCACCCTGGGCTGTGTCTATTATGGCAGCACATTCACCTCCATCCTATTTTATAAGTATCCTTGGGGTTTCATAAGACAAATGTAAACTGGCTAGTTGGGGAGAAAGAACGTTCTAGAGTTGGATCTCTTCGTGTGCAGAAAGGTTTCTTTTGGGAAGTGGTGACCACTCCCTCCGAGCTCATAGGCACTTCCATTGGGGTGGAGCACTATGCCCAAAGAGGGGCTGGAACTCAGTCTTGGGTAATTGTGAAGGCACTTTCCCGTGCACTGAGCAGAGTTTTGCTTACTTGACTTACGTCCTTAATGACAGCACCAAGTATTTCTATAGCACTTTATGGTGCCATGTTTTTCTTTATTTACCCATTTTGCTCTTGAGGACACCAATTTGGAGATATGGCGAGTGAGCTGACAAAAATCACGCAGCCAATCCATTGCTGGGTATGTTTCTACTGCACTTCAGCTCTCTGGTGCAGTAAACTCCGAGCAGCAGGGATGAGCCAGGCATGGGCTAGGGAACCCCAAGGCAGCCCCAGTGCAGGAGCTGTAAAGGGGAAAAGAAAATGCTTTCTTGTCTGTTTTGCCAGTTACGGCAGATTTATCATTTCTTAATGTGTTTTGTTATCTTATCCTGGAGTTTTCCATGTCTTTACTGTAGGAGAGATAATACTGACCTTAATCCCATCATAAAACTGAGGCTGGTGTCATGGCATCGAGAATTAGCATCATTCGGGATTTCACCGTCCAGAACGAAGAACTGGGATTATGGGGTCAGAGGCAAGCGGCCAGCTTGGAAGTCTGTCTTCTTGCTGTAAGAGGTTGGGGAGGCAGTTTCACCCCCCCTGAGCCCCAGGTTCCTCATCTGTGACGGGGGGAAGTTAGACATGCTATCACGCAGGAGGATGAAGAAGTGGGATCATGCTCAGGAAGTATCTTAAACAGTAAAGCTATAAAATAGTTATAAAGCTATAAAAGCTATGAAAATAGTTATTATCAAACCAGTGCAGAAAAAGAGCAAAGGTCATGCAAATAGACATTTCGGTGACTCTGAAAATCTAACACCGACTCACACATTTTCTCTTTAATGATATCACTGAACTTTAAAGAATTGCAGAGATAACAACATGACATTACAATGAATGTGTTATATGTTCAGATAATAAGCACTGCTTTGCTGTTTAACTCCAAGTAAATCCTGTTAGCAGATTCCTGTCCTATGAGGTGGCCATAGTTGTTACAAAAGGTTGATAAAGCAACAATATGTGCTTTGGGGTGGGTATTTTATTTTATTTTGTTTTATTTTATTGTTTTTTTAATATTTATTTATTTGAGAGAGAGAGAGACAGTGAAAGAGAGCATGAGCAGAGGGGAGAGGGAAAAGCAGGCTCCTCACTGAGCCCGGAACCTGATGCAGGGCTCGATCCCAGGACCCTGGGATCATGACCTGAGCCGAAGGCAGACGCTTAACTGACTGAGCCACCCAGGGGCCCCTTGGGGTGGGTATTTTAAAAGAAAAGCTAACGCTAAAGGTCAAAATGTCATTTGGGAGGCGCTACACACCCTTGTTTCTTGGCTCCTCTATTTTGACACCTAACCCACTGCATTCAGTTTCCTTGGTGTCCTTCTTTCCCTGGATAGCTGGTGCTCAGTTGCTTCCAGGTGAAGCCAACATCACCCTAGTCACATGTCCTAAGATCAGCGTGACCCTAGTGTGGGTCTTCTTCCAAGGGCTCTGCTCTGCAGCCTGCAAAGTCGGTGCCTGGTTTTTCAAACATGATGGTGACCTGCCAGACTCAACACTGTTTGGAGACTCTTCTCCTAGTTCTTTACAACTTCTCTCCAAGCGGAGCAAAGGAGTGTCAGATAAGAAGCAGAAAAGATAGATATCTGATGGATAGATGATGGATGATGATGGAAAACTAGGGCTCACGTGCAAGCAGTTCTGCCCATCCCCTGTGCCTGCCGACTGCAGCTTCCCTGGAGGCGGTGAATATTACCCACAGAATGGAGGTCACGGTGGGGCAGGCAAGCAAATGGGATTTTTCATATGAGCATTTCTCACCTTATCTCTGCTGGAGACTTCAGTGTTTTCTTTTCTTTTCTTTTCTTCGGGAGACAAACAAAACAGAAAATGAACTTCAAAGGTGTGCAAGTCATTCAGGCAAATACAGGATCCAATTTAAACATCCCTCGTGCTAAATTCATTCTCTAATTCATACACTCAGATCAAATGTTGGAGAACAAGTCAGTTTCCACTGGAAGGATTCTGCCTCTCTGGCCTCCTGAGCCATGGTCAGTCTGGGAACAATGCTCTTTCCAAGACATCTCCTCAACAGGTACTATTGGATACCCCCTACAGCCATGAAGTAAGATTACTTAACCCAAAGGATGCCTGACTTGGCTGAGAGCTCTGGAGGCCACTAAGAATGTGTACAAATCATGCCAAATCTGGTTTTAAAAACCAGAGGGTCTTTTATAACTTTCAGAAGATTCTCAATCAGATTGTGTAGTCTTCTCTACTTCTGAAATGCCGATTATATTCTAAGTCCTGTAGGATAGTCAAGAAGACAAAATAGGGTCCTTCAAGGATTTACCACCTTGTTAAAGAATCGACAGGATACATAACATCAAGTTGCAAGAATAGAACCATATTGGGTACATTAGGCAGAAAAGGAATTTATGAAAAGATATTAGGAAACTCATAGACTCTCCCGAGATTCGGGCCTGAAGTGTCTGTAACCAGGAAGAACTCACATGCACTTTCCCAGCAGATTACTGCAGCAGAGACCCCTGTGCAGCCTCCTCTGGACACAGACCATGGCTCACACTGTGAACCCACTGTGCCCTTTGGCCTCTGAAATCATGGTATCACTTCCCTAGACTCTACCCCACTTGCCAGCAAAAGACATCTCTTCTTTTTTAAATGGGTGCACAGATCAGCCAAGTGTAAATCAACATGGTTGGACCTCAGGGGCCAAGGACACTGGGAAAGATGCCACTTGTGTTAAAGTTCCAGTTTATACCAAGGGAAGGCTGGATTCATTCCAGTGCTCCCCAAGTACAGGAAACTGCTGAAGATCATGACATCCATGAAATGACAAGTGTTCACCAGTCCACTACGATCATGCTAGTCTATGCTCTCATTATTTCAAGTCTAGTTGAATGTCGTAGGCTTCTAACTGTTCTTCCGTCCCTTTCTGACACTTCTTTCCCCATTCCTTACACTACATAATTTCTAGATCCATTTTTCTTGCCCTTCAATGAGTCCCCACTAAAATGCCAGTATTCTCAGCAGGGGTTAAGCATTAAACAATTAGCACTGATTTAATCTATGTGATTAATCTGGAGAACAGGCAGCATGGCAGGAGAATGATACACAGAACCAGTAAATTTTGCAAAGGATCCTGAAAGAGCCAGAAGGTCAAACCCCTGAAGCACCCTGAAGCAGCATGCCCGATACAATGGAGAGAGCAGAGCAGGAGGAGATGGCACTGAGCAAGTAGATATTTGTCTACACACACGTTCTTGGCACTTGTGTTCCCAGAGCAATGAGACATAGGCTAGCCTGGGAACAGGAGCCTGGAGGGGTCAGTCTGAGTGCAGGGCAACCACTGAATGCTTGCTGCTGGACCTCAGCGGGGTACCAGTACCGCTACTCCTTGGCTCCCACACCGAAGCTGGGCTTGGATTGACCTGGTCCATAGCCCAGGAAAAAGGAACCTGATTTTTATCATCCAGAAGGAGGGCCTGTAAAGGAAGGAGCTTCATCAGGAGGGCACACCCCACACTATTTAGCCCAATTTCCAGCTATCAAGGTCAAACACATTTTTTTTCCTCAGGGACAGAGGAGAAACTGGCCAGAGAAACACAGCGCTGGCTATCACTGAGCGAGGAGGTCCTGTGTTTTCCTTTAATGACCATGTAGGATCTCAGGGATAATCTGCATGACTCTCCAATCGATCTCATCCATGTTTTAGTCCACCGTCGGCTGGGACTCAAGCTGTAGCTTATAATTACTTGGCTGATTTGTGTAGTTTGGTTCTCAGTGTCTGACGCTGAGACCAGGTATGTTTTTTGCCTTCCATTCCCTTTCTTGGCCCCTCAAATTCTGCTCTCTGAGGGCTGATAGCACAAGTTTTCTCAGGCACACAAGATATTCCTGCTGTGTTATTCTTCAAAGGAAGGACCCTGTGGAGCAAACCGTGTGACTCCATATGCACACGGAGAGGGACCACTGGATTGGTGGCTAGGCCTTGAGCCTTGGGGCACTTCTTGGCCTTGGCAACCAACACAGCAGCTTCCTGTGTCTGCAGGAAAATAAGATGACACCCCTTTTGTCTCCTACTTGGCTGCTCCTAAATAGGGGCAGGAGAGATAAGAAAGATTTTCCAGAAGCTCAGCCTGTCATCTTCATTTGGGTATTCATTCATTCATTTACTCATTTATTCCCCAAACCTATCTTTACTGAACAACCCTGTTTGCCAGGCACTACAATAAATAAGGGAGTTGCAAAAATGCTTAAGTTTATGGAAGGGGGAGAGGAGACTGACCTAGGCAAGGTGCTTGGTAGTGATCAAAGGGTGAGGTTATCCCAGCTTCCAGGTAAATAATAATAATAAGAAGAAGAAGAAGAAACAACCCAAAATGGAAACCTCTTTCCTTCCCCCAAATAATTCTGACTATTCTCCTCTTTCCGAACACCCAGCCCCCACCAATCCACACCTTCCCACATGCACTTGCACATACCTCCTGTCTGCCATTGGGCTCGGGATTTGATGGGGGCAAAAGTGGGGGGAACAGAAGAGAGGAAGGGAGGAGGGGGAGGGGAGGGGAGAAGGGAGGAAAGCATTCCTCAGCATGGTGTAGGACTCAGAGTGGAGTAGGAGGGGAAGCACCTGGTGCACTCTTCCCTTGCAGCCCCCCTTCTCATGCTCAGAAGTTACTTCTGACCTGTGACCTGAATCACAGACCTCCCCCCTTCACCGTGTACTGCACAAGTCTCCATCACACTCCCCACCCAAGGCTGCTGGCAGGTGAGTCTGTGTGGAACTTCTGCTGCCCTGAAGCTGGAATGTCCTTGACTGTGTAAGTGACTGGCAGTGTGATTGGCACAAAAGAGACTCATGTATTTGATGTGTTGTCCCTGCCTCTTGAGGGAACCCCCCCGCTTTGGGAGCATGTTAGCATAATCCGACACGATGTTAGAAGAACAAGCCAGGAAAGAGCATGGACAGGGGACTCTCGAGTCGCCCAAGAATGCTTTCTTGTTTCCCCCAAAGTTATCCTCAGTTCAGAGCATGTGAATTCAGGGCTCTCGAATGAGGTTTCTAAAGCACATCTGTCCTAAACTTTTGAATCCAACTCGGTGTTCCTGAGGGAAACCGAGCAGGCTTTTCAGAGGCTGTCTACCTGATTCTCAGGGGTGCATACCTGGCCATGAGGGGGAAATAAAGATTGGGAATGTCCAGTTTGTATAAAGTGCCCCCACATTCATGATTCTAGATTCTCTGGATCCTAGAATCAAGATCTAGATTCTAGATCTTGCCCCTTCAGCATCGAGAAATCAGCCTCTTTCCCATCTCATCATGGCTGCTGGGAGAGCACCTTCTGGAATCATTTACTTGCTGAGACTATCCTCCCATAACTCAGTCTCTGTGCAGGGGAAGCTTGTGTGCTCTCTGTCTCCACCTAAGCCTCTCAGGAGCTGGGCATCCTGTGGTATTCCAGAAGTAAGGGTTATTTGGGGTAGACCAGAAGGATGGGTTATTTGGGGAAAGGCAGGGAGGGGGAAGGAAGAAGTGCTGCTGCATGTGGGCATGGCTGCTCCCATCCAAGAAAGAAACCCCCTGCCTTATGTTCCGGGGTGAATTTGCAATGAAATAACCTGCCTCTAAATGTGCTCAATTCTTTTCTCCTTCACACCTCCCCTGGGTACAGTTTACCTGTGATTCCTAATTTACGATTCTGTGGATTTCAAAGAGACTTCTTTTCCACACAAGTCATGTTCTCTATAGTTCAAAATGCTGATTACGCATAGCTTTCACCTCATATTTTCCCTCCTAGTCTTGAAGTAAATGTTCATAGCATTAATTTCTATATTGTGTAGAAAAAAGTCTGTCCCGTAAAAGCAGTATCAACCGATCATTTAAAAAATAAACATATATCTCTCATTCCCTCACTCCAAAATCAATACACATTTTTTTTAAAGCACTTCAATGTTCGAGATATTTTCAGCTTTCCTTCATTGTCTTAAACATCTGTTTGGTTGTCTCCCTGCAGACATTTGCTAAATAATATGGTTTATTTTGGATAACTGATAATAGGAAACCTTCTCATATATCCACCGAATGACATTTTTAATCACATCGTCTTTTCAACTTTAAAGAACCAAATGATTTCCTTATCTTGACATGATTTATCTTTTGAGCATGAGCCAGCAAACTATGAGGGCATTATCTACAGAGCCTTCACATGAAGGGTTCTTATCAAGCAAGCCTAGTTTACAATCGCAGCAAGAGAACAGAAGGAAAACAAATGATATGGTCAATAGTTCTCCATGTACGATTTTTTCAAAGTATCTTATCTAGTAAACCTCTTTCCCAAAAGCTCACAGACGATGTGATTTTCCATTAACTGCAGAGATATGGTAAGTGATGTGGATAATATTTTGAATGTTTTCTCCTTTCTCTGGCTGCCAGCTAAGGCTCTATTTTTTCTTTTTGGACATCAGTTGGATTTCTCTTCCATGAGATCAAAGCCTTTGTTGATACAGATTTTTTCTCATTACTGATTGTTTTGATCAGAAGGTAAAAAACTATCATGAAAAGCTCACCCCAATACATTCTTTCTTGCGCTCCTAGAATTTAGTGACTTGCATGTTTCAGCCAGAGGTGCATCTCAGGACAACTCTTTCCACTCTCATTTCACTCCCAAATTCCCAGTACCTCCTTCCCAGATCTAATTGTCAGTCGACCTTATTTCCTTCTTTACTAGTGTGACAAACTCTCCCAGTTTGCCCAGGCCTGAGGGCTTCCTGGGACACAGGACTTCCATTACTGGGAAAGTTCCAGGGAAACCGATAGGATGAGTCACTCCTACAATTCCACCCTTTGTCAACCTTTCAAGGACATCATTCTAACAAAACTCCTCCCCATCCTAAAACATCAATCTTCCCCTTTGTAGTATATCCTTATTTTTAGCTCGTTGTTCATATTTCTCACATTCAATGATGTTGATAAAACAAGCAAAACTCAGTTCTCTGATCAACTACTCGCCATTCCCCTCCTCTGTTTTGCAGCAGAACACTGGATGGAATTGTCTGTTCTCACTGTCTCCAGCTCCTCTCTAGCTACTGTGTCTTCACCAGTTGTCACCTCCACTGTGTCACTGAAACTGCTCTGGTTGAAGCCACCAAAGCCCACATGTAGCTAAATAAAATGTTGTCAGTCTTCTTCATACTTGGCCATCAGGCTGGCCCCTCCCTCCTCCTTGATAGGCTTTCCTCAGTTGGCTTTCAAGACCCCACACTCCTGTTCTTTATCCTCCTTGGTCATGCCTTGGTCGAGCTTTATCAATGGGCATCCTTATTTCTGCTCATCTCCTTGACATATAATATTGGAGGTCCTCAGAGCTCCATCCTTGTTCTTTTTTTTTAATTTTTTTATTGTTATGTTAATCACCATATATTACATAATTTGTTTTGGTGTAGTGTTCCATGATTCATTGTTTGTTCATAACACCCAGTGCTCCATGCAGAATGTGCCCTCCTCAATACCCATCACCAGGCTAACCCATCCCCCCACCCTCCGCCCCTCCAGAAACCTGAGTTTGTTTTTCAGAGTCCATCATCTCTCCTGGTTCGTCTCCCCCTCTGACTTACTCCCCTTCATTCGTCCTCTCCTGCTATCTTCTTCTTTTTCTTTTTTCTTAAAATATGTTGCGTTATTTGTTTCAGAAGTACAGATCTGTGATTCAACAGTCTTACACAATTCACAGCGCTCACTGTAGCACATATCTTCCCCAATGTCCATCACCCAGCCACCCCATCCCTCCCACCCCCGACCACTCCAGCAACCCTCAGTTTGTTCCTGAGATTAAGAATTCCTCATATCAGTGAGGTCATATGATACATGTCTTTCTCTGATTGACTTATTTCACTCAGCATAACACCCTCCAGTTCCATCCACGTCGTTGCAAATGGCAAGATCTCATTCCTTTTGATGGCCCCAATGTTTATAGCAGCAATGTCCACAATAGCCAAACTGTGGAAAGAGCCAAGATGTCCATCGACAGATGAATGGATAAAGAAGATGTGGTATATATACACAATGGAATATTATGCAGCCATCCTTGTTCTTCACCAACCTTATTGATTCCTGGCTTAAGCCACCATTCTTGTCTGAATTATTGTGATCTGATCCTATCTGGTCTCCCTGCTTTTATCCTTCTCTCTGCCAGTTGGCACTGGGCTCAGGTCAGTTCATGATCTTGGCTCAGTGTAATCCAAGTAAGATACCTGAGAATTGAAACAGTCACAGCCCCCCATTTCAATGAGCCTACAGTTTAGATGAGAGATGCAGAGTGCTTTGCTGAAAAGAATAAATAGCAATTCAAGGCAATATACAATTAAAGGCCAAGATGTGTGGTAAGAACAATTTGTGCTATTCTCCACAGCTTACACCTGTGTCACACATGGATTTTCTACCTGTCCATTCACAAGTCACTCTAAAATGATAAAGGATAACTCATGGAAAGGGCAAGGCTGAATTACACAATTTTTTCAAAGGAATGCCACTATATCACTTTTAATGTATAAATTCTGACATGTGGGAAGCTAAGCAATGGGCTCCATGGAAGACACATGCTCTCATAGAGGTCATCATGAATCATTTCAAGTGGGTACACTGAACTCAGCCAAAGCAGAGGTGGTCTTGAAGTAGGTGATTGTGACATATTTGTGACTTCTCAGGTTGCTAGGAAAAGGAAAAGGGAAGCCTTCTCTCCTGACATTTCCAGAGACGTTTCTCACAGTGTACATATTACAACAAGAGAAATATTCAAGAACTAGTTTTCACATTGCTGATTTCTCCCTAGTTTGAGCCATTCCCTGTCCCTCCTCAATGATGTTGGAGCCCAGATCTACTCATATAAGTACTCAATCAACAGTGTCCTTTTGCTTTAATTCATTTATTTATTCAACAAATGTTTGCTGAGCACCTTATTTGGTCTAGAAATTAATCTAGGTACCAAATCCACAATGATGAACCAAGCAGAAACAATCTTTCCCCCATGGAACTGACACAGGAACATTACATAAAGGTTCTTTTAATGGAAGCATATTATAACCCAGGAGCAAGGCTAGCAGAACAGAGTCCACTGAAAGTAACTTGATTTTCCTTTGCACTGGAAAGTAAATTTGACATAGTTTAATGTCTTCCATTTTTGGCTTCATTGTCAAGAAACACAGGAAGAGATTTAAGTTTAGTTGCATTCTACGTGTTAAGAATTTTTATTAACTTTTTGGGACACCTGGGTGGCTTAGTCGGTTAAGTGTCTGCCTTTGGCTCAGGTCATAATCCCAGGGTCCTGGGATGGAGCCCCACATCGGGCTCCCTGCTCAGCGGGGAGCCTGCTTCTCCCTCTGCCGGCCACTCCCCCCTGCTTGTGCTCTCTGTCTCTCTCTCTGACAAATAAATAAATTTTAAAAATCTTAAAAAAAAAGAAAGCATCAGGTTTATATCGGATAGAAATTATAAAAAAAGAATTTTTATTAACTTTTTAATTGAGGTACAACTACACTTAGAAAAGTACAAAAAATCATAAACCCCCAGCTTGTATTACTTGTATTACAAGTAAACGTAACCACCTCCCAATTCAACAAATTGAAAGCTATTGATCGCCAGAAAGCCCCTGGCTGCCCTTCCCCAAATTATCCTACATCCTGTCACTATCTTGACCTCCAACACAATAGATTGTTCAGTTTTGAACTTTATATAAATGGAATTGTATGGTATGCATTTTCTTGCATCTGACTCCTTTTGCTCGACATGTTTGCAATTTTTATCCAAATTGTTGCATGAAATAGTTCAGTCATTTCAGTTACCAGATGGTATTCTACTCTATTAGTACACGTAAGTTCATCCATTCTACTGTTGATAAATGTTTGGGTTGTTTGTGGTTTGGGGTGATTATGAGTAGTGCTGTCATGAATATTCTTGTACATGTTTTTTGGTGTACATGTGCACATATTTCTTACAGGCATATATTTAAGAATGAAATTTCCAGAATACAGGATATGAGTATAGTAAAATATAGTGTATAATGTCAAAGTTCACTAAAATGGTTGTATCTATATATACCAATATGGTACCTAACACCTATATATAGGTTGTACCTATATATACCTATATATACCAATATATACCTAATACATTCCTAGGTTTATATAAAAGATCCCATTACTTGACATTGTTGCCAATTCTTAACATTTTTCAGACTTTTAAATCTTGGCCTTTCTAGTAAGTGTGACGGCTATTCATCATATTTTATATTTCCCTGATTACTAATAAAGTTGAGCACCTTTTCATATGTTTAGTGGCTACTTAGATATCATTTTTTGAAGTGCCTGTTCAAATGTCTTGTCCATTTTACTACTGGTTATCTAACTTTTTCTTATTGATTTATATATTCTTTATGTACTTTGGGACATGGCTCTTTTCAGATACGTGTGTTGTATATATCTTCTCTCACTTATGACTTGATTTTTAAATGGTCTTCATGGCATCATCTGATCAACTGTTTATAATTTTCATGTAGTCTAATTTTTCAGACAAATAGCTGTTAAAGCAAAAATCATTACTTAAAGTAGATAAGAATATTTCATAATGAAAAAATGTTCAACAAACAAATAAGACATACCATTTGTTGCAGCTAATAATATAGTTTCAAAACATAAAAAGCAAAATATACAGAATTGAAGGAAGATGTAGAAAAATCTATAATCTTTTACCAGTAACTGGATGAAAACACAAAAACTCACTCTGTACTGCCTACAAGAGACACAATTTAAATATAAAGATATTGGAAGTTTAAAGATAGAAAGATGAATAAGGGTATATGATTCAAACACTAATCCAAAGAAAGCTGGTTTTTGAATGTTCAAAATGTGTCTTTTATAAAATTTATTAATTTCATTTAAATCAATTTTATTGACACAAAAATTTTAATAATATTTTTAAATTATCATTGTAATATCTGTAGGGTCTGTAGTGATATTCTCTTTTCTTTATGAGATTGGCAATTTGTGTCTTCTATCTCTTTCTCTCTCTTCCTCATCAGTCTGTCTAGAAGTTTATCGATCTTATTTATGTTTTCAAAGAAGCAGATTTTATACCCATAGATTCTTTTCTGTATTATTTTCTACTAAGTTTATTGACTTCTGCTTTGTTCAATGTAAAACTAGAAATTAAGAATTCTGCTACTTTGCCATTTGTCCAATATAGGAAGCTTAACTCTGATTTCTTATAGATCATGGGAGACATGAAGCTTAGTGCAAAGTCTCAACACCATTGATTGGAAAATTCAAGTTTCACTTAGTGAGTAAAATAAATAACACTTTATTATAATATATAATATCTCACTCACTTGATCTGCCCTTGTGACACTCCATAAGTTCAGTGATATTAGGTCTAGTCCATTTAAAACATACATAGCACTTTCTAAACTCCCCCCAAAATTACAAGTTAATATTATTTTCCCCATTTTATGGGCAAGAAAGCAGAAAATCAGAGAGAGGTTTCTAATGTGGCCACGATCAACTGTAGCAGACTGACTTGTGAGACAGTGCTCTTAAACCCTATTTTGCCACCTCTAAACCCAAATCACTTGGGGTCCTGGGTAACCCAAACAACCAATTTAGGTACTCTATTCTTTACAAGTTGTGTCCCAGTGTGAATGCAGCGTTCTCTTTTCCTTAGATTACTAATCATTTCTAATTCCCATTTTGACTCATCTCATTGCTTCTTTTGCCCTCACAATCCATTTGAATTGTTTCTTTACATGACATTTAGAAATTAGAGCCTAAAATCTTTTTATTTTGTGTGTTTTTTTTCTTTGTGGTTTATATCAGCTCTCTGTAGAAGTATAAAGGCATCCAGCTGAGAACCTACCAAACTCAATAGTGTCTGAGCTTTAACAGAGCTGGGCTCAGAACCCAGCCCTCTGCAAAATCGGCATTTTCCTTTTGGACAAGTTATTTCACTGCTCTAATCCCACTCTCCCTTCTCTGAGAGGGCACAGGAAAGCCCACCAGAGCTCCTTGAGGTTGAAATAAAAGAGTCTCTATAAATTCAGCTGGAGATGTTCTGTAAATTTTTGTCCTTTCTTTCAAAAATAGCTGTTGTTATTACAAAGCTATAGTAATCAAAACAACATTGTTTTGGCATAAAAACAAACACATAGATTAATGGAACAGAAGAGAGAGTCGGGAAAGAATCCCATGCATATATGTTTTTTTGTTGTTGCTGTTAGTGACAAACGAGCCAAGAATATGCAATGGGGAAAGGACAGTCTCTTCAATAGACGGTGCTGGGAGAAATGGAAAGCCACATGCAAAGAATGAAACCAGACCATTATCTTACATAAAATCACAAAATCACTGAAAATGGATTAAGATTTGAATGTAAGATCTGAAGCCAAACAAATCCAAGAAGAAAACATAGGCTATAAGCTCCTTGACATGGGTTTTGGCCATGATGTTTTGGATTTGACACCAAAAGCAAAGGTAACAAAAGTAAACATAAACAAAACTCAGCATAGCAGAGGAAACCATCATTCTACTGAATGGGAAAAAAATGGGATTTGCAAATCATATATGCAATAAATGCTTCAAATCCAAAACATACAAAAAACTAGTATAAATTAATAGCAAAACAAACAATTCGATGAAAAAATGGGCAGAGGATCTGAATAGACAATTTTCCAAAGAGGACAGGTATGTGAAAAGGTGCTCAACATCACTCATCAACAGAAAAATACAAATCAAAACCACAGTGAGAGATCCCCTCACACCTTTTAGAATGGCTGCCATCAGAAAGACAAGAAACAACAAGGGTTAAAAAGGATGTGGAGAAAAGAGAACGGTTGGTGGGAATGCAAACTGTATAGTAAACAGTATGGAGGGTTCTCAGATGATTAAAAATAAAACTACTGCATAATCCAGCAATTCCGTTTCTGGATCTTTATCTGAAGGAAGATATAATGTAGAACACGGTGAGCTAGTAACACTGTATTGCATATTTGAAAGTTGCTATGAGAGTAGATAAAAGTTCTCATAACAAGAAAAAAAAACTATAGCTATGGTGATGGATATTAACTAGATTTATCATAGTGATCATTTCCCAGTATATACAAATATTGAATCATTATGTTGTACACCTGAAAGTAATATAATGTTGTATGTCAATTACATCTCAATTAAAAAAAAGAATAGCTGTTCTCTCTTCTATTAACACAACAATCTTTTCCCTTCTCTCAGATATATTACTACTTTTTCTTTGATATTCTTTGCCTGGTAGCCACCTGATGCCATTTCTCAATAAAATATCTTGGCACGTCTTCTTTTTCAAACTGTATAAAAATAATCCTCAATTCAGTTTTAAGAAATTTTTGAAAATCCTCTAGGCCAATTAAAACATTACTTATCAACAAATTTCTCTATTGGTTTACCTTTGAATGTTAAATTGAATTGAACCGGATTATGATATAAATAAATCTACTAAAAGAATATTACATTTTTTTATTTCCCAACTTTCACTATGGGCTGTAAATATATATATATATGTATATATATATATACATACATATATATATATAAAATGAATTTTAGAATACATGCTGTTAGTAACTAAGAAAATTACTGCAGACTTTCATTTGTTTGTTTTTCAATTTCGTATATTAGCGGCTCCAGGGCAGAAAATGAAAGATATCTTAGTTGTTGGTTATAATTTTATCTGTTCATTCTCTTATATTTTCCTTATATCTGATGAATGTGTGGCCTGAAAATCTTTATTTTAAATTAAAGATGATAATCTGATTTCTAGGCATTTGGGAGATTTAAATTTTCGGTCCCCCCGTGAACATGTGAAATATTTCTCTTCATTATTTTTCTTTGTTGATCATGTTTGTTAGATGGTCTTTCCCTAAGTCAAGCCTCGCCTGGGGAAATGGGACTCTAAGGCGGAGGAGGAAGGCATCCTCGGAATGTAGAATCCGCATGAAATCCAGGGATTTAACCTCTTAAACTACCAAATACATTCCCAATTCCTCAGAGAGAATTCCATCAGCCCTTTAGCTGCTTGGCCCTGGTTGCCATGTCCTGGGCTATAGTCTGTTTGATCCCTGTCACCACCTCTCTCACATAAGGAATTCTGCTAAGGGCCCTCGGCCATCGGTACGTCTTGGCTACAAGAGGACACAGCCCTAAGCCTCTGGGGCTGGCTGGTCAAACACGAAAACCACAGAGATTTGGTCACTCCTCAGGGAAGAGGTTTCTCATTATGTCAGGCACATTTCCTCCCAGAAGCCCTTGTAAACAGCCAAGCCATTTTGTAATATCAGTTCTGATACTGAGCTCAAGATGTGCCAAGGGTCCAATCACATCTGACATAATATAGCTGCTAGAATACTTGGTCTGGCGGTTTAAAAAAGGGACTTTCCTGATTAAAACACTCCTTCTCAGGGCAGCATCTGAGATGCCACCTACATATTTGGCCTGAAGGAGTCCCTGAGGGTCCATATCTCCTCCTTTTCACTTCCTTTGTTAATTCCATGAAGAAAGAGTTAAGATGAGTGAGTCAGATGTTGAGATAAATTATCACATATATCAGTGTGTGTTCCCATCTGAGAATAAACGAAAGAAAAATTAACCTGTTGTTCTGCTATGCAAGTTATATTATTAATCAGTTCCCTACAATGTCTTTTAGCTGAAAAGTAATAACTCATCATTAGGGTGCTGCCTGAGGGTATTGAGCTACCATGGAAACAGCCTGTAAGAAGAGACAATCTTTCATTTTCCCTCTGAGGTACCATTTTCATCAGATGACTTAACAGAACATTCAACATTTGGGTAGAAAAGAAATATATGTACTCACATCTATACTCGCATGTATGGGGGTGTTTGTGTGTGTGTGTGTGTGTGTGTGTGTGTGTGTGTGTGTGTGTGTGTGTGTGTATAGCATAGTTAACAAACTGTCCCTAATAAAGCAACTCAGGATGAAATTCTCCAGGCAAACCCTTCTGGCTCTTGTCTTCCAACAGCAAAGAAGCCATCATCAAACACCTCACCAAACACTCCAGTAAAATGATTAAGACTGGCTCCACACCCAGGAAGCCAACAGATGGCAGTTCTCTCTGACTTAAAATGGAAGGGAATTCAGAAGACGCAGCCCCTCCCAGCCTCTGATCCTCTGGTATCCAGCAGCAGGAGCCCCAGACAGGAGGGCAGCTCTTGCCAGAGCCGAGGTTGGGTGGTACGGTGTGATCAGGGCAGCATCCTGCCCAGAGTGAGGGGAAAGAGAGCCGGACAGGGAGGTGGAGGTGGTAGGAGCCCCATGATGCCACACAGGCATTGCTTACATGAGTAGGGCCCGTCTTCGAGGTGTTACCTTCTTGTTCTTTAACTGGGCAAGAGAGCAAACATCAGACTTGCCAGCTCGTTTCACAAAAGCCAACCCCAAGAAGTCCTAGGCATTGTAACAAGAAAACCCAAACTGGCAGATTTCCAGCAGCTGTAAGAAAAAGATCATCCTTTTCTCAAATAGCGCTTTTGTCTATCAACTATTGAGCTTGAAACAAACAAATTTAAAATCTTCTATCAATGCAACAATTCTAATGTGACCTCAACTATCAGGTTCTGTGTGCGTGATTGACACCTTGAGGCGGATCTATCTGACTCACCATTAGGTTATCCCAGGTGTCAGGCAGGGACCTCAGAATTGAAAGTCTGGAAATTGTACTCCAGCCCAATCAGTTGTCCCCAAAATGGGGACAAGCTGGTGTCCCCATCTCAAGGCTTTAGGTTAAAACTAGCTCAGTGAAGCCTTTTTCTTTCCTTTTTTTTTTAAAGATTTTATTTATTTATTTAGTTAGTTAGTTAGTTAGTTAGTTAGTTAGTTAGTTAGTTAGTTTAGAGAGAGAAAGTAGGGGGAGGGGCAGAGGGAGTTGGAGAGAGAATCTCAAGAAGACTCCTCACTGAGCACAGAGATGACGTGGGACTCCCTCCCATGACCCTGAGATCATGACCTGAGCTGAAATCAAGAGTCAGATGCTTAACCAACCGAGCCACCCAGGTGCCCCAGCGAAGGTCTTTTCTAAGCACCCAGGGCAGAGCCATCTCTCCATTTCTTTGTGGTCCTGTGATATTTGCAGTCACTAACATTCATCTGGCATTCATCAGAAGTGCCGTCATGGATCGCTTCTTCCTCGTTGTGTTCTGTTTTTCCTTTCTGGGCAGCAAATTCCTTCAGGGCAGGCGTAAGAGACAACATAGCCCTTATTATGTGCCAGACACCATTCTACACTGTTCTAAGTGCTTTACTCACATTCATTCTCTAGTCTATAACACCCCTAAGCAACTGGTGTGCCATTATTACTCTACATCTTACAGCTGAGAAAACTAAAGCGGGGAGTGGCTAAAGGAATATGACCAAAGTCACACAGCTAGTAAGTGGGGGAGTCATGATTCAACCCAGGCCAGGAGACTTTCCTGCAGGACTTTTCTGCTGCAGGGGACTGTGCTCCTTCCCACTGTACTACCCTGTCTCCCATGGATCTCAGAATACCTAGCACTCTCCCATGCCTGCGAAGGGCCCCATCTGCTGTTACATCACTGACTGTTGGTCAGAAATGGAACTGAAGGAACTCGTAATGATAAACTCAAATGAGTCACCCCTGCAGGAAAACAAGTCAAAGCACATGCTGCATTCATGGTGCGTACATAACATCATTGTAAGGTCTGAATCTCAGACCTGATTTCTATTATTTTCAGTCACTTTAAGAGCCATTCCTAGAATGTTTTCTCAAGGGACCTCAAAGGGGAATTCCATTATTATCTAAAATATCAAATTCTGTTGGACTCTGTGCAATTCCCGTGGTGCTGGGATATACATGGTGTTGGCCAGATGGCTAGACCTGTTGAAGCCTCTCCAGAGGCTTGGACAGAAGGCAGTAAATAAGACCAGCACACTCTTCAGTGGCGTCATGAACACCAGGCTGGTTTAATCCCATGCTTGTATCACTGCTTGTGGACGTGCCCATTAATTCAACAAAGATCTATTGAGCGTGGGCTCTGGGCGGGCGCTGTTCTAGGTTCTTGGCTTTCAAAGGCAGCAAAACAAATAAAGTCCTTGCCTTCTTTCCATCAGGAGAAACAGGTATTAGACAAGTAGGTGATGGTTAGAGAAGACCCTTTCTGAGTCTCCTTGCGTGGGATGACGGAAAGGAGGTAAACAGGGTGTCATGATGCCTTCAGAGGGAGGGACCCAAGGAGGGAGACTGGGTTGTCGGAGATCTCGCTAAAGAGATGATTTTTGAGCAGAGCCGGATGTAAGAGAAAGCCAGCAACCCAAAAAATATCCAAAGAAGATGTTCTTGGCAGAGGACGCAGAAAGAGCAAAGGCTGTGAGGTGGGAGCCCACGTGGCCAGAGGGGTGCGGGAGGGAGACGGTGAGACAGTGGGCTCTGAATGTGTGGGACCCTGTGGTCAGTGACTTGGGTTTATTCTAAACGTAACGGGAAGCTACCAGAGAGTATTGAGTAAAAGAGATTCCGATCTGGTTTGCTTTTCTGCAAGACCTCATTAAATTCTGGAAGTGACCTGTTTCCCCAGGACTCCGCTTGTACTAGCCTCTCTTGGCCCCCTGCCGTGTTTGCCCTGCTTCTGAAGGCCTGGCCATACCAAGTGGTGGGCACATCTTAGAGGCAGAAACCAAGGTCAACTTCAGCATTAAGAAGCAGCCCCTAGATCCATGGCTTGTTATGCTGACAAAACAATGAAGCAGTAATACCTAAAGTTTATACCTCACAGGAGGATTCTACCTCAGCTTTTCTTTTCTTAATTTTTTTTTTTACTTTGTACTTTAAGAAACATTTATGTTACAATTACCCATAGTTTTTTTTTTTTCTATCATGGTGCACTTTTTAATTAAGAAAGTATATCAAACATAAAAAGACATTGGGTCAAAACAGGCAAGCCATCTGAGCTTACTTGGAATGGAAACAATTTTAATTGATGCAATTTGCAGCCATTTAAATATTTCATATTTGGTTATTAACACTGCAGGGAGAGCGGGCACTCTGCGCTGGCTGGTGGGCGGAAAGGGAGCTGCTGGGTTTATAATTTCCACTCACTCCGGTCTAATTTGGCTTAGCGTTCACTGAAACTTGTGTAGGTCGATGAACGCTGCGTCCTCAAAGGACAGAGGACGCGAAAGTGATATTTCATATTGAAACCCAGCAGTTAACACCAGGAGGGAGATGCAGTGGTGTTGACATAAAGGCTGTTTCCCCCTTAAGACCTTGGGGGAAATCTTTCAGGCAGAGTGCCATGGTTTAGTGCCTAGATTTCACAATGCCCACCGTAGGAGATGTGGGCGGATGCACTCCATCAGCTGTTTAATTAGACGACCTGGCTAACAAAGGGAGGACCCTTGGCGATGAGCATTTTCCGGTTTCATCTTCTTGTCCCTGGCTCACAGTGGAGTTTGTGTGTGGTGCCTTCTGATTTGCAGCTGTCTGAATTCTGCCTTTGGGGAAAGGAAGAGAAAGGTAGAAGTGGAAGAAAGGAGGAGGTGTAAAAATGAATGAGTTTGCACCTGCTGTCATCCACTACAGATGAAATTTTAAAAAAAAAAAAGAAAGTTTAAGACTCATAGATATATGTTGGCTAATTGAACATAATAATTAAAAAAATCAGAAACGCACACACACAGAGACTCGTAGATACAGAGAACAAAGTGGTGATTGCCAGAGGGGGAGGAGGGGTGGATGGTGGAAATCAAGTAAGGTGAAGGGGATTAAGAGGTACAAACTCCCAGTTTCGAAATAAATAAGTCATGGGGATGGAAAGTGAATTCCAGGGAATGTAGCCGATATCATCATAATTTTTCAAAGTGACGGAAGGTAGCTAGACCTTGCGAGGTGATCACATTGAGGTGGATAAAAATATCCAGTCACTGTGCCGTACACCTGAACCTAATACAATATGGGACGTCAATTATAATCCCATAAAAAAAAATAATGAAAGATTTCAGACAAGAGGAGGAGAGTTTCTGGTTTAATACTGGGGAGAACGTGTTGACAGCTTCCGTTCACAAGCAGGTCCGGTTCCAGATGTGGAGTCTCCCTGGGCAACTTTGGCATGGATCGCCTCTGCCCACCTCTATCTGCGTGGAAATGTGAAGGAGCAGGAAAATGGACAAGGAGACGGAACAGGCTCCTTTGACAGGGATTTTCAAAAGAACACTGTGTAGAAAAATTCCGTCGGGCTTGCGAGAGCGTAGCTTGAGCCCTGTGCCCATTTATCTCTCTGTTGTAGCAACTACCCTCTCCCTAGGAAGAGGGATCCCAGGCTGCTGCCTGGAGCCAAAACAGACAGAAGCTTCCCTGTAAACACGGATTCTCATCAAAGCACAAAGGAAACGGAGGGGAGAGGCAGGATGTTGCATTTTTCATTAGACCCCAGGCATGCAAGCGCTCTGTTTCGATGCTGTCCCAGTCACCGGATTCTCAAAGGCCTCACATCGAGGTAGTTCTGACTCCACCTGGGCAGGACAGAGAGAAGTTCCCGGCACAATGAGGGTATGGCTCATCCTTCTGCCCAGAGTCCCGGTGGACTTGGACTTCATGTCACCCAAGCCCAGTGCATTCTGCAGAAATGATATTCTAAACACCTTTCTTCTAAATCCAATGGCTCAAGGCTTCAAGGGGGGAAAACTGGGAGAATAGCTTCAGGTTTTTGCCACTTTCTAGTAGAAAACAACAGTCCCATCTTGAACACATATGAAAAGGGTGCTCTTTGGAAGGTAAGCTCCTTAACCTGCCCAGTGAGTGCCCTGAGGAATAAGCAGACACTTCCACAACCTGTAAGAATGGGTTTCAGTTCGCTAAAAACCCAAAGACACTTCTGGCTGCCATGACCCATCTTTAGGGCCAGAGATGACATGGGGCCGACCCTGAACACACGTTTATCAGAACTGTGGCTGGGGGGAGGTTTGTCCAAATGCGCTGCTGCATCTGGATTTCTTTTAATGAACGCTTGAAGGCTGTAGTTTACGGAGGGCTTTCTCTTGATATCTTACTTAATTAAAGCCCAGAGAACTTGTTTTTGCTTTATAACAGTAGACTTTTTCCCACTTGTTTTGTACATGCAATTGTCCACATGTTATTTTTCTATCTCTACTTGGGGAATACGTGAGAAGTCTAATTTTTTCCTCAAGTTAAATTTGCTCAACTGGGGTCATTTTTTGGAACTACTCAGCATCATTCCAAAAGCTTTGGGATCCTCTGAGAGGGGAGCTACCTCGATGCATCAAGGGTGACTTTTAGGGAACATCTAGTCTCATGAAACTGACACACACATCCTTTTCTTACCCTACATAATCTTAAACATGGCATCATGTGGGAATATAACTCTGAACTTCAGCCTGTGGGATTTTAGAGGGTCATTTCTATAGGACAAATAAAATAGAACCAGAATCACTGGACTATGCCCTGTTAATTAATCCTGAGGGGTAAACACTGGGCTAAGACGGGCTAAGGTAAAGGCACTCATCAAACCCTTCCTGACGTACATCCAGACCCATACATTGCTCCAAAGTCCTAGTGAGGAAGCAAGTAGATGACAAATTTCATCAGCATGCATTCATCTTAGTGGACACTGCAGAACCAAGGGGTGGCCCAATTGATTCATGTCTAGGGTTTGTTGAGGCTGATCTCCCAGATCTCCCAGATCTCCCTCAACTTCCAATTTAATTGAGTTCACTTTAACTTAATCCAACGAGGTTGGAGGCCGAGGCATAGCACTGTGCTGGTTAGAGACTCGGGGAAGCGCCCTGCATGGGGTGACTTTATGAGACGTGCAGACGTGATAGACGTGGGAGAGAAACGGAGAGATCTGAAATAATAGGAAGCATGCCACGTGTGTATTTTCTCACTTTATTTCTGACTCATACAAAGTTAAATGCAAGTCAGGTGACTCCCCAGGGTGTCTGCCCATGGTGACCTGTCTTGTGGTTCTGCCATCTCAACATATAACCCTGTACCACTGCCGTGATGGGAAAGAGATGGAGCACAGAACATTCAGTCACTCCCAGCTGCCCCAACGTGGAAATGACTTGCTTCACCTCTGCCCAGTGCACGGGCCTGACTAGTCACGTGGTCCCAGGACAGCTGCAAGGAGGGACAGGAAGCTCTCCTATGTGCCCAGGAAGGAGGGAAGAACGGATGTGGTGGGCACTAGCAAGGTTGCTTTCTTCTTGTCCGGAATATCCTCGTTTACTGCTGCCAAAAACTATCCTTCCTCTCGGGGTCTTATGTCAAGTGGATACCAGCCATGCGAAATTGAAAGCTGACCTAATACTCTAAGTAGTAAAGACCAAGGATTTTACACTTCCCTTGAAATAGTCAGTTGTAAGCGTTTCAGTTCTCTGGATTATTACTTAAATTATACACTTCTCTTTACCAGTGTAGATCTGGCCTCTCCATTTGCCAAACGATACAGTTCATCTCTTCAGCCAAGCGTTCTGGCCCACCTGCTACTGTGCTAAATGCTGAGACACAAAGCTGAATCAGACACACATTCTGTGCTCAGGGCCCCTGCTGTCTAGTAGAGAAGATACAGTGAATACACAAACAGCTATAAACAAGGAAGGCGGTCAGAGGTCCTAGGAGGTCAAATTATAAAAGGCTGAGTGTTCTATACATGCTAGTCTAGGCTGCATGCTCACAGCGGATTGGACCAGGAGTGGAGACCCAAGCCAAAGGCTCCAAGTGTCATGCACACAGTCCGGCTGGAAAAGAGGAACGGGGCCAGCGCGAATATTCTGTTGGCCGTTTGGAACTAGAAAACTCAGAGATGGAGCTAATGGAAGGTCACGTTCAGCTGGAGCTGGAGTGACCACTGTGGTCTCAGGCAAGCTGAAGTTAGAAGCCAGAGAGCAAAGGACAGCACAGAAGCTTCAAGAGAAACAGACGCCACCAGAGAGAATGTACTTCTCTGCGCAGTTCAGCAAACCCCTCCTGACTTTGTTCCCACGGGACCAGCTGTCCCACAGTTCAAGTTCATGGAAGAGTCCACCATACAAGTTATGAGCACGGCTGCTGGGATTGGACAGATCCAAGTTCATCCTGGCACGGCACTAGCTGTGTGATTATGCAAATACTTAACCCGTCTAATACTTAAGCCTCAGTCTTCACATCTGTAAAATGGAGCGGAGACGTCACAGGGTTGTTTTGAAGATCAAATGGAATAAGACAGGACACACAGAAAGCAGTAAACCGCTATTAATCAGCATTGCTGTGATTTCCATGAGCCGTTCCCTTAACAATCCGCAGGAATCTTTGTAATAACTTACCCTCACCTCCTATTTGCCTTCCTGGGGTTGCTGAGGGGATTTTTGTTCTTCATGAAGCCGAAGGTCCCAAATAAGCCCCTCCGTGTGGGTTAACGTTTCTGAGAAGGCGGGGTCTGAGGCAAATCTGGGTCAAATATTCCAGTTCCTGCTCTACGGCTCGTGTGAATTTTTGTTAAGTTCCTTAAATTTTTCTTAAGTTAGAACATGGAATGCAGAGATGATCTGAAAGAGTGCTTCCAAGTCTAATGTTCTATGATGGTAAAGAAACTTCTGTCAGTGTATTATCCCTGTTAAGTATGAAAAATACTTCTTAGCAGGAACATTCTGAAGACACCCCCCCCCCCCATGCAAGGAGCGAGGAAGCCATTATGCAACACTTGATAGCTTACAAAATATCTTCTTATATACATTTGACTGCAGCCAAGCTCACAACAACTCTACAGAGCAAGCAAGGAAGATATTATCCTCACCCCCACTCTTCAGATAAGAAAAAAAGGCTTCACCCAGTGAGACTTTTCAAGAGTCACAGGTTAAAAAGTGACAAACCACCAGCTCCAATCCTGAGTTTCTGATTCCCATACTCATGCCCCTTCCGCCGGGTTCTGCTCTCCTGCTTCTTCCTCCCCAGACCCAAAGTGTGGTCCGTGCCTCTCCCGGCCGCGGGCAGGGCAGGGAGAAAGGGGCAGAGCATCTGGGCCTTGGGATGACAATAGGGACGCTATTAATGGGAATTTTGTGCACTGTGAAGGGTCACCTTTTTTTAATTTTTGGTTCTCCTCGAGCTATACCAGGAAAGCCATATTGCAACTGTTCCATGAAAGACGAGCCAGAGAAGGGCAGCGAAGGGGAGTTATTTATGGCAGGGAAGGGGGGCTGGGGGTGGAGAGGGAAGGTGCAAGTAGGGTGGTAACAAAACACTCCAGCTTCTAGGCATGGTGGCTGGGAGATGTTTAACAACTGACCTTCCAAAAAAACAGAACACGTGCACACACCCACACTGACATTTAGCATTGGCCTGTGTCTGCGGAGTAAGCCCTCCCACCATGGACAACTCCAAGCGCCCACTCCGACGACGTGGCTGATTTTGGAGTCGGGTAGAGGGATGCATGACACACAATGACAGAGTTCCATCGTACATAAAAGACAAAAAGAACTGCAGAGCAGAGGTAATTGTGAAATTAGGAAATGAAGACTTTTGAGCACTTATGAACTCTGTTTCTAAATGCATCTCATTTCGTTGTAATTCGGTTTTTGAGAATGGCTGCGTTTAACAAGAGGCTCACAAAATTCCTGAAAATGTAAGGATAAACCCTCGAGAGCCGGTGTCTCCAACACACCAGCAGTCTGCCTTCATCCCTGCGGTGACAGCCACACAGCGTCACCCCTTTCTTCTCTCTCTGTCCAGCCTGTGGGGGTGGGATTAATGAAAAGGCAGTTACAGTGACGGGACCCCTTCTTCCTGCCTGCCCTCCCGCCCTCCGCCCACCCTCCTGCTTATTGAAAGGGAAGAACCCTTTTCAATTGACCTTTTCTTCACCTTCAGTGTGGGCTCCGAGACCCAGCACTGAGTTCAGCTTCTGTAAACACTGGTAGGGTGTTCACTGTGACACGTGGGGTAGCCCCTATTAGATCCTGGATGCTAGGAATAAACTCCCAGTCTTGCCTGGTTGGAAACATGCAGACCTCGTGAATCTAGGCTTATAAATTTTACAACACCTATGAAATACTGCTCTTGGAGTAGGAACATTACAGAGATGGTTAAACCAGACCCCTAATTCCCTCGAGCACTATTTTTATAGCTATTAATCTCAGTATCAGGCACAATTTACAGTCATAATAGGTATCCCTTTGCCAGCATATACATACATAAACAAAGCTGGTATAAAAGAGAAGATATTTAGACACAATTAAAGCAACAGATTCCTATACACACTTATGATGGAGCACATAGATGACTCGCTTCTCTCGGAAATAATTAGCTCTTGTATAATTTTTAGTACGCGAAATTTTGCAAAGAGTATTTTGAAAGCAGTAATCACAAATTCCCTGGAGCCAAAAGGAACCAGTTCTACGATGGAAGGAGAAAGCAGCCGGCTGGGGATATGACTAAGATGAATATCCGAGAATCCCTTTAAACAGCCCGGGAGCTGGAGCCCACGGGGGTTCTTCCGCGGAGCCTGGGGGAGTTTATGTGCTACAGCTAAATAAAACATAAAATATTATAGTGTGTATTTTCCAGTATCTGCATTGTTTTCCCCACATAAAAGTTTATTGATACCTTCAGGGACTCAGATAAATGTTTCAAGTGCTCCCATTCCACTATGTTGGAAATGGCCTTTTTGAAAGCTCCTAAGTTTTGCAGTATGTGTTATAGGGGGCCTATATTCTCCTATCTCTGTTTGGGAACATAGGAATAATTTCACAAGCTTATAGATGAGTCAGGTTATATTGCGACCAGCCTTTAAAAAAAAAAAAAAAAGACGTTGCAGTGCCTAGCGCTGGGCTTGCAGATGGTGACTCTTCAGTCAGTGTTTGCAAGAGGCAGGGAATTCGGGAGGGAGGACAGATCCACAACAGCCCTAGAGAAGGCTGGTTAACTGGGGTCCTTGGTTTCCCCTCTACTTATCACTCAGAGGCAGGGCTCTGAGATCCTTTTCGGTCTGTTTTGATTTCAAATGTGACAGTCAAGGCCATGGCCCACAGAGGCTGTGTCTGGGCGTGGATACATTCTGGAACAATGTGTCTCTCCCAGAAGAAAACCAACCCTTAGCTTATGATCCATGCTTGAGCTGCTGTGACTTTGATGTGGACCCCATGAGCTGAGTAGGAGAAACCTCCTATTTGCAATCCATCTGTTTGCCTGGTGGCAGCACAGAGTGGAAGGGACGCAGTTAGATATTTAGCTGCCCCCGCCTTAAGTGCTCCCCTCCTCTTTCCACTCGACTTTCTCAGCTCCTACTCAGCCCACAGAGCTCCCCCGCCCCGAAATCTCACACAGCTCTCCCCCTAGGATATCCAATCCAGTGGCTGATTTCATAAAGCTGTGGATTGTTCTCCAGGTACCTGTTTGTAAAATATCAGGGGAGTAGACTTCCACGTGGCTACTTACTAGCTGTGTGACTTGGAGCAAGTTTCTTAACCTCTCTGAGCCTTGTTTTCACTATTAAATGGGGCTGAGGAACCACCTTGGAATTCTGTGAAGATTAAATGAGACAATGTTTATAAAGTGTTCAGCACTTGGTTGGTTGCCTTTTAGTAAAGGTCATTTGTTATTACCACTGCTGCAATTAAAAAAAAAAAAATTAACATACTCATAGAAAAGTGAATTTATCTGTGAAATCAGCACCCGGATTAAGAAATACGGTATCACCAACACCCCAGGAAGCCCGCCTGCCCTTTCCAGTCATCAACCGCCCCCCCCAAATGAAATCACTATTCTACTGTCAACCTCATGGATTCGTTTTTTGAACTTTGTTGAAAATGGAACCAAACCATATGTTCTTTTTCTTCTGCTCAGCACCGTTGGTGAGCTCCATCCACGCATTATGTGCTGTTGTGTTTTGCTCATTCTCATTGCCATAGAATATTTTACAATATGACATACAAAAATGCATTTATCCTCTCTACTCTGTGGATATTTGGATTGCTTTAGGGTTTGGGATATTCCTGAGTTCTGCCACGAATACATATTCCTGTCCATGCATTTTAGTAAGCACTTGGAGAGCATATACCGAGAACAGGGATAGCTAGGTCACTGGGCATCTCCCACCTCAATAAATGCGCTGTTCATATTTGCAGGCAGAAAACATGCTCCATTTCTCATGCATCTTGCACTTCCAGCAATGATGATGAGCAATTATTTATAAATTGATCCAGATATTGGACAAAATACATGTTTCAGAAACTAAGAAGAGAAGCATTTTTAAATAGTTTAACTAGAGGGGCACCTGGGTGGCTCAGCTGGTTAAGCGTCTGCCTTCGGCTCAGCTCATGATCCCAGGGTCCTGGGATCGAGCCTGACGTTGAGCTCCCTGCTCAGTGGGAGAGTCTGCTTCTCCCCACCCCTCTGCCCCTTACCCCGGCTCATGCTCTCTCTCTCTCTCTCTCTCTCTCACTCTCTTTCTCAAATAAATAAATAAATACATAAAATCTTAAAAAAAATAGTTAAACTAGAAAACTAAAACTTTTTCTTAATACTTCCTAGTAACATTGTGTCTCAACTATATTTCAGTTAAAAAAATTTCTGAGTAATAAAATTCATGCTTTACTCTGGAGCCATTTTAGATGATGAAGTAGGAACGGGGTTGGCTGACTAAGTCCTAGGAGCTCACTGTAGCAGGTTGTCTGTTTTTATAAATGAAGTTTTATTAGAACAGAACCACGCCCATCCATCTATGTAACATCTATAGCCCTTCTAGCACGAGGACAGCAAGACTGAGTAGTTGTAAGAGAGACCATATGACCCACAAAGCCCAAATTACTTACTCTCTGTCTATTTAAAGAAAATTTTGCTGAATAGTGATGTAAAAAAAATTTAAGGGTAGGAGGAAGAGAGTTCTGTCTTAACGCCATGGGCAGTGTCCTCAATTCTATACATACTTGTTATTCCCCTTTGAAAGGCAAGTATACTCTCTGCTCCAAGTGGTAGGGGGCTTTGCTTTGTCCAAAGGTCTAACAATGATCATATACCTTTGTAGGATAAAAAGTTAAACAGGACCAAAATATTGTTATAGAAAACAACCTATAAAATATGGTAGTCAGAAGGAAGGGAGCTGGCTAGTCAAAGAAGTCCAGGAAAAGGAAAATGAGAGATCCCTGCTGGTAAGGGGCCTCCATCCTGGCTCAGAGGAGACAGTCAGGTCCAGGAACACAGGTGGCCCCTTTGCGGGTGGCATGCCCATGGGGGAGAGGGTCGAGTCAGATGGCCCCAGACCCCTGACTTCAGCATTTCAAGTCATCCAAACTCCCTCCGCTTCTCAGAGTCCACATTTACAATGAGAAATTTTTATTTTAATTTGGTTTCCCTCTAAAAGTGCCTAGAGGGCTAGAATAAACCAAACAGCAAATATGAGTATCCAGTCGGTTTGGTGGTTTTGTTTCCATTATGAATGAAGAAATTAAGGCTTTCTTTTCTACAAAATCTTTGTATATTCTACATGAGAGCTTTTGTTGTTCTTGTTCAATGTTCAGTGGGCCCAGGGCCAGTGAAGGACATGCAAAACACATGCTCCTTTTCTTCTGGCCTAACCCACCCTCTTTTATTTGTATGTTTGTTGGTGGTGTGCATGCTTAGGGAGTGAATTGTAGGTATCATCACCTTATATGTTGACACCACCTTATTCTTCCACCTCGTCACGTGAACTACGTTTCCAGGGCTCAAGAGTCACATGTGGCCCTTGACTGGGAGACTGGGGAGCACCCAAGTAGAACTTACATCATGGCAGAAATCCCCTGGATAGTGCCCATGTAGACACTCAAAAACCTTCATGGATGCAGTGTTAAAAAGTATAAGCTATACGTGGACAACTGTGCTTCCAAATTTCTGGTCTTAACTTATTATTATTCTTGTTGCCGCTGTTGTTAGATTTGGTTAAAGAGACAGCTGGGTTAAGGGGAAGGCAGTGCACTTGGTAGGCAGCCCTGGGTTCAAATCTACTTATTGTCTACTGCCCGGGTGAGGGAGTTAACATTTCTGAGGCTCAGTTTCCACACCTGTGAAATGGGGAGAACAACATCTACTTTGAAAGAACTTTCTGAGGACTAAATAAGGTAGTGCCCCTAAAAAGTCCAGCCTGGTGTTTGGTGCACACTTGAGACCCTATAATAGTTATTATTGTTTTTGGAAAGAAAAAGAAAGAAAGAAAGAAAGAAAGAAAGAAAGAGAGAGAGAGAGAGAGAGAGAAAGAAAGAGAGAGAGAGAAAGAAAGAAAGAAAGAAAGAAAGAAAGAAAGAAAGAAAGAAAGAAAGAAAGAAAGAAAGAAAGAAAGAAAGAAAGAAAGAAAGAAGAAAGAAAGAAAAAGAAAGGGAGGCAGGGAGGAAGGGAAGGGAAGGGAAGGAAAGGAAAAAGAAGTTAATGCCCACTGAGCAAATTTTCAAAAAATTTCAAGCTGATAATGTCAGATTTTCCCCACTGATTTTGAGAAACATTTTAATTATCCCATTTGTACAAGTCTGAAATTATTTTTAAGGTTATTGTTTTGACACAGGCAAAGGAATTGATTTGCTCCTTCGTTCTTTCTCTTGGTTGTTTCTAAGATGCTGCACTGAAAAGGAATTAGAGTGATTAAACTAAACTTAGTTTTTAGTTTTCAATATTGGGAGACACAGAAACAGTTCTAAAAGACGTGGAACTGTTATAAACCTGGACCAAAGCCTACCCCTATTATACTTAAGAGACTAATTTCTCTCTGCAAGAGTCCTTGAGAATCATTTATAGAAGAGGTTTTGAGATGCTTTAAAAAAAAAAAAAAATCAGAAGAAAACTCATCCAAAAATGCGTTAGCTTAGGAGTGCCAATTAGTCCCATATTTAATCTGTATCAGATGACAAGCATTTCAGCCTGAAGAGCCCCACCGCAGACCGTGGGGTAGGACTCCTCCTGAAGGCTGCCCGAGCCCCACACAAAGGGCTTCAGCTGAGTTCCAGGTTCTGCCTCCTTTGAATGCACACTCATTAAGAGCCATTTCCTTAACTCTGAAAGATCCTGTGGTGTAAATTCAATATGGGGAAAAGAGAAAGGCAGGTTCCACAATGCAGCCTGTCTGGAAGTTGGCCAGGAATATACAGGCTGAGATTTAAAGAACCAAACAAAATTCTCTGGGGATACCAGGAAAGCTTAGGAAATCATCCTGACCTGGCTCCTCCTCAGTTACACAGCCAATGCAGAGCAGGCTACCAGTAAGGCAGTTTCAGTCATCTTCTTGTTTCATTTCTTCTTAAGATATTAATCTGGGTTTGCCCAGAGCTGCCTTAACCTCCCAGGTCTGATTTAAGAAATTTACCCTCAGAGTCCTCCAACCCACTATTTACCACATCTCACCCTGAAAGAGAAGAAGGGACGTTCATAGCCAACAAAATTTGATTTTTTTATCTTGAAAATTTATGCCAGAGAGTAAGATGACATATTTGGAGAAAAAAAAAAAAGTATATATATATTCAAATATATAGAAGTGGGTGGAGCAGTTTTTAGCTCTCATGGACAGGCATTTACTTTCTGACATTTGGATATTCAGGTAGAGATCACAGTCACCTCCTCTCCAAAGCTGGTCCCTAGAGAAGGAAGAGACCCCGGGGCCTCCACCGGAGAAGTGGCCTCCGACCACACGCCATCGGCACAGAGGTGACTAAGCCTGACCAGCAGGTGCACCGTGGTTCCCAGACTCTGCTGCTGAGGCTGCCTAAGAACACAAACCCGTGCCTCTGTCACGGAGGTGTGACAGCTTAGGGGAGTAGAGGGGCTTCCGCCCACCTGCTGTGCTTCATTGCTTTCATTTATTTTTATTTTTTTTCTGACTTTTTTTATTATGTTATGTTAATCACCATACATTACATCATTAGTTTTTGATGTAGTGTTCCATGATTCATTGGAAAACAAACAGTATGGAGGTTCTTCAAAAAGTTGAAAATAGAGCTACCATACGATCCAGCAATTGCACTACTGGGTATTTACCCCAAAGATACAAATGTAGGGACCCGAAGGGGTACGTGCACCCCAATGTTTATAGCAGCAATGTCCACAATAGCCAAACTGTGGAAAGAGCCAAGATGTCCATCGACAGATGAATGGATAAAGAAGATGTGGTATATAGACACAATGGAATATTATGCAGCCATCAAAAAGAATGAGATCTTGCCATTTGCAACGACGTGGATGGAACTGGAGGGTATTATGCTGAGCGAAATAAGTCAGTCAGAGAAAGACATGTATCATTGCTTTCATTTAAAAGACAGATCCTGATCAGCTTTTCATCTGTGAACCTTATCCCCATCAACCCCCACTCCGCGATTGCAAGCATTTCCATTGGGCGGGGAGCAGAACAGGGAAGGGAGGGCCACGCCAGGAATACCTTTCCCTTCCCTGGGGAGGTCACTGGCAGGGCCCTTTCCTGAGGAGCTCCGGAGGGCAGGCAGCCGGCAGCCTCTCTGCCCCCCGACCCTGGAGCTGGCACCCTGCATATGGCCCCGAGACAAAGGACTCAGTAAGGAATTCAAGTTGTTAGAAAATTCAAATGAAAGAAATGGAGAGAGGGATGTCAAACATGGTTTTTCACAGGAAAAAGCTAACCCGGAACCAAGTGACTGAAATGACAGGTGCGAAGCTTCCAGAGAAGCCGCCTCCAACTGTAGAGTGTAGGAATTTGGGGTCACGATAGTGGGAATAAGGAAACCAAGGTGTTTCCAGGGATCCATTGGTTGACAAAATTGGCTGGAGAGGGTCAAAATAAATGAACATTATATTCAGGACAATTGCAGACCTTTCTGACTTAACTGCCTCTACCTTAGTTCCCATTATTCTCTTATTAATTATTAAAATAGCCTGCAAATGGATTTCCCTGCCTCCAATCTGTCTCCCTCCCTCCCTTCTTGCTTCTTCTTTCCTTCCTTCTTCCTTCCTTCCTTCTAATCACTTATAAGTCATTTGACATACATCATGGAGCTACCATGTCAGGCCTTATTCTAGGCCCCGGGGAAATAGCACTGATTGAAATTCATGGAGGCTGTATTTTAGAGGGGGAGATAGATTACAAACAAGATCAAGAAATAATGTAGAATGAGGATAAATAAAAAAGGGAGCAGGCCAGATTGCAGGAAGAGGTCCCTTTGTGCAAATTAATAGAGGTACACTGTCAGGTTCCTAGACAGACAAATGAAAACACAGTGCCTCCTTTGTGTGAGGACACAGCCTGGCCATTGTGCCTGGTGAAAGCCCCCTTCCTCTGGGAGATGCAGTGCATACAGAGCTCAGGCTTGGCAATGGAAGGAAGGTGGAATTTCAGAACCTGATTGCTCACTTCAGCAGGTGCCATAGGGTGGCGCAGTTCTAAGGGGGGAAATGACCGACTGTGTGTGTGTGTGTGTGTGTGTGTGTGTGTGTGTGTGTGTGTGTGTATGCATGCATGATTGCGTGATTTCATGTAGTTAGGCCAGGGCGGGTCCCACTGGAGAGGTGTCATTTGCGTGGGGACCTGCGGCAGTGAGGTGTCAGCCCTGTGATACAGGAGGGAAGAGCAAGAAGGGTGAAGTTCGGGGCCTGAGGAGGGAGTCTGCTGGGGGCAAGGGGAGGGGAGGCACATAGGGACTGGGTTGAGTGAGGTGTCATAGGAGACTGTGGCGTAGAATCTGACTTCCATCTGCCAGGAGCTCTCTGGCTGCTACTTTGAGGATGGGCTGAAGCAGGACAAAATGGGGACTCAGGAAGACCCATGAAGAGGTTATTCCAATCACCCAAGCAAGAGATGCCCCACTGTGGGTCTTCTCTACTTCTTCTTCCTCTGTAGCCCAGGTAATCTTCCTAAAACCTAATTTGATTAGCATCTTCTTGGTGGAAAAAAAATCCTGCAGTGGCTCCACAGTGCTCAGAGAAGGGACTCCCCTGCAGGGAAAATGGGCTGATCCTAATAAGGCCTTTGTCTTCCCTTTCGGCCACATAGCTTGGCACCTCCCCTCCCCAGTGGCTCCCACCTAACAGCCTGCGGTTCTTAAACTCTAGCTCAAAGGTCTTAAACAGGTGGCCTAAAGACCACCTCTGGTCTTTGGACTTGTAGGCTGCGTATCTAAGCTGACAGGTCAGGTTCAACAGACGTAGTGCCTGGGGCCAGTTTTGGATGCTCTTCAGGAAATACTTCTGATACAGAAAGAAATGCAGGCCAGGGAGGTGAGCACTGGCCAACAATGAGGGTGTTGAGCTGAGGGGTGAGGGACTCTGGGTGCGTAACATGGCATCCACTACAGTTGGCCCTACAGTCGCTCTTTTTTTATTTTTTTAATTGGTTGCCAACAATTAAAAACCAGGAAGTTATTTTTACCCGTTGATCATAAAATAAAATATTTTCAATTTTGCAAAAAAAAAAAAAAAATCAGGAAATGTCCTCAAAATCTGAATTGGGGCACCTTTTGAAAGATCAGAGATAAGCTCACTCTGGGCCTGCTTTCCTGCCTGATGACAATTAACCGGAGCCGAGGATTGGCTGTCTCCTCCACACAAGCCTTAGCGTGGACGTTTCCCAGGGCCTCCATAGCCTGCTCCACTCCTGCACACCTCAGGTGTGACTCACCCGGTACCTGCCTTTGCCCAGGTGATTGTGTGCCTTTGGGAGGTGCTCACGACCCTAAGTCATGAGGGTGGAGCCCTTGTCAGTGGGACTGATGTCTTAGAAAAGAGGTTCCACAGAACCACCCACCCCCATCCCTTGTGTCATGTCAGGACACAGGGAGTAGGTGCTGGCCATGACCCAGGGAGAGGGCCCACACCCAATCACTCTGGTCCTTGGTCTTGGGCTTCCCAGCTCCAGAACTGTGAGAAGTAAATTTCTGTTGCTTATAAGCTACCCAGGTTGTAGTGGCTTGTTATAACAGCCCAAACGGAATAAGATACCTGGCAAAATATACATCCTCCTGGTGGAACCCTCTAGAACATTCCAGGGCATTCCTCCTCACCTAAATCCCTTCTGATAGGGTCTGTGAGCACCCTGCAGGCCAGGCTGTGTCATTCCCATTTGGTGCACAGCTTCTAGCACAATATCTGGCAACCATAACTATCTGTTTAGAGGAAACAAGTTAGTTGAATAAAAACCTTCCAGAGTTACAAAATCTACACAATTGAAAAGAGAATCAAATTGTTAGACATTTTCAAGGTGTAGAAATAACCAGAAGGGACCTTGGAGCTCATTCTGCATCCATCCTTCTGGTTCTTCTCAGAGCAGGGAGGCCGCGTGTCCCCATCACATAGCTGGTGTGGAAGCAAATGAGTTCCAACCACGTGTGGCACACACAGGTGTCTCGAAAACATTCCCCAGGCAAGCTGCCCAGTTTTGATCAACACGTAAATTTATTTTTGCTACAACTCAGTACACACGCTGTTTCTATAATGTCTATCGGGAGCACTTAAGCGAGGAGCATCGAGTGGAAATGGGGTGGACAGCATTGAGCTTGTTGGGAAGGAGAAGCACGGAGCTCACTGACTCCAGCCAGGGTCACAGCCAGGGGGAATTCTCTGCAACAAACAATCACGTGGCCTCAAGCCATGGGAGAGGGTTGTTGCAGCCAATGGGGCGTCTCAGAGAGGGACTCGGAAAAGGCTGATCCCAGGAATAGCAAGGCCACACCTGCTTTTACAAAGTTTGAGACTATTAATGGTGGCAGTGGTGACCTGTGATCACTTCTGACTGCTTCAGTGTTGTTTTAACCTTTCTTCCCTTTTAGTGGGACCCCATTTCTCATATTTAAAAGGGGACTACAGGGGGGCCTGGGGGCCTAGGTCGGTTAAGCATCTGACTCTTGATTTCGGCTCAGGTCATGATCTCGGTGTCATGAGATCAAGCCCCGTGTCGGGCTCCACACTCAGCGTGGAGTCTGCTTGAGATTGTCTCTCCCTATGTCCCTCCCTCTGTCCCTCCCCCCGCAACTCACTCTCTCTCTCCCTCAAATAAATAAATCAATCTTTAAAAAAAAATAAAAGGGGACTACAAACATAGCCAACTCCAAGATGATTGTGTTAGAACATCATAGCAGCACCATAGATATACATTTATAGTTTGTTGTTTGCAAACCCTTTCCATGCATGTAACTTAGTTTGTCCCTGCAGCAGCCCTCTGTTAAGAGCATGAAAGGTAATGGCATGGCTCAAGGTCACATGACTAGGATGTCATTGGTTTTGAACTCACATCTTATGACTGTAGGGTCAGTGTTCCTAGTGCAGCTCACGGGGGCAGTCAGCCCACAGCCCCGGGGGGGAGCTGGGACAGCCACCACGCTTCCCACCTGCCTTGTGCTCCTTGGGCTCTGCTAACAGTTGGCACACCGGCTGGTGCTGGCTGGCCCTTTGTCCGGCTCTGCTATCTGGCATTACACCCTTCCGCTCACCATCCTCTCTTCTGCCTGGGTGGCTGGGCCAGCTGCCCCTGTCTGGCAGGACTGAGTGGTAGCTGAGAGGGCTGGCTCTGAGGTCCTGGCCGTTGGCTTCTGGTGAGGCTGTGGTGGGTCAGTTCTCCCAGAAGTCTGTCCTCTTCAGCCTTTGGCCTGAGGTTGCTGCAGTCCTTCTGTTGCCAGCTCCAGCAGCCATTGATAAGATGAGCTCCAGAGGAAAAGTCTGGGGCTCCATTCTGCTCCATTATCAGCATTCCGTCCTGGAAACCCACTTGGCCTATACTTTGTGCTGCTCTGGAGTTCATTTTGGAGAGGGGGCTGTGTCAGTAGAGAGAGGGAGGGAACAGGAGAGCCAGTCACGTAAAGAAAACCCCGTCCACACAGAATTTATCCTTCACACATCCGAGTCCCACATACTTGTCCAAAGTGAGGGAAAGAGGCTCTGATTCCTGCCCCATGGAAGTCCTGTCACTGGGTCTTTCCTCAGTCTGTTGACGACTTCATGGCAAATAGTTGGGGTAGTTGGGAAGGGAGGCTTAGGGCCCCTGGGGGCAAAAAGAGAAGTCTTCCTTCTTATGGAGCGTATGGTTTCCTGGGGGCAATGGATGTGTGATCGAATCAGCACTCAAGTAGATGCGTAATCATTGGGTGACCCTAGGCAACTTTCTTGACCTTTCTGTGCTTCCATTTCTTCATCTATGAAATGGAGAAGATGTGTACTTGACAGAGTTGTTGTGAGGATGGCATGAGTTATGTAAAATATTTATGCTGGGCACATAGCAAATCACCAATGATAGCCTCTTTCTATGCTGTGAGCTTTCCTTCCTAGCCTTTAATTGATTTATCACTATTGGCCTTTTTTTAATTTTTCCCCAAATCTTCAACTGACCCAGCAAAAGCCAACCAATTCAATTGTTCCTATAATTACGACTTTTCTCCATATTTTTTCAAACACTTAGAGCATTGTACTAGGCTAAGGCATTTTCTTCTGCTGATACATTATTTAGTTAACCACCAAAGAAAGTTTTAATAATTAATTGCTCTCCTACACTTGGCCAGGGCTAGCCATGCTTCCCCCGCCACCAGTGACGAGGTCCTCACGTCGAGCTGACCAGAGGGTGATCCAGCTCTAGAATCCCAACTTAACTTTCTTAAACTACTTGACCTAGGTGCAAGTTGGGTTCTTCCTAGAAGTAGACTCTGAGATAAAGATTAGTATGCAAAAAGTTTAGGGGGAAGTGTTCTTAGGATTAATACCTATAGGCAAAGTAAAGGCAGCAGGACTGGGCAGAGGGAGAAGCTGCTCTATGATGCATCCTGGGTATTTGGAAATGCAAAACAAGGCTTTATCAAGCTCCAGGTGATTTCTGAAGCTGGACCAGTCCTTTAGGAATGTCCTGAGTTGGGAGGAATGGACAGGATCATTATATTCTTGTAGAAACCAGTCATTGAATGTAGGCGTCTTCAAGAAGGGAACATGACCTTAGCAAGGTGGCTCTCTTCAGCAGAGGGTCTTTCTAAGGACAGCTGATATTTCCAAGGACTCTAAATATCTAAGGAGTCTGAAGAGTTTCAGCTGGTACTGCTCTCAACAGCTGAGATGTAAGTCTTTCACCACTGAATGTGGATCTCAGTAGTTTAATAAGCATCCCATACCACCAATTTGGGAGGTATTTGCATGAGATTTCAAAGACAAAAAAAAAAAAAAATACACTATTATTCTTCTGTAACAACTGCCATGTAGGCAAGTAAGCACTGACAAATGGTAGATGTGTTTTTGTCGGTGGCTCTAGGGGATTTCCTGAGAATTGCCTAGTTGTTGCCACAGGTAACTGAGATCATCAGGGATGACATCTTGTGATTGCTCCATTTCTGGATTCCCTGAAAGCAAGCATGGACCTTCTTGATCGTCAATGCTCCAACATTCCACAAGTTAGTTATGTGAGCCTCTAAGTCCTCATGTTAGTTGGGTTCCTCTTGCCTAAAATATCTAGTATTTAAAATACCTAAAAATATTTTTTTTAAATATCACCTATTTTCTGACCTAACATGTGCTACTATAGTTGCATCATCAAGAATTATACCTAGAGGAGCCTGGGTGGCTCAGTCGCTAAGTGTTTACCTTTGGCTCAGGTCATGATCCCAGGGTCCTGGGATCGAGCCCTGCATTGGGCTCCCTGCTCCACGGGAAGCCTGCTTCTCCCTCTCCCACTCCCCCTGTTTGTGTTCCCTCTCTCACTGGGTCTCTCTCTGTCAAAATAAAATCTTAAAGAAAAGAATTATACCTAAAGTAAGAACACATGAGCACTTTTAAATAACCTCTCCAATAACCAATTAATACAGATCTTTTGAGGACTTAACATTTTCCCAACACAGTGATAGGTCCTGAGTGCTAGGATCAGATAAGAATACATTTGGGAGATTCAGAAAAGATAATTCAATAGAAGTGTTGACAGTAGGTAAGGAATGTGTGGATGGTGGGGTTGGGGAGGTACCAGTGTCAGAGAATTGTGGGGTTGAGCAGCTATGCCAGTGTTCCTGCAATTGCTGAGATTTGAAATTGGCCCTGAGAGGAAAACAGCTGACAGGAAAAAAAAATTGAACATCTTTTAACATAGCGCACAGGACATTCACTCTTGGCCCCTTCTCCTTCTTCCACCTTTTTCTTTCCACTCCTTTTCATCAACTTGATTTTCCCCTAAGACCAAGCTGCTCGCAGTTCTCCTGCATAAGTCAACTGTGTGTCTCATTTTTTTTCTTTTCCCAAGCTGTCACCTCTGCCATAATCAATTTTCCCCCTCTATTCCGTCTTTAAAACTTAGTTTGAATAGCAGTGAAAATGGCAGAGTACATTCCTCTGAAAATTCTCTCCTCCACAAAAGCAATGGACACACCGACGAAAATTGTAAGAATAACCATTTTTGGAGGTCTTGAACTTAATCAAAGACTTGTAGTAATCCAGAAAGATTTTTTTTTTTCAAAAAAAAATAGTAGAATCTCAGTAAGAACAGAGAGCTTTATGTTGCTGTAATTTGACTTGATACCACCACCCCTTCGCAGCCCCACCATAGTCTTCAAACCAAAAGCCACAGGCAGGTGAAAATCTGGCAGCCACTGGCAGGGGATGTTTAGATATCATTAGCTTATCAGCAGATGAGACGGATGATTTAGGGAGAGACCAGATTCTAAAGGGCTTTACATTGCTCCATTGATTTGGCATTTTACCCTGAAAGTAATGGAGAGTGATGTAAAGATTTTGGTCTTAAAGCTCCATTTCCAGATAATCATTATTATTTGACATGCAAAGAGTTTTATTCCAGAGTGAAAGTGGGGAAGGAGCATTTGTTGAAAATCATCAGAGACAATTTTGTAGTATCTTGGCTGCCTGAAGGAGTGAATCACTGCTGGGGCAAACAATAAGTTGGCCAGAAAGCTTAAAAATAAATCTGGGGAATGAGATATCCATAGGGTTTTTAAGCGCTCAAACATATTCCTGAGAATCTAATAAGGCCATGCACATGTTTAGGGATGTGTGCATGCCCAGAAAAGACCTGACAAGGCCCTACTCTCTCCCCTCTTGCTGCTCTTGAGTCTCTCTACAAACAGGAAGTGAAGGCTAAGGCAGAGTTTTGAGTTACCAGGGTGAGTGTTGAAAGTACGTTCGACAATACACACAGAACTCCCCTGCAAAAACTGGGAGACTTACCAATTCATGTGTTTAAGGAAATCTCTAATCATTATCTGACCATTAAGCTAACTGAGTAGAGACCTCAGTGGCTGAACATAATAAATACAGACTTTCCTGAATTAGCTCAGAAAGATCACTAACAGACAAAAATACAATAATCCTGAGGAGTGGGGAGAATCTTATTTCCAGAGCTGTCCTATTTTTTATTTAAATTGTCCAGTTTTCTACAACAACAACAAAAATGCATGACATCCAGAAAAACAAGAAAGTATGACGCACATACAAGTAAAATTGCAATCGATAGAGCAGTTCTGAGGAAGCCTAGGCATTGAAATTATTAGACAAAAACTTTCAAAAGATTTAAATAATCTCTTGTAAATATGTTCAAAAAACTAAAGGGACCATGTCTATAAAACCAAAAGAAAGTATGAGAATGATATCTAACCAAACAGAGAACATTAATACAGAGATGGGAATTATAAAATATTAATATTAATATTATTGATTAATATATTAATACTAATATTAATAAATAATAAATAAATATTAAACAGAAAAATAGAAATTCTAGAGACAAAATGTACCATAACTGAAATGAAAAATTCACTAGAGAGGTTCAGCAGAAAATTTGAGAAAATATGAAAGATTCAGCAAATTTGAAGATAAGAAGAACAACAACGAAAAAAGAATAAAGAAAAGTGAACAGGGCCTAAGGACCTGTGGGACACCATCAAGGGGACAAATATCACATTGCCATAATAACCCAGTAATTCCACTCCTAGTATATATATATACCCAAATGAATTGAAAGTAGGGACTCAAACAGAGACCTGTGTGCCAATCTTCGTTGCATCATTAGTCCCAATAACCCAAAGGCAGAAACAAAGAGGGTGGGGAGAGGGGAGAATGGGGAGTTGGTATTTAGTGGGCACATAGTTTTTGTTTAGGATGATTAAAAAAAAAGGTTGTGGAAATGGATAGTGGTGATAGTTGTACAGCACCATGAACGTACAAATGCTGCTGAATCGTACACTTAAAAGTAGTTAAAATGGTAGAGCTCATGTATATTTGAACATGTATATTTTTTAAAGGGATTACGTACTGAAACATGATACAACATGGGTGAACTTTGACATTATACTCAGTGAAAGTCAAAGCAGACCACATTTTGTATGATTTAATTTCTAGGAAGTGTCCAAAATAAGCGAATTCATAGAGGCAGAAAGATGATTGCCAGGGGCCGGTGGGAGGGGGAAATGGGGAGTAACTACTAATGGGTACAGTGTTTATTTTGGGGTGATAAAAATGCTCTGGAATTAGATAGTGGTCATAGTTTTTTGGGTTTTTTTAAGATTTTATTTATTTATTTGACAGAGAGAGCGAGAGAGCACAAGTGGGGGGAGCGGCAGGCAGAGGGAGAGGGAGAAGCAGGCTCCCCGCTGAGCAGGGAGCCTGATGCAGGGCTCCATCCCAGGACCCTGGGACCGTGACCTGAGCTGAAGGCAGATGCTTAGCTGACTGAGCCACCCAGGCGCCCCAATAGTGCTCATAGTTGTACAACATTGTGAATCTACTGAGATCTACTGAATTGTTAATTTTAAAGGAGTGAATATTATGGTATGTGACCCATATCTCAATAAAAAATTGAAACTAATAAAATACTATATTATCTTATGTCTATCATCACTTTCTCCAGAAATTTTCCCCACCCAGGTTGTGTTTAAGTAACCTTTTTCTTGTGATCTCACAATTTCTTATGAATGATTTGATAATTATGTATAATACTTTTTTAAATCTCATGCTCCATTAGTAGACTATGACCTCTTTGAAGCCAAGACATAGTGCTTATTTATCTTGTAATTGACAAAAGTTAATACAGTATTGAACATTATAGGAGCTCAGTAAATAGTGGATGCATGAATAAAGAAAATGAACTTATTTATTTTTTAAATTTTTTAAAAAAGATTTTATTTATTTGAGAAAGAGAGGCCAAGAGAGAGTGCATGAGCACAGCTAGGGGCAGAGGGAGAGGGAGAACAGACTCCCCACTGAGCAAGGAGCCCCACGCTGGGCTCCATCCCAGGACCCCGAGATCATGACCTGAACTGAAGGCAGACGCTTAACCAACTGAGCCACCCAGGCAGCCCGAAAATGAACTTTTAAAGAGAAAACATTTCTGTCCAGAGGTATGCTTCTTGTTTTAAATTGGGTTCTTTGGGAAAACAGACTCCAAATGAAGATTTGCATAATGGAAGTTTATTGGGGAGTGTTCTTAATTTGGGCAGATATGGGGAGAGTGAAGGAAGGACAATTGCGGAGAGGTAGTTTACCCTCAATGCAATCAGGACCAAGGCTTTAGTCAATCTTTGGGGAATGTGATGACTTTCAGAGTTGTCTGCCTTAGAGCCAATGGAGGAGTTCTTTATACCCTCCTGATCAAGCAGCCATTGGATGTACAGCATCCTTTGGGACAAGGCATGACCTTGGGCAAAGCAGCTCTGCTTCCAACAGTCCAGCAGCTCAGGGAATGAATGAATGCCTAAAGAGACATCAGGGCACCATAGTTTTACCACACTGCTTAGTTCTACTGTGGCTTGGCTCATGGTGCTGGATCAGTGTGGGATCACCTGAGGGAGGTATAGTGAAAAGCAAAGCGTGGGGTCAGACCATTTGATACCCACCTTGGGTCTTCTTGTTTGGATCAGAGTTTATCTTCCTTAGGCCTGTTTTTCCTCCCATGGCAAGGCAGTATTCCTACCTAAACACTGAACAAGTTGCTGATGTCCTCGGATAACATGGAGGTGAGGTCAAAGTTGAGTGGACTATGGTCAGGAAAGAAATCCAGTACCTGTGATTCCCCAGAAGGCCAGCTACACTGTGCTCCCTCTACCTAATCCACCTAGAATCTCCCAGATTTCTGCTGAAAGAGAACAAAACAGCTCTAGTTGCCTCTCCGGGGTACTGAGAAGTTGATCAACTGTGTTTTGAGTTAGTTGGACCCCTGATAAGGATTTTGCATCAGGTGGACATTTGTTTTGTTCTTGTTTTCTGACAGTGGTCAATGAGAAATCATAATGGAAGAAAATTACATCATTCTTCATCTTGGTATCAAATTGTACATGAGTTAGTGACTTGTTAGGAAGAAAAAAATGAGTCAATAGTCTATAGTAAATCACTGTGAGTGTTGTGGAGAAATCTCAGCATCAGAGATGTAAAGACTCTTGAGCGATGTGCTTCCAACCTCTACATTCAAGCAAATGGCTCTGAAAGGGGACACACTGGAAGTGGAAAATTGATCAGAATCTCAGGGGGAAGGTGAGGCTCCTCTAGTTTGAAAAAGCATCACATGCTTTCTCTCCATAGACAGGTTTTGTACAAAATTTTTATCTGTTGCAGATGTGCAGAAAAGAGTATGAGAGAGTGTTTTAGGGGACACAGATTTTTAAAAAATGGTTTGGGAAGAAGCTTTAGGAGCAAATGTCTGAAGCCAAAGCTACTGATCAGAAGTTTCTATCTCTACAAGCTCTATTGGGCATAAAATGACACACTGGTTCTTTACGAAGCCTGAAGCTAAGGAATGTAATTACGTCCTGTTATAAATGAGAGTTCCAGAACCACTGGTAGACATCCTCTCAAAACGAAGGATGGGAAAATGCTAACAGACTCTGAAGAATGTTGGAGGTTTGATCATAAGTTAAAATCACCTGGATTTTTTGACAAGTCTTGTGGGACTTAGACATATCACGGAAGGAGATGAATACCTGTCATCTCAGAGACTCCAATGATGTTCAAACTTTCCTAGAGTAAAGAATGAAATAAACAGCTCTTTCAGGACAGATTCCCCTCAGGTAGGTACAGAGATAGCATTGCTCCTAAGACCACTTTCTGAAGTTTCTGTGACTCAAATCCAGTCTCCACCATGGAGTGGGTGCTGCAACTCACAATCCTCCCAATGCCAAAGCTCACATTCCAAGCTGCACGGTAAGAACATCTGCAGATGAAAGCAAATTTACCCAAATTTCCAACAACAGCCTTTCTCAAGGTTTGTCGACTTAGGATATGAATGTAGACCGTTTCTTTGGTTTCAGCAGCAGTGAGGACTATAGATTTCAGGAGCAATTACTAGTCTACAGGTTCACTCTTTACTTATGGGAAAGGAATAGAAAAATAATTTTCACTGTAGTCTATTTAGTCAATGTGTGTGTGGTTATATATATAATCACACGCCCATATATATGATGTATATAAACCTCTTAATGAAATTTATATTTTCCACATCTACCAAATGTTTCCTGCTCGTTTTTTGAAAAACTACCTAAGTGGATCTCATGCTACCAAATACACATTGAGATATTTGTAACCAATTTAATTCCTTTTTTTATTTTTCTTTCTCATGGCCTGGAGCAGGGAGCCAACCCACTACCTGGTCTTGCATGGGCTGTGTACGTTTTGAAATGGTGGAAGAAAAGTCAAAGAAGAGTTCCTGACACATGAAAATTGTATGAAATTCCAAATTCAGTGTCCACCCATAAAGTTTTATTGGACACACCATTCGTTTACAGATTGAGTGAGTGGTTCCAATGGTGACCGGGTGACTGTAGGGTCCATAAAGCCAATGACAGAAAAACCTAGAGCATTTCTCTATTTGTTGCTGGTCGTTTTAAGGCTTCCTTAAACCACTGCTCCGCTAAAGAGATCATTGCAATCCTACAGGCAGCCGGAGTACACCTCTATCAACATAATCAGACTTACTGAACTTCAAGTAATACCCACTCACAGCACTTTGTTGATCGCATCTGACCACACTATTTACTTTATAAGGAGAACTACTGAATGCTCCTGGCAAGTGAATTCTCACCATCTAATTTCTTTTGGGGGATAATCAGATTTGTATACAACAGGTTTGTTTAAAGTGATACCATAACTACTATTAGAAAAAATTTTTTTTCTTCTAAATGTTAAAAAAAATCCCTAATTAGTAAGTTAGCTGTAGAAAAGAAAACAAGGAATGATACTAACTGTTGCATTCTGCTTTGATGTAAAATATTGTTGGACCCAGAAAACATTGAAGAGGAAGAGTAATTAACTTACATTAGCTCAGGAAGGCACAGAACTCTAAACAACAAAGTTTTATCAGCTATTATTCTTCATTTTAACTCTCTGAAATGTTTGGTGGGAGGGAGTTAGTTGTGGAAGGAGGAAAGGCTGAAGACCTCAACCAGAGCGATGAAATGCCAAAGAGCAAATATAGAGCTCTTTCTTTTAAAATTTTGAAAAAAAGATACTCACTTAAATATGGTCAACTGGTCATTTCAATTATCCTTTTTATTTTGAAATAGTTGTAGATTCACATGCAGTTGTAAGAAGTAATACAGACAGTTCACACATATCATTTGCCCATTTCCTCATAGTATAATATCATAACAATAATATTGACATTAACACAATTAGCTGCTTTTATTCAGATTTCCCTGGTTTTAGTTGTGTGTGTCTGTGTTTACTTCTATGTAATTTTATCATGTATAGGTTTGTGTATCCACAAGGCGAAATACAGAATAGTCCAGTTCCCACAAGGATCCCTCCTGCTGCCCGTTAATAATCATACCCATCTTTCTTCCACTCCATCGCCAACATCCCTAACTCATGACAACCACTAACTTGTTCTCTACTTCTAAAATGTTATTTCAAGAATGTTACATAGATGGCATCCTGCAGTATGTAACCTTGTGGGATAGTCTTGCATCACTCAACATAATTCTCTGGAGATTCAACCAGGTTGTTGTGTGTATCCAGAGCTCATTCTTTGTTTATTGCTGAGCTGTATTCCATGATACAGATTTTTGAATGTTGACCCAGCCCTACACAAATGGAATAAATCTCGGTCATGGTGTGATATCTTTGTATATATGGTTGGATTCAATTCACTAGTATTTTATTGTGGATTTTTGCACCTAAATTGATGAGAGCGATTAGTCTGTAGTTTTAATTTTTTGTACTTTCTTTGTCTGGTTTTGGTACCAGAGTAATACTAGCCTCACAACAAAATAAGTTAGAAAATTTCTCTCCTTTTATATTTTTTGAAAGATATTGTGTGAAATTGGCACTAATTCTTCTTTATTCTTCTACCAGAATCTTTGCTAATATCCTGTCATGAAACCATCTGGACCTGGAGATTTCTTTTCCAGGAACTTTTTAACTGAAAGTTGCATTTCTTTAATGGCTATATAACTATTCAGATTATTTTATCTCCATTGAGGTTTGGTGGTACATGGTTATTGACAAAGTGGAGAGTTTTTCTAAGTTGTCCGATCCGTGGGTGTAGAGCATTTGTTCAGAGAGTCCCTCATTGTGTTTTCAATAGCTGCAGGATCTGTAGTGATATTCCATTTCATTCCTGATATTGGTGATATCTGCCTTCTCTCTTTTCATTTTTATAAGTCTTACTAATGATTTGTTAAACATTTTATTTCCTTGAATTCCTCAACAGAGGAAAATTGTAGTGTTTTTGTTGTGTTTTGGATTACATTCATTTCTGCCCTTATCATTATTATTTCCTTCCTTCTGTTTGCTTTGGGTTTATTTTGGCTTGCGTCTTCCAAGTTTCTTGAGATAAGAATTTAGATTATTGATTTGAGAACTTCTTCGTCTCTAACATAAGTATTTGATGCTGTAAATTTCCCACGCTGCATTTAGTCGCATCCTACAAACTTAAGCTATTGTATTTTCATTTTCATTTAATTCTCTGTATTTGTTATGTCCATTGAGATTTCTTGCTTGGCCCATGAATTATGTAGAAATGTGTTGTTTAATTTCCACATGTTTTCAGATTTTTCTGTTGTCTTTCTCATGCTGATTTCTAGCTTGAATTCATTGTGATCAGAGAACAAACTCTATGATTTCATGTTTCTAAATGTAGTGAAGTTTGGTTTATGGCCCAGGTATGGACTATTTTAGTGGATATTCTACAGGCACTTACAAAAAATGTGTATTTTGCTGTTGTTGGGTAGAGTGTTCTGTATGTGTCAATGACAATGTGTTGGTTGATTAAGGTATTCCAGTCTTCTACATTCTTGTTGATTTTCTGACTCATAGACCTATCACTTTCTGAAAGGGCAGTGATGAAGTCCCCAAGTATAATTGTGATTTGTCCATTTCTCCCTTCAGCTTCATCGATTTTTGCTTCATGTATTTTGAGAATTATGTTATTTGGGGCATACACATTTCAAATCACTACATCTTCCTAGTGGATTGATCCTTTTTATCATTTTGTCCCTCTTTGTCTCCAGTTACTTTTCTCTGAAATCTAATTTCTCTGGTATTAACATAGCAATCCCTGGGTTACATCAAATACGTGATTTTTTTTCTAAAGTCAGTGTTTGCCTGAGGTATCTTTTTCCATCCTTTTACCTTCAACCTACCTGTGTCATTGAAGTTGAAGTGAGTTTCTTTTTAAAAAGGTCATTTTTCCCCAATCACATAATCTCTGTCTTTTGATTGATATAATTAGAATATTTACTTTTTTAAAAAAATTTTATTTATTTTTTTATTTTGAGAGAGAGATAGTGAGCAGGGGGACGGGGGGCAGAGGGAGAGAGCATCTCAAGCAGATTCCATGTTGAAAGCAGAGCCTGACACAGGGCTCGATTTCACGACCCTGAGATCATGACCTGAGCAGAAACTGAGAGTTGAACGCTTAACCGACTAAGCCACCCAGGCATGCCTAGAATATTTGCTTTTAACATAGTTATTGATAGAACTGCCATTTTGTCATTTATTTTCCTTTTATTTCCTCCGGAGCTCATTCTTCAGTTTCTCTTTTTTTGCCTTCAGGTGGGTTACTTGAATAAGTTTAAAGATGCCATTTTCCATTTATAGTGTTTTGAGTCTAATTCTCTTTCTGGTTTTATTAGTGGTTGCTCTGGGTATGATAGTATACATGTCTAACTCATCACAGTCTGCTAATGCTAACACTTTACACCTTTGCGTGATGTGTGTGAATCTCACTTCCACTTAAGCACGTTCACCTTCCCCACTGTTAGATATCATTGTCTTTCATATCAGATGGTGTTGTCATTTTTGCCTCCATCATCACACACGATTTGGAAAATTCATGAGGAGACTAACCGTGTTTTGTCTGTCCCCGATTTGTGCTCTTTCCACTGTTGTTTCTTCCTTCCTGCCCCTCCAAGATTCCTTCTTTTACCATTTCCTTATGTATGAAGAACTTCCGTTAGCCATTGTTTAAGGGCAGGTCAGCCAACAACAAATTGTTGTTCCATCTGAGAAAATGTTTATTCCCCCTTCATTCCTGAAGGTTAGTTTGACCAGACACAGAATTTGCAACTGACACTTCTTTTCTCTCAGCACCTGACAAAAATGTGCTACTTTCTTCTGGTCTCCATAGTTTCAATGGGATATCCACTGCCATTTGAACTGGTGCTCTTCTACAGGTGATGTGTCTTTTCTCTCTAGCTGCTTTCAAGATTTTTTTCTTTGTCAAAGTTTTTCTTTTTTTCTTTTTTTCCTTTGTCAATGTGAATTATGATATGTCTTCCTATGGATTTCTATGGGTTTATCATATCTGGGGTTTTCTCAGCTTCATGATTCTTCAGGTTTATGCTTTTCACTAAGTTGGGAAATCTTCAGCTATGATTTCTTTGGATACTTTCTCCATCACATGTACTCTCCTCCTCGGACATTGATGATATAAACGACCCAGAGGTTCCTGAGAATCTTTTTTTTTTAATTACTTATTTATTTGAGAGAGAGAATGAAAGAGAGAGCACAAGAGGGGGGAGGGTCAGAGGGAGAAGCAGGCTCCCCACTGAGCAGGGAGCCTGACATGGGACTCGATCCTGGGACCCCAGGATCATGACCTGAGATGAAGGCAGCCGCTCAACCAACTGAGCCACCCAGGTGCCCTCCCTGAGAATCTGTTCACTCTCTTTTGTTCAGTTTATATTCTGTTGATCAGATTGGGTAAATTCTATTGGTCTGCCCTCAAGGACACCAGTCCCTTCCTCCGTCATGCTACTGCTGAACCCATCCACTGAGATTTTTATTTTGGTCATTGTATTTTTAAATTGTGGAATTTACACTTGGGTTTTTGTAAAACTTCTATTTGCTAAGAGTTTCTGGGGGTTTTTTTATTTTCATTTGTTTCAAGAGAATTTGCAATTGCTTGCTGAAGCATTTTTACAATAGCTACTTTAAAACCCTTATCAGATAATGCCAACATCTGATTCATCTTGGTGTTGGTGTTTGTTGATTGTCTTTTCCCACTCAGGTTGTGATTTCCTGGCTCTTATTATGATGGTTGATTTTCGATTGTATCCTGGCCATTTTGGCTATTATGTTAGGAGACTCAGTCTTATCTAAATATTTCATTTTAGCATGCAGTTGGCCCGTCTAAGTGTAGTATGCAGTTTCTGGCCTACTTGGTGGGATAGGATTCCAATGACAATTTCGTTTTCAAAGCCCCTGTGATGTTATTTTGGTCAGCTGTAGCTCCGCTTTCCCCCACAGTTGTTGTTTGAAACTGCAATGGTCCACTTGGTGTCTCTAGATTGGAGGTGGTTTTTCTGGCCCATGAGGAGAAGGAATTCTGCTGGCAACCTCATATGAGCCCAGTAGTGAATGGAATCCACTGGGACCCTTGCTAAAAATGAGCATCCAGGGGAGAGTGTCTTTCCCTGTGGGTCTCACACTCCCCTCTCCCCTTCCCTCACCCTAAGACACCAGACAGCCAGGTGTCACCAGCCAGGGGATTCAGTTCTGCCACAACCAAAGCCTGGCTCAGAAGTACTTTTTGGGGTGCCTGGGTGGCTCAGTTGGTTAAGTGACTGCCTTCGGCTCAGATCATGATCCCAGGGTCCTGGGATCCAGCCCCACATTGGCTCCTTGCTCAGCAGGGAGCCTGCTTCTCCCTCTCCCTCTGCCTACTACTCCACCTGCTTGTGCTCTCTCTCTGTCAAATAAATAAATAAAATCTTTTAAAGAAAGTACTTCTGTCCTGTGAGCTTCAAACTTCCCTCCAAAATGCACAAGCAAAGGGACCTTGTACACAGCCCCTGGTCCAGGAAGCACTCTCTTTCCTTAGGAGCTTACACTCCTCTGTATGTATATTTAAAAGCAATTAAAAAAAAAAGATAAACTCTCATCTCTCTGGGTTATGTTCCTTCTGATTCTTACAGAAGCTTAAAAAACATACAAGCTTAGATTGGAATCACTTCCACTTTGCACATAGAGCCATCCAGATTCTTCCCCTTTTCTCTCTTTGTTTGCCCAAAGTCCCTACTCTGATCATTTATACAGTTCCACATTACCATCCTTCAAAAGTGCTTCCCTCCTTCTGCTCACAGCTCTTCCTGATGAATGCCCTCCCACTCTTCAGCAACTTGGGCCCTTAGGAAACCATTTCTTCCATAGGCTCTGTTGTTCTTGCTCACCCCTACAGTCCCAGCAATTGGAACACTTCAGCTGCGTCTCTCCTCTCAGTCTGTTCTTATTTGGCATCTATATTCGGTCTGCCCATCCTCTCTACCAGCTGCTTTGTACCTCTCACCTGTTAGATCTCTGAGAAGTAGATGACCAAGGAGCTAAGAGCACACACTCCAGTAGGAGACTGTGCAATTTGGAAGCCCAACTTTGCCACTTCTCACCTGTCTGACCTCAAGCAGATCACTCAACACCTGCAAACTCAGTTTCTCTATCCAGAAAGGGGGATGTGAATACCACGTACCTTATAGGGCTATTGTGAGGATTAAATGCATCAGGGATGTGTAAAGTCCTCAGAATAGTGCCTGGTCCCCAGTAGGCATTGTGCAAGTGTCAGTTACTATTATCATTACTCTGTCCACTCTAGCTCACTTTCCCCTTCCTCTTCCCTTCTTTCCAGTCTGGTCTGCACACATTCTCATATGGTTTCCATAACCTCTTTTAACCTTTCTCATCTCACCACAGTATCATCCCTTAATTTAGGCTCAGTTCTGGGTCCACCTCCTGTAAGAAGGAATCCTACACATAGCAAATGGGAAGTGGTCGTTCTTGCTATGAGTCTCAATTTCATTTCATCTTTACTTAAGAAGTGGTCAAATTTCTGCTATCTGGGCAGTCATGTTTGGAGGCAAAGGCAGTGCCCAGAGTTTTTGCTTCCCAGGTCCTGTCCCCCATGGTACCAGAGCACTAGCTGAACGCATTCACAAGCACCACCTTCCTTTATGACACGCTCCACAGTTCATCTTTTGTAGATGCCAGCCTAGATGGTCTGACCAATAGCTAGCACCAACCACATGGGGGGATCTCAGTTCTGTGACTGCCATAAATGCATGATGGAATTGTTAAAAAAAAGAAAGCGGGGGGAACAATGTCTATAATGAGGAATCCCATCAGAAGAATCTATCAATCCAACTAAATGAAACAAAACCATTTTAAGCTGGTTACCAGGGCCCAAAATTCCAGGCCCTTTGCCAGGACTCTTTATGGATCAAAGTTAAGTAGGGAAATTTCATAAAACTATAGCCTCAGGTGTGATTACTCTCAAAGTACAGCATTCACATAAGTTCACCAGAATTTCCCCTTTAGGCCACAGTGTTTCAGTAATTTGGGTCTTTAGTAAGGGAGATAATATTTTTTGGCAGGCTATAGATTCTTTTCTTTTTTTAGGTATTTTTTTTTCTGTAGCCAACACCAAGCTAAGAATGTTAACAGGCCATCAACTTAACTTTGATTTCATAAAGTGTGAGTAAAGTGGTGGCAGGCTGTGGCACTTTTGCCAGGGGGCAGCAATTAAGCAGGTTGAGAAGAGACTTGAGTAAGGCAGGGACTCGCTCTGAAATGAAATTATGGGAATTGGCTCTGTCGGAGCTCTGCTTCATGTAGGGATCTGAGAGGCGAGCCTAAAGATGGAGCAAACTACCTTCCTTTAAACTTGGGCAAAGTAGCTAACAAGCCCTCTTTGCCTTGTTGGCAATCTCAGAATTTAACTATGTCTGCAATATTTCATGTTGATGAAGAACCTTCATTTTCCACTTACCCACATATTGATTGCATATGCATATGTCCCTCAGGAACTTTTAATGGTAGTAAATTGTAAAAGTTTCCTTGGGTCTTAACCTGGAGAAACTGCCTCAAGGCAGTGCTGGACCTTGACTTAGGTGCCCGCCCCACAGAACTGCAGGCTTGTGGATGGGATCACCAAGTCTGCAGACTAGCATCTCAGTTCAGAAGAACAGAATTTAGCAGTCAAGGGGGTCCAACACTTCTTAACTTTAAAAAAAAAAAAAATTCCACTGGGAGATCAGCCTAGGAACTGATGCCGGCCATTGACTGAGACATCGCGAGGTCCAGGAGATAGATAAGATTATGGATCAGAAGTTGTAGTGTGTGTAAAAGGGTGCAAATATTTTGAATTTGTTGGAGGAATATATGTTCCAACCAATGTTCTCTGAGACACACTGTGTCATGGTTACCCATTTATGTCTTTGTCCTGTTGTACTGTTACATCTCAGGTTCAAAGCCTGGGTCCCGCTCAGCTTTGTGTCCCTTGTGCTTAAAACAGAGTAAGCATTCATTAAAGATTTATTGAATAAATGCTGAATTAAAGAAAAAAGGATTTGTTTTTGACCTTGAGAAATAAGTCGGTTTTAGGACAGTGAAATTATTCTACATGATACTATAGTGGTGGATACCTGTCATTATGGCCCATAGAATGTAAACACTATGAGTGAACTTTAATGTAACTATGGCTTCCGGGTGATAACGATGTTTCAATGTGGCTTCATCCATTGTCCAAATGTCCCACTCTGGTGGGGGATGCTGAAGTGGGAGAGGCTGCATATGGGGGGCAGAGGGGATATGGAAAATCCCTACTCTTCACTCAATTTTGCTTTGAACTTAAAACAACTCTAAAAAATAAAGTCTGTTTAAGGAAAATAAGTCAGGTTTCAACATGGAGTGATGGTAGTTGATAGTATGTAAGGCAGAGAAAACAGCATGAGGGAGAATATTAAGTCCTGGGTGGGCTGAGGGATTGGGAACATGGATTCCATTTGGAAAATCAGCAACAATCCAGTGTGGCTTGAGGAAACGATATATGCAAGGCAAGTCATAGAGAGTAAGAACAGAAAAACAGTTTAAGGACATAGGATGAGGGCCTGGGGTAATATACAAAGAGTTTCAACTTAATTGACAGGAGCCATTGGAAATTTCTCAGATTATGTTGTAGCAAGGACTAAAATTGCAATTAAATTCTGGGTCAAATGGTCAGATTCCTTTACTCCATCTAGATTAGTGATATCCAAGTGGACCACATGAATTACCTCCCTCAGGTATAAACAATAGGAGCATCCCAAATGGATGTGCCTGGAGTCACCATGACTTGTGACTCCACATTCTTTCTCTGTGTTCAGATAATTTCAAAATGAAATCTTACATTCATACTAGCTATTTCTCACTTTCCGCCTACTTTTACCTTTTCCTTTTAGCCTAAGTACAATGACTGTCCCAGCTCTTGCCCCAGAGGTGTTCAGTGGAGAAGGAGAAAAGAAGCCTGGATCTAGTGGTGGGGGGTTTGGTGGGCGGGACAATGGCATGATGACCAGAAGCCCTACAACTCTTTAAAGAACAGCCAGAAAAACACTTACCTAAACACGTCCCAGCGCCTGCCCTGTAGACCACACTCCAGGGGAATGCAGGGGGCATAGAGAAGCCTCTGTCAGTTGCAAGAGGAGCTCACACTGTTTGGCTAACCTTCACCAGGGAAAACAACTCTGTGGCATTTCCACTGTGTTGCGATCATTAGAAAAGTAGCCCCGGGGGCATGTGGGTGGCTTAGTCCATTAAGCATCCAACTCTTGATTTCAGCTCAGGTCGTGATCCCAGGGTTGTGGGATTAAGCTCCATGTAAGGCTCTGCACTCAGCATGGCATCTGCTCAAGACTCTCTCTCTCTCCCTCTGATCCTCCCCCATTCACACACACACACACACACACACACTCACTCTCTCTCTCTCTAAAAATAAATAAAATCTTAAAAAGAAAAGAAAAGAGAAAAGGGCAGCCCCATCCACTGCAAGGTCCCTGGCATGGAGCCATGATGCAGGCAACATTTCCCTATGTCCTGACCTGACCTTCTTTTTGGGCTTCTGGAAAAACCTGACTTATGAGGAATCCCTCCTGATGGTAGAGCCACCAACGAGAATGCTTGGTTTGGGCTGAGGTGGTATATTGGGATGGCATGGGATACTGAGGTGCTACGAAATAAAGGTACGTGTAGCATTGACCTGGAAACTCAGAGGTGACATGGTGAGAGGAAGCAGATTTGGGCAAATAGAGTTAGCAGATGGCAGCCCCCCTACTGCTCCCTTCCTTTCTCTCCATGGGATTCTGACCCTGTGGCGACCAGCAGGGGGAGGAGGAGGGTTAGCACACCACTGACCAGGTCAGCAAGAGTGCTGAGGACACTTACACGTGAAATGATGTCAACACAACGGTGAAAGCACAAGGAGCTCGAAGGGCCAATCCCTATCCTAAGGGCTTTCCCTGTATTACCTCTTCCAACCTCACCTTCAAGGCAGGTCCCGTCACTAGACCCCTTTCACAGATGGGGACATGAGATAAGAGGTTATGTAAGTCACTGTTTCCAAGGTAAGTGAATGGCAGAATCTGTCTATTTGCCTATCTCTAGAAAGCATGCCAATCACTCCTACTGCTGAGGGAAGAAGCAGGTGGTACAGAGAGGAGAGCATGGTGGAAAGCTCTAGGCTGTCTTGGGGTAGCCTTCTTTCCAGACCGTGTTTGGGGAGCATCTTGGTTGAGCATCCTCCAACATGGCTTTTCGTGTGCGTGCATGTGTGTGTGCGTGTGCCTCCCTTCAGGGCAGGGAGATACACCCTGCAGCTGTGTAGGTGGGCAGTCTGGGCCAGTGGGTCCCAGACGATTCTCCTGCTTGGCGTTCGTTTTCGTTTAGAAAAATGTTAAGTTATCTAAACTGGACCCATCATCCCTGATAAAAAGCTTATCAAGTGTCTTCCTCTGATTGCAGCCAGCATTGGGCCCGCCCGTGTCCATCACGGGATGTAGAGACCCTTCCAAGGTACAGTGGTAGAGAGATGCAGGCAAGGGTGAGGGGTAGCTGTGAATATAATCACACGGTTATAAATGAGCCCTGCACGTATGAGACCCACGGCATCACCATCTCTCTTCCAAAACTGCCAGGGTCCAAAGATCTGCTCTTCTGTTTCCCTTTTTTATTAAACTCTCAAGAAAAGTCAGTGATTTTCAAAGGGCAAAGGAGAGAGCTCATGGCGAACGAAGCCCTTTCGCCCTTGAGATACAGCCTCAGACTGCCCGAGATGTGGCAGAAATAAATGGTATTATTCCTATTCTTATCAATCCTAACCTTACCAATAAAGGCGTTTGAAAGAACCACGGGGCAAGCCGGTGAGGTAGCTAAAAGGAAACAGGGCAGGTGCATTTTGAGTCGGCAGGAGGAATGAATGGGCCCCCGGCACAACACCTGCCCCAGGACCCCCCGGGACAGTACATATGAGGAGGAAGGAGGCAGAGTTAGGGACCAGGTCTAGAGCAATAGAGCCGTCAGGAAGGCTTTATCTCCACGGTGCTGCCTCTCCTACTCCCACCACCTGGTCCAGCTCGCAGGGTGCTCTTCATCTCGGGCGGGAAGCGGCTGGAGGAAGGATGGAGGCTGGGACAGAGCACCGGTTTCCGCCTGCCGAGGAGACACAGTGCCACAAAGCACATGCAGACACGGATTTGCTCAGCTGGAGAAGTCCTGGGACAGCCGTCTCGTCATCTCCCCCCCTCCTCCCGGACCACGTGTCTTCGAGAGAGACACAGAATCCAGAAGGCGAGTTGCCTGGCTCTTCCCTCCCAAGAACGGGACATAACTCAGACCCTCTAGATGTAACGAAGTTAATTTATTATATGCTAGGAATGCCCCAGGCTGGGCACTGGGACTTAGCTCTTCCCAAGGGAATCCTGGTTGAGAAACTGCCTTCTTTTTCCGAGTGTCAGGAATATAAGGGGTATGTATTTAAGGAACAATCAACATTTCAAGACTCCAGGGGCCCAGCAGGATGTTGAAGGAGGCCTTTCGAACAAAGATGTACAGACCCGACAAGGGGTGCGGGCAGGCCTGGGGCAATGAAGCCTCTTTGCAAGGTTTATTTTTTTTTTTAAGATTTTATTTATTTAGTCCTCAGAGATAAAGAGAGAGAGAGCACAAGCAGGGGGTGCAGCGGGCAGAGGGAGAAGCAGGCTCCCCACTGAGCAAGGTTGCGGGGCTCCATCCCAGGACCCTGGGATCATGACCTGAGCTGAAGGCAGACGTTTCACGGACTGGGCCACCCAGGCGCCCCTCTTTGTAAGGTAAGAAGGAACAAGCTCAAAGCCCTCTTCTGGGCCCCACAGAGAACCTGCTGCCCTTCTAAGATTCTGTGGCTGGGATTTTACAACCTCAGATGCCTCTGGTCCTGGGCAGCCAGTCTCAACTGAACACCCGCCATCCACTTCATGAAATCTAGCTCTTTATTTCTGCTTTGGTGTCAACAAAAATATGGGGCTTTCCTAGACTCTTTCCTTGAATCATTCGAAGACTCTCACCCAGTGTCTTTGTACAAGAAAGGAACTTACCTTGGAGGGGTTTCAGTAGCAGCGATGTACGGAACATGTACAATTACAAAAATGTAAAATTAAACATTAGGCTTCAGGAGTCCTAAACCAGTGCCCTCCCAGCCTCCCCCTCACTCTCAGGGCAACACACGCTCAGACATGACTGCTCATCAGGCAAGGACTCCCTTCCCACACGAGCCTCCTCCTTCCTCCTCTGGCTGCGATTAAGAATCCAGAGGAGGAATTTGTTTTCCAATAACATAAGATGCTTCTGTCTTTAACCGCCTTAAATCCAGTTGGAAAATCATTTAATAATTAACAACGCAGCATGGAAAGAGAACAGGCTGAGAGTCAGAATTGTTGATTCAGTCTCCCCACTCCTGGGGTGGACTTGGACAAGTCCAAGTGACTTGGGTGACTTTGGACAAGTCGTTTCCCCCTTTGTTCCTCACCTGTGGAGTATGGGTCATGCCATACAATGTGGAGAGCGGTTACAGGGGTGACGTTATATGTTTAAAATGACCAACACAGTGCTCATGTCCTGGTAGGCAGCAATAAATGCTTGGGCTTTTCTATGAATTCTTCAAATATCTAGCATTGAGTAGATGCATATTAATTGTTGGCTGCCTTCCTGGGTAGAATGTAAGCACTAAATAGAAGCATAGGCAGCATGCTGAACTGGTGTAGAATAAAGAACGCCCCTTCCCTCCATTAAAAAGGCCTCCAGAATAAAACAAGAATACATTCCACAGAAGGGCTCAAAGACAAAACAGGTCTCCCGTGTCCCCTGGTTCAGTGGAGGAGATTCACTCAGCATTTCTCTGACAGGTAGTGACTTCGTGGCCCGAGGATCATATCACACATCAACATTCGTAAATAGTTTGTTCAAAGGAAAGGCATTCCATATTATGCAGCCATAAAAAGGAATGAGATCTTGCCATTTGCAACGACGTGGATGGAACTGGAGGGTGTTACGCTGAGTGAAATAAGTCAATCAGAGAAAGACATGTATCATATGACCTCACTGATATGAGGAATTCTTAATCTCGGGAAACAAACTGAGTGTTGCTGGAGTGGTGGGGGGTGGGAGGGATGGGGTGGCTGGGTGATAGACATTGGGGAGGGTATGTGCTATGGTGAGCGCTGTGAATTGTGCAAGACTGTTGAATCACAGATCTGTACTTCTGAAACAAATAATGCAACATATGTTAAGAAAAAAGAAAAAGAAGAAGATAGCAGGAGGGGAAGAATGAAGGGGAGTAAGTCGGAGGGGGAGACAAACCATGAGAGACGATGGACTCTGAAAAACAAACTGAGGGTTCTAGAGGGGAGGGGGTGGGGGGATGGGTTAGCCTGGTGATGGGTATTAAGGAGGGCACGTTCTGCGTGGAGCACTGGGTGTTATGCACAAACAATGAATCATGGAACACTGCATCAAAAACTAATGATGTAATGTATGGTGATTAACACAGCAATAAAAAAAACAAAGGAAAGGCATTCCAGAATGCAACCAAAGCCTGTGGGGGGCAGAATCCACTATTCCTCCCTTTCTATTCACTCCTCCTGCTTCTCAACCTCATGCTTTCTGTCCTTTGCAAGATCTTACTTTTTGCTTAAACAACAGCGGTGCCAGTCCCCTAACCAAGAGCCCTGACCCTGAAATTTCAATCCAGTTCAAAAACTAGATGAGAAACAATAATTTACTCTGAAGAAGTGACGTCTCCGACTGGCTTTGGCTCTGTCAGATCCAGACCCTAGACAAGCCTGGTGAGGGGGTCCGGGACCCAGAAACTCAGCACTCACTGAGCCAGACAGACCCAGGGTCAGGGGAGCATGACAGCAAGGGAGGCCAGACAGGCAGAGGTCCAGAGACCCCTGATCCAACGGGGGGGGGGGGGGGGCGGCGGCGACCAGACAGGCGGTTAACACTGGGGTTCCCACAGATGGTGTCATTGCACACAGACAGAGCCTGGTGACAGGGACACCCCACAGACAGTAGAGCTTAATGCCGAGATCCATCCACAAGATGCAGACCCCCAGCCTCCAGAGAGGAGTTCTGGAAAGACAGGAGGGTAACATCCCAGCTTTGGGAAAACCAAGGAGTGAGCAGATGATCAGGGAAAACAAAAACAAAAAACAAGCATAGGAAACTAAGTGGGACCCACTTCCCAGAGCCCTGACCTGAAATGGGGCTTGGTCATGGAAACAAAAGCTGAGTTCTGTTGGTGAAACTAAGACTCAGAGCAGAATAAGCCTAGAAGCAACATGAAGGTGGGACTGAATCTCCCAGGTAGCTGAACCACGGCAGGTGCCCCCACCTGCAGCCGGCAAAGGGCTGGAGAGGCAGGTCTCAGTGAGCGAATCCAGGGGCAGTCAGGACATACCCAGCCCGTCACAGTCCCTGCCCAAGAATTTAGCCAAAAATGTCACCTCCAGACAACGAGGAGCAGGCTGCGAATCAAAGGCTCTGCCACTCAGGACAAGCCCTGCAGTTCGTTGCGTGCACCCCCTTGCATGTATTTACGGAGGGTGTGGGTCATTTCCATCCAGCGACTGCTCCTGCGGTCTGAGAATGAGGGGGACCGTAAACCTGAACTTCAACAAGGAACCTAAATGTTTGAGCTCGTGCCTCTTTGGGACCTCACTCTTGAGGACAGGGCGGACACAGAATGACTCTACTTGTTTCTCAAAGTGTGCCCAGGAAGCATGCCACCAGCATCAGGACATGGACAAGGAAAGTTCTGGGACCTGGATTGAACTGGAAACTCTGGGGTGGGGACAGAGAGCGGCATTCAAACCCGTACCCAGGACTGAAGCTCTGCTTAGGGGGTGGGCACGTTTCGCACCACAAACCCGTCTTCTGCTCCTCAATCCATGGCGATGCAGGGCCACACCAGGGGGCTGAGAGCCATGTGTGGGGTGGCGGGAGGGGGGGTCTTCTGTGTTTGCTTGTCTGCTTCAGCTGCCAACTGTGAGCAACCCGGGGAACCTGTGATGCCCTCTCCTCAAACTCTGCGCCCGAGGAAGCAAAAGGAAGCAAATTATCCCAGCTTGGCTCTGCATGAAGTGGAGCTCAGAATGTTTCCTCCAGATCCACCTGTTTAAGACAGAAGCACATAAATACATGCTATTGTTGCCACTTCCACCCAGGTCTCAGCTCACAGCCCCTTTTGGGGGGCTGCCATCACAGATGTTGGAGTCACGCACAGTGTCACCGAAGCATGAACGCTGATGTCAACCAGTTAAAGGGAAATGATTCTATTTCCTCAGTCTTGAGGAACTGAAACGAGCATTGAGAGAAGGTGTGTGGGTGCGTGCGTGTGCCTCACATGTGTCGTTCCCTGTGTCCTGGTGCTCGGCACCCAAGGGGACACGATAAACGTGTGCTGATGCAGGTAGGAGGAGAGCCGGGTCTGAAACCCCACTGCTACGTTGGCATGATGTAAGTTATAAAGGTTAACCTTCCGTCTCAGACCAGGACCACGTGGCCGAAGAAATGCTACTAGCTAAGGTCAGAGGGATTTATTGGGGGCTACGTGGGTCGCTCACAAAACCCCAGGGCAGGGCACACAGCAGGACCCATGAGGCGCTGGATCTAGGATCTAGAGACTCAAGAACAGAGGTTCCTCAACCCACTTTCTCCAGGGCTGCTGAGCTCACCCCTGCACACCTCCCCATCCTCACTCCCTCTCATTTTGTTCCTGTGTCTCTTGTGTCTCTGTAAAGTCAGTGTCTTCGTTTCTCTGTATGTGCATTAAACATGGCTGCCCCGGCCTCCATGTTAAATCACTTCCTATTTCAAGAACCTGGAGGGAATTAATGAGAGTCTCTTGGTCCTAATTCCAAATTCTAAAAAATAGGATGTGATGAGCCATCTTTGTGAGGGAGTGAGGAGTGCCCTGTCCAATCTGGGTCAGATCAACCGTGGCCTGAGGCAGGTTCTCTTTTCTCTCTGTCCACCCAGTTGGGGTGCCAGAGACTCACCGATGAGGGATGTGGCAGTCAGAAGGGCCCGCCTGCCCGAGACAGTGAACAGTGTCTCTAGAACACTCACATAGGGCTGTGACTCTCCGTAGAACCTATTCTGGTCCCGACTGTCAGCAACACCACCCTACAGGGGAAAGACAGGCCGAGTCTGCACTCACATGTCAGGACATGTGTTCCTTTGTAGATTCTAATGTCCTATCATACCCCTCTTTCTTGCACCTTACCCCTGCCTCCCAGGACTGTTACTACCCTGAAGTCCTGGGCATGGCCAGAAGGAAGGTCTGCACCCTTTTTGGTGCCGGCGCTTTTTCAGAGCTCATAGAAAACATGTTGAGGACAACGTTTATCAGCCATTCTCTCCTTGGCTGGGATCCAAGGTCCCAATCGTATATGTAGATTTTTTTTTTCTACAAAGATGCATGCAACAACATTCTAAAAACATCATGAGGTACCCTTACAAAGTGACCATTCCCAACCAGTGAATGCTTGCTTCTGCTAATTTCAGAATCATCGGGTCATCTCCCCCGGCTTGAGTCCACGCAAACTCGAACCGCTTGAGCCGGATGAGAGTCTGGAATGAATGGGGAATGGGCTCCATCACACGCTCCCATACACATAACCTGCCAATGCCATTTGGTGTGTGCTCTGCACCCTCGGTGTTTCAATATTTTATGAATGACACCTTCCAAGATTTGCTGGCCCACGCTGGGACCGCCTGCCTCACTGACGTCCTGATGTGCTCTCGGGAAGGGGCTCCACACACTGAGAAGGTCCAGATGGCCTTGGCCATCCTCCACTGGCACCATCTCCTTGCCAAACTAGATGAATGCAGGGTTTTGACCTCAGGCAAGTAGGATTATCGGGGTATTTTATCTCCCTGTAGAACACTTACCTGGCCTGCCACTCAGTCAATGTCATGCTCAGCTGACGGAGTGCTAGCTGGAGCTCTTGGGCCCTGATGTTTCCTGGGGTTCCCAGGCCTTCACCAACCCCTCCACCTCTCAGCCCTGACCGGATATTTCTGCAGAATAAGCATGCCTTCTAGTGGCCATCTGCAGCTCACAAGACCTTTGAGACCACAGAGCGTTAGAATGGCGCTGTCTCTCATGATGAAGTGGACACCACAGACAATCTACAGGATCAGTGTGTCCATCTGCCTTCCCAAATGCCTGCGTCCTCTCCTGGAGAACTTCGTGTGGAAGCAAAGGACCCCAGCATTGGAGAGTGTCTGGCCCAGCATCTGGTGGCGATTTAGACAGTCCACAGCATGGCCCCCAAGGGAGCATGCCCACCCTAGGGGTGCACAGAACAATCCACCAAAGGGAGGGAAGAAATACAGAAATTTACTCAATTTTTTCTATCTTAATATATATATAAAACGAATTATGCTTTACCGATATTGATATACATAGGGACCATAGTACCCGTATAAAATGTATTTTAAAATTTGCTCGTGGTATTTATTTTTTCTGATGGAGTACATGACCCATCGCACCTGGAGACCAATAATTATTCAGAGCAGGGGTCTGGGTCAGACAGCTTGCTTGAGTCCCGGCTCTGCTGCTCTACTCAAGTGACTCTGGGCAGGGGCTGAGCCTCCTCGATACTCTGTTTCCTCATTTACAAAGTGCACTTGACAGAAGACTCACTCATAAGTCTTATAAGGATGGAAAGGAAGAAGGCAGCACAATCCCAGGACCTGGAGCCCCGGGGGGACCCTGAGTAAGCGTCCGTTATAATAATCACTGTCACTGTTCGGGTCCATCCTTGTCAAAGGACAAAAGCTGAAGGCCTCCAGATGGCTGAAGCTCAGCAGGAGTCTCTAACCCCGCACCTACATTCTGACCCCAGGGGCGGACCCCACAGACTCAAGAGCTATCCTGGGTCCATGCCATGGTTCAGCCACATGTCCCCCGTCGTGAATAGCACGTGATGCAGAGACAGATGCAGAGCCTGTATTATGGGTGGGAAAGCGGAAGCCCTAATGGCACTTGAGTGGTCCAGGTGTTCCTGGAGAGTTGGGCACATCTGAATGTATCCCCGGTCTTCCCTCTCACTGGCTGTGTGACCTTGGTTAAGTTACTTCACCTCTCTGTTCTGGCTGGGATAATGCTAGCTGCCCTCTAACACTTACTGGGCATAATAGAAGTTTACTTTTCTTCTACATTTGCATCCCACTGCCAGTGCACCTGATGGGAGCACAGCTTCCTTCCAGACCTCGATCTGGGGACTCTGTATCCTCTGTGTTGCTGCCCCACTGTCCCCTAGGGCCTCAGAGTTGTCAGCATCCAGTGAACAGATGGGGAGAGTGAGTGGAGAAGGCACATTTGAGAAATGTCGTCCCTGGCCAGGCAGCCACTTCTCAGCAATAACCGAGAAGTCTACTAGAGAAGGAGGAGGGGGGTACATTTTGGTGGACAGTTAGTTACCTCTCTGCCACACTCTCTGGGCCAGTTTCTTGGTCACTAAACTGAGGAGGCGAATAATACCTAGCTCGTATGTTTGGCTTGAGATTGAATGGTAATCATGCCATAATTATTAGCTGCTACTGTTAACAGTAGGAGCTAGACCTTGCTATCGTTTACCAAAGTTGAAAGGCTGCACCTTGTGGATGAATCCAGATAACAATATCTGGGTTCTGGGGCTTAAGAAGCAATTCAGGTGCAAAGTCCCCACGAAGAAGTTATTTTTGAATGCAGGTCCTTCATCTGTCTGTTCTATGCCCCTGCGCCTTGGGTTTGGCATGTCTGCTGTCCCCTCCCCTCCCCTCAACACTGTCCCCTCTGGTTCTCGGATCTGCCCCCTGGTTTTTGGCTGTGTATTTGCTGCCACGGCACCCCCAGCCCTTAGAGCCTTACCTCTAATCCCACGGAGACAGAGCACTGCCCTCCAGGGACAGACCCTGTGCCACACGGGTAACCCCTTTATCGAACTGCTTAAAACCCTCCTTCCCCTCCTGCCCCAAACCACCCTCTGCGGGGGCCTGGTGGCGGGGGGCGGGGGGGGATGGTCTGCTCTCCCTTCCTCCTCCCCTCTGTCTGCTGGGTCTCTAGTCTGGGGAATTCGTTCAGGAAGGAAGCACTGGGAAAAGGAACAGGATCCCTTGCGGGTCTGGCAGGTGCTCCCTCTGGCTGGGACGGCTCACCTGAGAGACAGCGGGACAGGGGCTGCATCTCTTGTGGACACTGGAGAGTGGCCCAAACCAGTGACCTCTGCAGCAGTGGCATGGCCCAAGGAGCCTTGACCCTCTTTGCGGGAGCCCTGATGGCCCAACCCATGCCTCCTCTCTCTGCCCTGCCCTTGGGGCCCCATCTCCTCTCCACCTGCTCACCTGGCAAGTCGGTTGCCGACGCAGGTATTCACCTGGCTCAGGAAAGACCCATATCCTCTTCTGCCGTCCCAGTCCCCCTCGTGCACCCCCCCTTTGTTGGAGAGGAAGCAGAGCCCTGTGGAGGACTTGGCTTCACAAGGAACCTGGTTAGATGAGCTCCCCCCAGGGCACGGTTACCTGTGAACATCGTGCGTCCATCCAGAGCCTCTGGGAATAGGCTTGGCTGTCGCCCTGCCCCCAGCCCGGTCCTGGGCTGACCTTTTCTGACCTTCCCTCTGTCCTCCCGGCCAGATTGGCGGGGCTGGCTCCAATTCCTATCTGATACTGGGGCCAGACAAGCATGTGGACACCCTAGGCAGGCCTGTACCTTGGCACACCTTCAAGACAAAGCACTTTAAATATTTGTTCAATAAAAATTCAGTAGGACCAAGGAGAAACTGATGTTCTGTTAACAGTTATAGAAAAATCTTTCCTTTATCATTCTCTCCACTGGCCAAGGAATTGATGTTCTGAAAAAGAAGAAGCCAAATACCTGGTTAAGACATGTCTCATTGTTTTCTGTAAATTCTTCTCTTTTCAGTCTTTCCTGTAGTTTCTGAAAGGAGGTGACTTCTTGAGAGGCATAAACCAGAGTTTAAAATTTAAGTAACAAAACAAAACTCCTTTTTAATTTCAAGCTATGCTTGGTTTATTTTTGAAATTTCTCCTGACTCTGTATGATGGCTTTTAGCTGACCATGAGTGCACGTGAACCAACGCAAGGAACGTGCAGAGCACGGAAGTCTGCCTGGGTAAGAAATGTGTTTACTTCTTTCTTTTTCTTTTCTCTTTTATCCTGTTTTTGTTTTTGTTGTTGTTGTTGTGTTCTTTGCTTGTTTCTTTTTAAATGTCCAGTCCAGTTTAACCCACTTAGGTCAGAGTGAGAGCCATTTCCAGGCACACAGTTAGGTGAGGCGGGGCTCAGAGAACATGAGTGTGCCAGGATTTTCCCGGAGATGATTTTATGCTGTTGGGTGCTGCCCAGCAAGTGTGTCCCCTGCCTGAGCTACTTGACGGGGCCACAACCCCCTGCTCCAGGGAGCACCTCTCCACTCTCCTGACCCCTTTCGCAACCCTGGGCTTTTTCTTCTCCCTCCAGCTCTTAGGGGGCTGTGCTCAGTCCAGGCACTTTGCCCACCATGAGCTCCTGAACCAAATTCTGCCACTTTAATAGCATATGAAGGGGTAAAGATGTTCACCTGGATGCAAACTGGCCCAGCTTGAATCCAGGCCCAGCCCCTTACTAACAGTGTGAGCTTGGCAAGAAATTCAGCCTCTTGGGACACCTGGGTGTCTCAGTCAATGAAGCGTCTGCCTTCGGCCCAGGTCATGATCCCAGGGTCCTGGGATTGAGCCCCCGCATCAGGCTCCCTGCTGAGTGGGGAGCCTCCTTCTCCCTCTCACCTGCCTGCCACTCTGCCTACTTGTGCTCTCTCTCTCTGTCAAATAAATAAATAAAATCATTATAAAAAAAAAAAAATTCAGCCTCTCTGAGCCCAGGCTTAGTCGACTGTAGGGTAGGGCGAAAGTCCCGGCTTCACCAGATTATCCAGAGGATTCAGGTGACATATGCACAGTCTGGCCTTGGGAGGCTCACAATACATAGACACTACTCTTCTTGGGATAACTAGCCCTGTGGCTGTCTTCTTGCAAAGTGATATCAACGTTCCTTACCCTTCATACACAGATCCCAGGCTGGGAACTTGTGTCAAAACCTGGAAGGCCACCCAACTGTCTGTTCTGACCTCCCCCTTGCATGTGTGACCCCTTTACGTGGAATGAAGCCAAACAGCTGCTAGTCGGTGTGGAGTTGTTGATTGGGGCGCCATCCTGCACACCCCGCCAGACCCCATCTCTTCTCACCAAAGGACCAGAGATGATGGAATTGTCACAATCCTCACACACATTCCTGGGTCCTAGACAATGGCTTAACCTCCTACCAGTCTACGGATCTGGGGCAAATTAGAAGAGTACCATCTTCATCACCGAGCTTTGTGGGTATTAAATGGGGATAAAGGGTCTAGACTTCTCAGCACAGGCCCGCCGGAAGGGGTGTTGTGGGACCAAGCAGGGGGCTCTGACACCCTGGAGTGAACCACATGGCTCCCAGGCTTCTGCAACGGGGAGAAACAGGAAGCTCTTCTTGGGGCCAGTCCTGGTCACTGAGGGTGAGAACGGGCCTTGGGTGCAGAAGACTGGAGTGCGGGAGTCCCTTCAAACCCCTAAAGGGCTGGAGGCCTGTGGTAAAGCAAGGGACCAACCCCACTCCCAGGGACAAAGGCGAGGACACAGGGAGTCAGTTCTGATTTCTCTGCCAATCTCTGCAAGAGACATCCTCCTGCAGCACCCTCCACTTCCTGCTCGCTCTGTCTATCTCTTTTCCCCATCTCCCTTTGTAATCACAGTTGACCCTTGTACAACACAGGGGTTAGGGGCACCGAACTCCCGTGCCGTCAAAAATCCACACATAACGTTTGATTCCCTTAAAACCTAGCTACTAATAGTCTGCTCTTGACCAGAAGCCTTACTGATGATATGAAGAGCCCATTAACACACGTTTTGTATGTGGTATGGATTATATGCTGTCTTCTACGACAAGTAAGCTACAGAAAAGAAAACATTATTGAGAAAATCATAAGGATGAGAAAATACCTTTGTAGGACTGTACTATATTTATATATATAAAAAAAATACTGCACGTAAGTGAATCCCCGCAGTTCAAACTCATTGTTGCTCAAAGGTCAAGTGTACTTCAGGGCAGGAATTCTCCCATCCCTGTTGCCCCACCCACGCTGGCAGGCTGATGATGTGGAATTTGGTTCTTTGAACGTACTCTGTTAAGCAAGTGAAGAGTTCCCTATCTGACCTCAGTTATCCCGGGGCTAGAGACCCAGGCCACTCTTACTCCTCCAAGAAGCATTCAAGGAGGCTCAGAGCCATCAGGCGCCACCATGGGCTTGTTGATCTCATCTGAGAGGCAACTAAGCTCAACTCTCTATGCCACCTACAAACAGGGATGGTGACAGAGTAGAGAGACGTCCCTAAGGGCACACGCATTCTTGGGTGGCGGAGCTGGGCATGATGTGCTTGTGGAAAATCATAAGGCGCTGGGGGACCAGAACTGGGCACCTGGGAGGGGCAGATACTTGAAGACATTAGCCTACATTTCCTTCACTTTGCCCTCAGAGACACCCAAAGTGAAACTGGATCCTTGGAGAACCCACGAGACAAGCATCCATTATGCCCAGGCCTTGTTCATCCCAGAGTTGGAAGAGGCTCTGTAAGGTCAAGGCTGGCCATGCCACCACTGAGCTGGGTGGACCTCCCAGGCCAGCTGGCTGCCCCTGAGAGCACAGGTGGCATGGGGTCATGCCACGGGTTCAAGTCCCTCGCAACAGAAACAGATGAGAAGCAGACATGTGTGTACCACATTTCAAACAAGCAAAGAAAGTGGCCAACACTGGTGAGCGAAGACTAAGCTGTCTATTGGAATAATCAAGTGTCAGAAAAATCAATTCTACCAAGGAGAGACAACGTGAAGAATGCTGAAATGCCGCTATTTGTTGGGGAGAGATTCTGTACAGGTTTCCCGGTGAAGGAAATCCATGCCGGGAATTGGAGGGAGGCAGAAGAACTGTTGGGCAGGTAGAATATCACATGTGACTCGCCAGGAAGCTGTAAAGATAACACTTGTAAAAAGGAGTAAAGAAGAGCGGGCTTTTTACTAATGCATCTGGGAAAAGATACACTGACCTGAAAATGGATCCTCTACTAACTCAGGTAGGGCGTGGAATCAATGAGAGGTCTGAAATGGCCAAGATACTGAGCGCATTCTTCAAAACCACCCTTAACAATCGGAATGAGAAGGGAAATACAAACACTGAAGGGGTAATAGAAACCTTCCGGAAATAACCATTGGCAGAAGCAGATGCAGGACCCTTGGAGCATCTAAGGACCCTGCTGAACAGGTGCATGTTACCCTCTCCTCATTATTACTTTCAGTGACTAAAGTTAGAGAAAGTTCTGAAAGAAGACGTCCGATATTCTTGGTGGAAATAATCACAGGAGAGGAAAGGAGGGAAGCAAAAGATATTTTGATCCTATTTGTCAAGTCTGATGTCAGTTACTGGGGAAACTCATCACACACTTGGAGGGTCACAAAATGCTCAAAAGGCTAAATTCCCATCATGCTGATCTGAATCAAGCTGCATTTAAAAAATGTAGTTTCAGGGGGGCGCCTGGGTGGCTCAGTCGGTTAAGCGTCAGACTCTTGATTTCAGCTCAGGTCATGATCTCAGGGTCGTAAGATCAAGCCCTGCGTCATCGGGCTCCACGCTCAGCAGAGAGTCTGCTTGAGATTCTTTCTCTCCCTCTCACTCTGCCCCTATCCCCTGCTCATGTGTGCGCGCTCTCTCTCTAAAATAAATAAATAAATTTTTTTAAAAATGTGGTTTCGTGCCCCCTCTCTCACACCCAAAATGCCAAACTGGTGAAGAAAAGCGCTGCTAACCGGATCTGTTTGCATTTTCAGTGTGTTTGCGCCTGCACGATCCACAGACTAGAGAGGGAGAGGATCACCAGCACAGCCCACGCACCCGCACACGAGCTCCCTGAGCTAGAAGGCCCATCTTAAGGGTCCTACCATTACGACAGCTGCCCCTGGGCCCTGCACCTGCCCCCTGGCCGGGGTTCTGTACAGTTCTTCTCCACTTCCTTCTTTTGGCTCCCCTTCTTCTCCGACACATTTATTGCTCTCACGCGTGCCCCCTGCCAGGTCCCCACACCATTCACTTCCTCGGGACATCCTCCATATCCTTGCAAAGCCCTGGAGGCTGGGCCTTCCTCCAATCTTAATGCTTTTAGGGCCAAGCTTGCTCTGGGGTGACAAACTCAATTATGTTAAACAGTGAGTGGGCTAACGTGCCAGTGTTAGCAAGGCCCTTTAAGTGATAAAGTCTTAAACCAGAGAAGTAACTCACGGCGCTAATTCAGGCAAGGTAATGGGGATGGTTTCGGGATGGCAAGCCTGTTGGGAGTCTCACATTAGAGACGTCGCCTGTGAGTAAGGTTACAGGCACTACTTACGGTTACACTCAGGGCAAGGGTTGTGGCTTTGTCGGGGCCACACGTACATATATGAGGGATGCCAAACGGAAGTCTGACTCATATCTCCACTAAGTCCTATTTAATATCTCAGTTATCTCATGACTGATCTTTCAAAGGGAGAGCTGACAGTGAAGTAATCTCATTTATATGAGATTTGTATTATCACCAAAAACGATCGTGTTACTTACTAGATTTTTTGGCTATAAATTATGGGATTAATATTGCTAAAACATAATTAGGTGTGCATGTGAAGTCTATACACACCCTGGAGCTCATGTACGGATGAAAACTATATGTAATAGATGTACTCTTGGAAGCTCATATATAAATAGAAATATGTACCATTTTTAAATGCACTAAGAAATATTGCTATTTAAACAAAGCCTATAAATACACATATTTAAGAACAAGGATCCTCTAAATTTAGAATCTTTAAGCTGTTATTTATGGTACAGTTTACTCGAATGTACATACTTCTGCACTGTAACTGCATACATGTGCATGTGGGTATGTGTGCACATAGTACTATGTAATATACGGTAGCGACATAGCTTTAAGCCAGTGGTAAATTTCTCTCCCCTGCTCTTACTTTCTTTTTTAAATTCCTGCCCTGTAAACCGTCCAGGTCCTACTGAAGGCCAGTTTAGTTTGTTCATCAACCTTCCATTGAAAGGATGCTCCCCGGGGAACAGGTCATGCAAACAAATCAGTCTTGCTCCCCATGGTAGGTAGTTATAAAGCAATGGGACCTGGTGGAAACTGAGTCATATTGTTATAACATTCCCTCCCCTGCAAATTGTTTTTCTCATCTTGCTTCTGATTTTGTCTGGGATCAGAGAGCCCTGAGCGGACCATTTCAGATGGAAATGTTTCTTGTTCAGCTTGGTTGGGCAAAGGGAGGCCCGTAACCTCATAGATTGGACTGCAATTTCCTGCCCAGCTTCCCGAACAGGGGCTTTCAGATTCTTTTAGCCCACTTATTTATTATCTGGGCTTACTGTCTTTGTAGGTCGCTGGCTGTTACTTTACTGCCGTTTTTATGAGCCAGTCCAAAAACTTCCAGTCTTAAAAAGGTGAATCAATCACATCTATAATTCTTGGGCTGGCTGTAACTGCCACATAAGTATATGTTTTAGAAACACTCCTCACAAAGAATTAAGATGTGCAACTTTCAGAAAATACTGTGACAATCACAAAGTCAGTAGACAAAGGGAGAGAAATGGCTAGATATTTCACTGTCTATCTTTTTTGACGGAGTGATGGCATTTTGGCAACGCTCTTTGGCTTTTCTTTGGACAGGGAGTCTCTGGACCTTGAAAGATGATCTCTTCCCACTGAATTAAATGATGTCTCCTGGATGTGATTCCTTGTTGATTACCAGGAAAGGCCTCCTCGATGTCGTCTGTTGCCCCAAATATCTTCTTGCACGTTCTTGTCTACCTACAGATGCCCTCCACATTGGTCTTTACGACTTCTAACAGCTCACATCCTAGCAGCTGCCAGCACTATGAAATCGAGGAAGCTGTTATATCATATGCCCTGATTGGAGATTTGGAAAATGTGATCACAATATTTATAAACGAAGAAGTTCAAAGCAAACACGGAAGCAGAAGAGGCACACTGAGGGTAGAGATAGGCAGCTACAAGGAATCATGTACAGTGACGTCAGCTTGCTCTGCACCTCCATCTGCAGGCTAGCCCGGAGGATGCTCACCAACGGCCAGCTCCAACTGACTCTCTAACGATGCCAGGACCCAGCTTGGGGTTACATACACCTCAGAGCAGGAAGGGAAATGCTGCACCTTCCTACTTGCACACCCAGAAAAATTCCCCGGGCTTCTCATATCATGTTCTGAATATGAGGGTAGAAAAGCTCATCAGATTTTTGTTTATAAATTGTTGAGGTGGTGCATTGATTTGCATGGTAGAGGTAAAATGTTAATGATATTCAAAATGGATGGCATGCAATGAATTTATAAATCACCTCATTTATATTTTATAGGCATTGAATTTGGGTCCTTTCTTTCCAGCCGTCGCTCCTTGAGCCAACAGATCTATAATGTAATAACAGTGGAGAATCCCAACATTGCTACTGTCATTTCCTTTTTTAGACACATTTATTGATTACATTCCGATGCATATTGCCTCCTTTAGACTATGGGTAACTCCGAAGCAGTAGGAGCATTTGGTCGGAACAGTGGCATTCCTCCCGCTGGATCAGCTGGGTTCTTGTACTAAAAATATAATTCTGGATACGGAATGTGACAGACTCAGAAAGAAAGCTGAATTAAGAGGACAGAGTCCCGGGTTTGAATCCTGGCTTTACCACTAATTTGCTCTGTGACTTTGGACAAAGTCACCTTAATTCCTCATTTGGCCAATGGGGGGATAGGACTGCATAGTCTCCAAGAACTGTCACGGCTCTAACACGTTACGTTCCTGTGATATGGAAGTTCTAATAATAGGGCACACAAAGAAATCAGGAGGCGCCAAATGTCTCTGATTTCCTTCAGTGGGATCAGGGAGAGCTGAGTGAGAGAGCCATCTAGCCACACTGGAAACATCCTGAGGACATGCTAAATCAGGAAGAGCCACGAATGGGGGAAACTAGAATTATTATCAAAGGGCTCCAAGGTTTTGATGAGAAAATTGGCAGAGAGCAACACATCAGCACCGATGATGCCAGGCAACCCTGGATGATGGGTGTGAGCACGTGATCTCGGGTTGAGGAACCACTCCAGGAGAACAGATCAGAACTGAGAACACAGGTGCTGGGTGTATCCTAGGGTCCCCACTCTCAGAAGACCCAGGTTGCTTAGCATGGCATGGATATCACTTCTTAATAGAATTGCAGGTGCTATACAGTAATATCTTCTTTTTTGAAACCCAAAATGACAAAAACAACTAGGGCTTCTGGGGACTATTTTCAGAGCAGCACTTGAGCATTGGTGTAGGGCCGAATCAACCTATTTATGTCAGCCAGTTCTCACTGATGAAGGGCACATGGTTAGCAATTAGTCTTTTGAGGGAAAGATGGACTATTCAATAAATGATGCTAAGATTTTGGAGAGACAAAGATAAACATGTAGGAAAAAAATTAGATTTCTTACTTCATCTCATATGCCAAAATAAATTCCAAGAGAATTAAATATTTAAGTGAAAAAACTGGCAAACTGGAAAAAAAGTTTTTTGAGTTATTTCTGGAGACAAAGTTTAATATCTTTATTATATAAAACCTGCTTATAAATAATACAGCAGGAATTCCCTAATGCAAAAAGAAATAAAGAACAGAAACAGGCAACTCATAAATGAAGACATAAAACTGACCAGTGAACAGATGAAAAAATGTCCAACCTCATAAAGAAATCAAAGTAAACGCAAATGGAAACATTTGAAATAGCACTTTAGTCCATCAAAGATTTTACTTTAGGGGCTCCTGGGTGGCCCAGTCCACTAAGCATCTGCCTTTAGCTCAGGTCATGATCGCGGGGTCCTGGAATCCAGCCCCGCATCGGCGGGGGGCGGGGGGGGGGGTCCCTGCTCAGCAGGGAGCCTGCTTCTCCCTCTCCCACTCCCACTGCTTATGCTCTCTCTCTCACTATCTCTGTCTCTCTCTCAAATAAATAAATAAAATCTTTTTTAAAAATGGTTTTACTTTAAATAGTACTTAAATAGTACTTAATATTGGTAAAGATTTGAGGGAAGCATGAACCCATTCTATATGCATGGCTCGCTAGTAGTCACGGTCCCTGGGTTGCATTCACGTGGAATATACTGGTACCCTGGGATGGAGACTGGCCAACTGTTTACCAAACCCATCTTTCTTCCTTCTGGGCTTATAGCTAGACTACACTTCTCAGCCTTCCTTAAAGAGAGGTGTGGCCATGCAACTAAATTTTGGCCAAAGGGGTGAGGCCCATATTCTAGGCCTGCCCGTAGATGCCAGACGTGTGACCCTATCATCTCTCTTTCCTTTCTCTGCTGACCAGAAGCAGAGGACCCAACAGAGAACCCCAAGACTCTAGGAAGCCATGAGATAAAAAAAAAAAAGCCTGAGTAGAACAAGTTCCCTCTCACTACCCTTGTGCCATTTTGTTCTTCATGGACAAGGAATAGAATTCTGTATTAAACCACTGAGGATGGAGGTGTATTATTCTATCAGCTAGTGAGCATTACTGTCAGGGATTTTTTTTTTTTTAATGGTGCCTCAGAGTCAGGTGCTTTTAAAAACTTAAAAATGTGACAGTAATTTAGTGGCCAAGTGACAAGTGGAGAAGATCAATGTGGAGGCCAGAAGGTTCACAAGCCGTGGTGAGTCATGGCAAATATTTGGTAAATCTGCAGCCTGGAATGTCTTGGAAGGGAGACCTCAGGCCTCCTGAGCCCTCAGCTCCAGAAAAAATGATGGCAGGAGTTAGACTGACCGCCTAGATCTGTGACCACCTGGACCTAAGTATATAAATACCTTTTATAAGGTATTACAAGAAAGAGATGACCTCCAGCAAGAATCACCTGGTTTTCCAGCAGAGAGAGAAGGCATGAGAAAAGTCTACAAATAAAAAGTCTACAAATAAAAATTTAAAGGTAGAAAAGTTGGTGCTTCTGCACCCCCAATAATAAGAGATAAGACTGGAAAAGTCTAGTCAACCTTCCCAGATAAACAAAGAGAATTAAACAAAGAGATTTGGATGGTGGCAATGATCCAGTCACCCAAGGCGGATTTCGAAGATTACATCCAGGTAATTGTGAACTTGAGAGAGGAGGGGCCAGAGAGATAAGGCAGGCTGGAGGGCTTTGCCTAGGAAAGGCCCTCAGTGAAGCTGCTGGTCCGTGGAACTGCATGGAAAAAGATAGGAGGAAGCTATTAAAGATGTGAGGGAACTCTCTTACCATGGAAATTAGAAGTCCAGACCATAAAGGTCTTTCATGTGAGACTAAAACAACACTTGGGTCCTCAAATTTGATGGAGCAGGAAGTACGCTGAGATGGCTGGGCAGTCTATTATACTAATCCTGTCTTTTTTTCTGTGTTTGGATGCTGACCCTGGAAGGATGGCCCTGCCCAGGGCTAGCTAATTCCCAGAGATAGTAAACAACTCAGGAGGTTGCCTTTCAAATGCAAACTAACCAGTCCAGAACCCACATCTCCAGCCACCTCCTCTGTTACATTTTAACTCTCTAGGAACCGTGCCCCTGCCTGATGACCCAGGGCCAGGTACCAGACAACTGGAAACAGCCCCACACCCAGAGTCGGCTGAAAGTATTCAAGCTAGCCCATCCTAAACCTGCTCGCTGTGCCCACCCCTCCCCCACCATTTCTTGTGGAAACCACAGTAAAGGCTCTTGGCCACATTTCCACTGGCTCCCTCTGCCTCCTGACTGACCCTGGTGCTTCCCTGTCTTCCCCCTGATGGCATGCCCCCCTCTCCCAGGATCTGTGAGTAACAAACTATCTTTTCTATGGCAGTGGTCCCCTGATCCGTTGACCTTACTATACCTCAAATTTTCTATCAATACAGTGTATTTTAAAACAACAACTAAGGCCAACGTATTAATACCCATTTTAGACGTTGCCATGGAGAAAGATGCACACACGCGTTCCTCCCAGTGAACAGAATCAGATGCAACTGAGGAACCTCCCTTGTCCCCACGGTAGGGTGCCTTTATAATGCTTGCCTGGCAGGATTTCAAAATTGCTCTTAGCAGGTGGCGGCCCTGTGTTTCCTATTCTGCCCTCCTTTGAATGGGAGTTTTACTGTGTTATCCCGTCCCTGGTCCACAATTATGTATTGGATGTGAGGAGGGGAAGGCAACTTGTCTTTTGAATTCTCAGGTTCCTGGATCATGAGGAGCTGTACAGGTCCTGCATAAAAAGGACAGCTCATGCCCCGGAGATCCTCGACTCCAGTGACTGGCTAGGTCTTTGAGTTGTTTCCCATGGAAAGATTAAGTTTGTTCCATGTAGAAACGAAAAAGGAAAGAGAAAATAAATAATTGGTCATCCAAAGGGCAGACCATGGCCTAGACTACCAAGTTCTTTTTAAGATTCTTCCCCTGTTTCCTGGGCTCACCACTAATCTTTATTTGTGTTTCCACTGGCAGTGGATATGACCACATGTTTGAGCTCAAGCAAGGTGATGGCGTTGAAAGATGCATACGACTTCCAGCCCTGGCCTGGACTCCAACTGTCTTTCCCTCAGCAGCAGGTACATGTGAAGGATCTAAGACAGGAGTCTAAGGCCCTGGAGACACCACCAGAGGAGAGAAGGAGCCTTGGTCACTTTGTGATTGAGGCAGACCCTCTCTGCCACCAGCTGGCCTTTACGTGCATGAAAACACTGTTCCCCCCAAAGTTGTGTCACACGACAGTCCTGGGGAGTACAATCTGGAAATATACCACAAACCTTATCACGTGATAAATCATTTGATCCATTGCAGAGTGGCTAAGATCACAGGCTCCAAAGACAGGTGTCCCACCACATACTAGCTGTGTAACCTTGAGCAAGTTACTCAACCACTCTGGTCTCTGTTTCCTCACTCATAAGATAGGTAGTCTGACAGTATCTATTTCAAAGGGTTGTGGGGAAGATTCAGTGAATTAATATTTATAAGGCTTTTAGAACAGAGTTAAGCTTCAAGGTACTGTACAAGTTAACTTTTATTTGAATTCACAATTCCACTTTTAGTATCATCCTAAGATCATAGTCTTAAATTTTATTTACTTATTCAACAAATGTTTAGGGAGCTCTGACCATCTGACAGACATTCTGATAGGCACTAAATAAACAGTGGTGAAAAACTGATGTGACCAAAGATTTGTAAACAAGAATTTTGCTATCATATTATTCGTGCTAAGAAAAAAACAAGAACAACTTGGATGTCCCTAAACAAGAGATTATAAAGAAATTATGCTATATTCATGAAGGGGAATAAGATGTGGACACTAAATGGATCAAACAGAAAAGCTTCAAAATGTGTAGAAATATGGAAGATATTCACAATGTAAGTGCCTGCCTCAGGGCCTTTGTATGTGCTCTTCTTTCTGCTTGGAAAACTTGAAACATAGAAATTGCTCCATAAATAATTGCTGGGTGAATTAATTCACTGGAAAAGACAAATTATAAAATAATACATACCATATAACTCTACTTTCTAAATATATGCGTAGTAAAGAGACTTTAAAGTTCACCAAAATATTACAATGACTACGGTTGGTTGATAAGATTGTGGGTGATTCTGACTCTCTGTATTTTTAGAATGTTCTATAACAACCGTTTTTTTTATTATTAAAAAGGCAATTTGTTTTTAAATGAGAGTCTGCATATGAAGGATCAAATACAGCTCACTCTCTAAGGAAAATAGTAATACAGACCTCAGAACAATAATATGAGCTAATTTTATCAAATGCTGACCATGAGCCGGCCAGAGTTCTAAATGCTTCATGTGCATCACTCCATTTAAACGTCACTGGGATCTAAGGTGGTGGCTGTGACCACCATCCAGCAGGGTCTGACAGCAACCACCCTACGATTCCAATGCTGGGGTAACTTATTCTCCCCAGAATGGGACTGATTTGATCTCAGTCAATGGCCCAGCAATTTTTTGACTTTCTTTTTTTATTGTGGCAAAATACATATACAATCTACTGTTTTAGCCATTTTTAAGGATACAGTTCAGTGGCATTAAGCGCATTCACATTGTCCTGTAATCATCATCCCCATCCAGCTCCAGAACGTTTCATCTCCCCAGACTTTAACTCTGTCCCCATTAAACCCTAGCTGCCTGTTTCTCCTTGACCTCAAGCCCCCGGCAACCACCATTCTACTCCCTGTCTCCATGAATTTGACTATTCTAGGCACCTCTTGTAAGTGGAATCACACAGTATTTGTCCTATTGGGACTGCCATGTTTCACTTTGCATCTCTGCAAAGTTCATCCACGTTGTAGCAGGTGTCAGAATTCCCTTCCTTTTTAAGGCTGAATATTCTGTGTACATATGGCGTTATGTGTCGTCACTCATCTGTTGATGGGCACTTGGGTCCGCTTCTACCTTATGGCTACTGTGAATAATGCTGCTGTGAACATGGATGTGGGAACATGTATTCAAGTCCCTGCTCTCAATTCTTCTGAGTCTATGGCCAGAAGTGGGATTGCGGGGTCATATAGTAATGCTATTGTAACTGCTTTCCACAGTGGCTACATCAAACCCCAGGACTCAGAGGAAGCCAATCTGGTGCCACTTTTCTTAGTGCTTCCCGTTTCTTTCTTTCCTTCTTTCTTTAAAGATTTTATTTATTTATTTGTCGGGTGGTGGAGCACAAGCAGGGGGAGCAGCAGAGGGAGAAGCAGGCTCCCCGCAGAGCAAGGAGCCCGATTTGGGGCTCCATCCCAGGGACCTGGGATCATGCCCTGAGCAGAAGGCAGACGCTTAACCGACTGAGCCACCCAGGAGTTCCCCCGCTTCTCCTTTCTGCCTTGTTCTCTCAGCACTCCTTGTCTTAGCCCCCACTGCTTTTCCTTCGCCCCGGGAGAGGGCCACAGGGGAGAAGAAGGGTGTGAAAGCAGTTGCAGGAGCTCCACGCCAGTTTGCAGGTAGGACACGCTTTTGCGATTCCTTTCTTCCTGAATAAGGGGGCTGAGAGCCTGTGGGTCCCTGAGTCGGATGAAAATGGCAGTCAGGTTGGGATTCTAGCCCTGACTCCACAGATTACTAATAGCATCCCTAAGAAAAGTCAGAAGCTCCGTTTTCTTCTCTATAAAGTGCCTTTTCCATCTGGCTCTCAGAGCTAGGCTCCAGTTGATTACTCTAGACTTACGAATGCTTAGACAAGAATACAATGCTATACAAACTGTTTCCATTTTGGTGGCACACTATCCTGAGCAAGGAATTTCATCTCACTGCTGGGATAATGCTCTAGACCACAGATGGCACCCATTAGGTGACAACTGGGTAGGAACACACCCAGCACTCCTTCCCTCCTACCAGCTTTGGGGAGAGGGGACCCAGGGTGCCACAAACACGTTCTCTCCCTCCCGCAGGAGGGCTGCCTTTCTCTGTTGCCCATCATCAGATTTTTTATGCTTAAAAGATTATACCTCCGAGGTGATACTTGCAAAGTAGCGGAATCAGAAAAACAACAGCAACACCCAAAACAGCAACAACAAAGGAACTGGGAACTGAAAGGAAAATTGTTTTTTTTTTTTTGCATCCAATGCCAAGCAATTTTCTTTCACGTTCCATGTATCTCTTCTCCTCTCCTCACTTCTGGGAAGAAATGAGGTTACCCGCCACCACCAGGGACTGACCATCCCAGTCCTGGGAGGGGCCCAGCAGCCTCTCTCCGTGGTCAGGGGATTGATGGATTTGGGTGAGGTGAGGGGCGGGGCATCCCAAATGACCCCCAAAGATGGACCCGGGAGATTTCCCACAGACTGCCCCAACCCCAGCCATGAAGGCAGAGGGCTTGGTTTATGATTTCTCTTACAGGTGTTTATTTTTCAGATTTACTCAAATTGATCTTCACGATGTGCAAGCTGCCTGAACTGTGAGCACCTCCAATGCTGGACAGAAACCAGACAACCCGCCTAATCCATCACCTCGGATCTACCCTAAACGGAGACAAATCGCGCAGTAGCTGCCGACCCCGTCCCACAACCCTTCCGTGGGCAGCGACGTTGTTATAATTTGATGCCTTTGCAATACATTACATGCCCACTCTTCCCCCACCCCAGGCAGCCTTCTTTCTGCTCCAGGAACAGAGAGAGAAAGAGAGAGAGAGAGGTCTGCGGTAGATGGAAACTGATGACCTGTAAACCTGGCGCTTCTGTTTACCTGCCTTTAAAACTTCATCGCTGAAAATGTTTGCTGACTCCCGATTTTTGTAGATGATGATGTCCTAATGCCTGAACCTGGCCTTGAGGCATTGTTCCATTTTTGTCTTAGCTTACATTTTTAGCAGCCCCCAGTCTACCCACCACCACCAAGCAGTTTCCTGTTTGACTCCATGATGAGATTCTCCAGTGGAGGGTACTCTTGTCTTACTCATCTTTCTGTTATGTGATCACCTGCCCAACAGACAATGGTTGGGAGAGAAGTAAGCCCCCCCCCCACTCCCGGCCATGATCTCAAACTGGGTGCACTGTGGTTTGGGGGAGGGTCTGGAAATAGATACGCTTGTACTAGTGAGCAGGCATTCAGGAGTCTGGGGAACCCTCTCCACCTGCAAGAATGATCTCTCAGCCAAGGATACTTTCACATTCGCCAAGAAGAGAGGGTCTGGCTTACACCTGTTAATGCTTTCTCCCCACAAGTCCAGAAGCCTTTGCCAATCTTATTAAACTCAACCTTCAGCTTCATGGTAAGGAAGGCTCCTGTGTTGCAGGTGGTCTTTGCTGCAGGCACAGATGAGACAGTGCATTGAAATCCCCCTTTCATTTTCTCTACCCCTCTCTGAGTTCAAGAAAATGAACATTAATGTCATTGCTATTTATGTTTTCCAATGCTAATGCCACAGTGTGTCATACACGGTGTAAAACAAATGCATTTACCTGCGATAATGCATTCGTTTCATTTTGATGCTAAATGCAAAATGAATAATGTGATAAACATGATGCTGAATGATTAAAATGAATCCGTAATTTCTGCAATTGTTCGAGAAGGAAATTACAGGAAATATTAACACTTTATATAATGATTACTTCACTTGGGGTAAGCAAAAAGCCACTCTTTCCTCCTGGGATATCATTTGTTCCAATTCAACATAATAAATCTAATTGAAGACCCTGTTGCCATTAAACAACAACAACAACATTCTTTTACCCAGTTTTAGCACGCGGACAGTGTTTTTAGCTTTCATGTAGATCCGTGGAGTTTCAGAACTAGCAATAACATTGAAGTCATGTGGTCAATAGTGATTACAGACAAAGAGGCGGAGGCCCCATCCATTGACTTGTCCACGGCCCTACAGGTAAATAGTGGCAAAGTAGCATTATGGCACATTTTGGAGGAAAATATGGAGAGAATAGATTTCCTTCACTGGTGCGTATGTCACAAAAGGTCTTGGCAATCATAAAAGAAAATGTTTTCTCTGGGTGAATTAATCTCTGGGCAAATGAATGTCTTCAATGTGTTGACACAGAGCGCTTCTCTTTTACCTGCCTCTCTCAGCCTGATTTCTCCGTACACAGTTATCAGATCTCTCTTGGACACCCTCAAAGCATTGAGGACTAAGTGTGAGGTTGCAGATTCGTTGGGAGGATTCCCACCTTCCTTCACGTTATGTGCCATAGAAACTGCTTTCTACAACACAGGGGCATGCTGACAAGGCTGCTTCTGGCTGGGGATGGCTGCTTCTGGAGGTCCAGCTGCCCCAAGGTCTCCCTGACAGCCCCAAGGGCTCAGAGGATCAATACTTCCCAACACCCTACCTCTTCCTGAAACACCATTTGGAGAGCTTGGTACAGGCAAGGAACGTGCCCGAACAACAGATGCCCTATTCTGCGGGGTCATCCCAAGACCCAGGTCCATGTGGCATATGTCGTAGGAACTCACTTCCTGTCCCCTCTGTGTTCACATTTAGTGATCAGAAATTGAATTAAAGCTCAGGCGTAATCTTTACTTAACCAGAGCCGAGCAGCTGAACACCCTGTGAGATCACGTACAGAATACTATTCTGAGGCTGAGTAGATTTAAATATTTCATTATTCACAGTGACCTTGGGCATGTCTCAATGAGAGCCAGGTGAGGGCACCAAAAAAAAAAAAAAAAAAATTAACCCTGAAGGGAAAGAGTTGGATGAGGACCTGCCACAGAAATGTTTATTTTATTCCTTTCTTGGTTCCTTTTGGTAAGATACATCTTTAAGCATTTTCATAGCCAAAAGAGACAGTATTTGCTACAACATGATGCACGTACCCTAAGAGGCACTCTACAAAGGCAACTTCCCTGCCTTCTTTTCTGTCTGCCTCTTTATATAGTTTTTGGGGGGTTTTGTTTGTTTGTTTGTTTTTGTTTTTTGTTTTTTGTTTTTTACTTTTTGAGGTTTTTTTCCCAGAAAAATTCATCTTTTGTCTTCAATGATATAAGGAAGGAGGTCACAGTAAAACAGGTCAGTCAGATCAGTCAAGTAGGAAAAATAGTATATAAGAAATTCTAGAATTTATTGAGGGTTTGCTATATGCCAGCCACTGTTGTAGGTACTGTGCACGTTAGAGGTTGGAAGACAAATTCCATATTTGCCAAACTTCCTTGCAGGCAGGGTGCTGTGTGTCACCTGGATTCTAATTAGCACATGCATCAGGTAAGTCTGGGAGGTGGCCATGAGTGAGCAGGGGAAGTACATTGTCTGCTGGAGCAAACTGACCCTCTGAGGCTGACATGATAGAATTTCTGGCTTGCGGGATGCATTGTCAAGTTAGCTGAATGGTAGAAGCTGGTGGTAGTTGCTTTCTGCTAGCTCAGTCCCATGCCACATTGGGCATTTTCCCTGGTCAAGTGTGGTTCTGTGGCACTCCCAGAAATACTCTGAGCTAATAAATAACTTTAATTTCCCATTTGGTTATGGTAGCTAACATGCACGCTGTTTTTGTTTTGTTCTGTTAAAAACCCTAATTATTACTGCACTTAGTAGCAGAAATGGTGGTAGGAATAGAGCATTGAGAAAATGGGGATCTAGGATTGATTATGGAAGGGTCTTGTTGATGTTAGAAGGTGGAACAGTGATAGTCCGTGGGATACAGTGGTGGAACATTTTCCTACATTATTGTCCATGTTCATCTGAAATAAAGAGCCACTGAAGGCAAGCCTCCTGCTGTAGACCAATAAGAATGACATAAAGAATATGAGAATGTGGGATAGACTGGCTACTTCTAACTGCTTGAGATTTTAATGAAAGAAAACAACAAGCTCAAGTTTTGAATTCTCAGTGCAAGGCATAGTGTGGTAGGATGCCTCTAGAATGGGCTCACTGACCCCCCATCTCCTAATATTCATACCTTGTGTGGTTCGCTCCCCTTGAGTGTGGGCTGGCTTTATTGACTCATTTCTAATGAATGGAATATGGCAAAAATGATCGGATGGCACTTCTGTGGCTTCCATTTTGGATCCACTCTCTTGCTGTCTTAGATGGTTCACCTGGAGGCAGCCAGGTGATGTGTTGTGAGGCAACCCTGTGGCGAGGCCCATGGGTTTAGAGACCAAGGCCTGTCAACCACCACAGGAGTAAGCTTGGATGCAGACTCTTCCCCCGCCCCAAGCGAGTCTTTGGATGAAAGCAGAGCCGCAGACCACAGCGTGACTGAAACACCATGAAAAACCTCGAGCCAGAGGCACTTAGCTCAGCTACTTGGATTCATGACCCACAGAAAATCCACGAGGTAATAAATGTTTGTTGCTCTGCACCACCAAGTTTTGGGTCATTTGTCACACAGCAATAGATAACTAATATAGATTTCTTTGAAGACCAAGTCGTTTCATTGATGGTCCTGAAAGAATCCCTTACCTGTGTTACCCACTGGGAAGAAACAGCCAAAAACTGAATTGTGCATCTGACTGTGCAAGATAATGGATTATAAAGGTCCTCCCCTGAGGAGGATCCTTAAAAAATCAGGTGAACAAGAGGAATGTCATTTGGTCTCTTTGCTCAGCCATGTTAGCCCTTGCTCAGTGGGTTCCTGAATAAAGTAGCCATAGACACAGGGACGGGGGCTCCAGTGGGCTTTAAAACTGAACTTCACTTTAAGGCTTCTCCAGCTACTTCCCAGCAGAAACCAAATTAAATTGAGTACAAACACCATGCCCCCATGGGACCTAACAGGTTTTTATTTTTTACCCCTTTTATCTTTGAGGAGAAAGGGATTGATTAGTTCTAGATTTATATGTATTTTAGACATGTATTCTAGATTTAAATTTGCCTGCCATGCTTCTGCAAGAAACACAATCCCTGCAGTTATTACTGATATATAATAATAGTGTCTTACATGATATTACTCCTGCTAAGGACCTGACTTTACAGTGAGCAAATTAAGGCAGTGAGCTGATATGGATGGCATTTTCAAATGTAGGTTTTATTATTATCCGGGTAGGGCGAGTCCAGCAATTGTCGGGAGACAATCCCTAGCAAAAAGATACCTTGTTTCCTACAGCCCCCAAGAAGACAGGTCATGCCACACCATGGGGTCCGGGTGAGGGTGGGGAGATCACATGGGAAAGCACCAGGGTCAGCTAGGAGACAGATGGAGCAAGGCAAAAATCATGGGTGAGGGTCTTTCTTGTGGTTTCTACAAAAAGGAACAGGTGAGGCAGGGTGAGCAGGCTCATTCACGATTGGCTAGTGTGAATAATTTCAGCAAGCTCTGAGGTATAGGGGTTGTCCCTAGTTGTCTGATACCTGGCTCTGGGATGAACAGGGCAGGGGAAAAATGGCCTGTAATTTAACAGCCAGATAGGGGAGTTGGGTTCAAGACAGGTTGGTTTGCATAATGAAAGGTACATCACAGGCTAGTCATTTACTATCTACAGGAACTGGCTAATCTGGAAGGGGCAGTCTCTTCAGGGTCAGTAAGGCCTCAAATGTCAACCTATGAGAATACCAAAAATAAAAGGCATAACTGGTACGGGTAGGAATCTCTGCTCCAGCATGCATCCTTTTCCCTAGACAGCCTTAGAGAACATAAAAATTAATGTATTAAAGACATTAAAGTAAATACAAAGTTAATTACAATACCTGGAAGACCTCACAAGAAGTTGAAGTGCTGTCCTACAGGATATAGTATGTGCTTTTTATTGCTATATTTTCACAGCCAGAATGCAAGAATCCAAAAACCAAGGGGGTAGAAGTGAGGGTGGCTTCTTGTGCTATTACAGCTAATGACCCACTTGCAAAATGTCCGTTTCTTATCCCCAGGACTTTAGGCACTCCCAGATTAATGTAAAGAGAAGGGATTCATTGTCTGGGGTCATAACATTCGTTCTGTTGATCTGGAAGTTAAGACTGCCACTGAGTTTTTTGACCTTCCTCATGCCATGCTATGAAAAGCAATAAATGGTAGGATATTGGATCCTGACGGTCAAAGGAAAATGAGGTTGCTGCTGAGGACATGGGTCGGTATGAGTGGAACCAGGCAGTCCCTAGGAAGTCTCCCAACAGTGCCCCGTTGGGTTGTAAAATGTAACAGAAGGCTATAGTAACTTACACCACCAAAAAAACCAAAGGGCAAGACCACTCAGGAAGCAAAGTTTGGGTCACTACGTAAAACCCTCAGCCAATCGAGGTAATAGGTGAGGGCAAAGAGAAAATGGAATGAATAGTAGAAGAAGTTGTAAATTCCAACTAGAGGCTTGTGACCAGTTGCAGAAATGAGGACTATAAAAACTACCCACATTTTCTTTCCTGCTTCTTCCTCCCATTTCTATTGCCATTTCCTAATGGTATGCCAATAGTGAATCAGTTGTCAATTTTGCCCATACGTACAATGTGGCAACATTAGAAAACTGATGGACATCATCCAGGTATGATGCAATGACTGTGAAAACATTGGGCCCCCTTTTGGAGGGAAAAGTTGGGAGATTTTTTCATTCCTATTAGGGATGGTTAAGTAGGTGCATATTAGTCTACAATCTTAAGCATGAGAAAAAGAGTATGGGTATTAATATTAAGAACCCAAAAGTATGGATTGTGGCAGATACTACTCACTTGGCACGCATTATGATCCCCTTCTAATTTCTCTACATAGACTCTGAAGACAGGAAAGTTTATAAAGCACATTTTCCAGACTCCCTCGTAGCTAAAATTTCTGTGACCTGGGCTTCTTAGATTTGTAGATGGAATTGAGTAATCTAACATGGTGACCATGCATGAAGGAATTGGATCACCTGACATGCATGGTGACAGTTATAATAGAGTTTTGGGTATTCAATCCCTTGTATACTAGTGGCATTATTGTATGTGATATGATTGGAATATTCTCTAGTTAATCTGTTTTGCATTGTGTAACTTCTAAGCCTGGCTCCCTGGATGGCTCTCTGAGAAATTCTTTAGAAAACTTAATATCTTTTAATAGACCATATTTGATGCTACAACTAGTTAGAATGGATACTTTTCTTTTTTTAAAAAAATATTTTACTTATTTGACAGAGAGAGAGACAGAGCACAAGCAGGGAGGAATGACAGGCAGAGGGAGAAGCAGGCTCCCTGCTGGGCAGAGAGCACAATGTGGGACTTGATCCCAGGACCCTGGGATCATGACCTGAGCTGAAGGCAGACGCTTAACTGACTGAGCCGCCCAGGCGTCCCAGAATGGATAATTTTCTACAACAAAACAGCCCCATCCCATTCAAATGAATCCTCATAGTAATTATTTGAGGAATGTTCTATTGTCATTGCTGTCATTTTATGATGAAGAAATGGAGGCACAGAGTAGCTCAAGGTCCCCAAGCTGGTAAGCAGGAAGGCAGGATCTGAATTTAGGTGATTTAACTTTAAAGCCCATATTATGGTCCTCGTGTTATGTTACCTCTGCAAATCTAGCAGACCAGGAGTAGAAGATGAGACAAAAGAAGAGAGGGGTTAGGAAAAACATATGGTCGGAAACTTTAAAAGATTTATCTAGAGCCCAAAATGTAAGTGACAGATACTAGGTTCAAACACAAGTTTATGGATTCAAATCCCATATGCTTTTCACTGCACCACAATTTAAATTATTAATCATGTTCATTTGAAGTTCAGAGCTTAATTGAAGGTAAGGCTATGCTATAGACAAGTATAAGGGCAGGAAGCATCTTCGCATGGTGGGATCATCCAGCTACTTCTGATGGTGCTGGAAAGCCTAATGAAAGAAAATAACAAGGTCAAGGTTGTAAATTCTCCATTCAAGGCATGGTTTGAGAACCAGAGAATCAAGAGTATCCATTCTCCATCTGGGCACCAATTTGGTAATCGATTTATGGAAGATATGATTCATCCACATTAAGAATATTAGATGCAATAAAATTTGGGTATGTTTCTCATAAGGATTACATAAGACTAACTTAAATCCTAAGGGAACATTATAATTAAGATTTGTCTAAATATTTTAAGTACTTAACATAGTTTGATCAACTCATACCGCTGTAAGTATAAAATGTAAATGTTACGTCTGTTTCAACTAAACATTCAGAAGATGAGGAACATGATCTGACTCTGCTCTCTCCACATCTGTTCTCACATTGCCAGGTACTCCACACAGTTTCTGGCCTACTATTGTGACTTTTTGTGTTTTCTAGAATTGTTATGTTTAATTTAAAAAACCCACTACATTCTGTGATTTATTAAGGTGAACCTTAAAAAGATAGGGAGATGGACGAGCTCCATCTGGCATCTTCTGCTAACGCATCATAAGTAGCTTTTTGCTAGTGCCGTCAAGGAGATAAAATTCCCCAGAATACAAATATTTTCATAAAATGCCATGGCTTCTGAGAATATGAATCAGTGAGATATGTCATTTAAAAAGCATGTCTAATTACCATTTAAAATATAAATTTGGACTCTTATTATGGGTTATGGTCCCATGTGATTCTTTATTTTTCTTAAATTGTCCCAGATTTGATCAGTAAGAGCACCTTCGGATTGGGTCTCTGTCCTTCGGTATGTCCCCATCACTTTTTTAGATCTTCCTTATCTTCTATCATCTCAAGATGTTCCAGACTTCTCTGGTACTTTCCCTGCCCTAGACCTGGATCTGAATGGGATAGAAGTTTGGGGCACTAGATGTCCTCATTGGTATTAGGGTGCTATCATTTCCAGGCCCTCTCAGCAAATGGAACTAGGAATACATGCACAATTCCACGCTGAAATGAATATATAGTTGAATAAAGAAACCAATGGACAAGGGGAAGCTCTTTGTTCAGTAGACGTTCAACTAACGAAAGTAGAAGAAATGAAGAGTGGAAAATCAATGTTTGGCAAATGCCACAGAGATCATTACTCCAAGCAACAATCATCAGTGTAGGCTAAAATTAATGGGCAGAAGCATGATGAGACACAGGAAGCTTATATCATCTCAAGGTGTCTCCCCACGAGCCATTATTACTTACCAAGAGAAAAATAATCGATTTGCAATGAAAGAAGCTGGCAGACCCACACTTAGCCAAGTGGTCAAAGTTGCCTCACCCGGAGTGGGACAGCCAAATTGATATTGTGTGCTCCCTTACGAGATGCACTCAGCACACACGTGACTTCTGTGGCATGTCTGCCCAGAGTTCAGAATCTGAATCTCCTCACGAGGAAACAGCAGGGAAACCCAAATTGAGGAATATTATCCAAAAGAACTGGCCAGGATTCTAGAAAAGAGTCAAGGTCATGACAAAGGGAGACTGAAGGACTATTCCAGAGTAAAGGCAACGGAGGACAAATGACAACGGAATGCAGTGTGTGATCCCGAAGTGGATCCCGGATTAGAAAAATCTCAAGAGATGGTTGGTGAAATCTGAAGAAGCCTTGTGGTTTAGATAACAGTAGTGAACCAGTCTCAGCTTCCTGCTTTTGAGAATTATCTTGTGGTCAAAGAAAATCTTAACATTTGGGGAATCGGGTGAGGGGTATACCAAGCATTCTTTTACTATTTGGCAACTTTTTTGTAAAACAGAATCATTTTAAATGAAAAGTGAGTAGCATCCAGGAAGAACTATACACGAGGAACCAAATGCCTGGTAAGGAAGCATTGCTGGCTGCCAGACTGATGGGCTGATGGCGGCTCCCACCGAGACCCGGGGAGATCCAGGTATGACCTGTGAGCGGCTATGACTGTCACTCACGGTTATTCTTACCTGCTACTCTTACCTGTGGGTTACACATATTAGCAGCGAAAGGCCAGGCGCTGTATGATCACTGCAGAATCTGGGGACTAGACTTTCCAGAAGACCAGGTAGGGGAAGATTTTTACATACCACCCCACCCCCACCCCAGAGTACCCTAGGGGATATTCACATTACAAAAGACAGTTTGAGATGTCTCTCTGTGTTCATTTGTCTGACATTTTTCCAAAGTATCCTTCTGTTTGAAGGATACTTTTTAAAGTTATACTAACAAAGTATAAATACGATCTCTAGCTACCAGAAAACCACTCGTGATATTGTATATCTTGAGGTTATATTGAAATGCACAATCGATGCAGCTATTTTGATGAGCTATCCGTTGTTCTTATTTTATGCAGCTCGGCAGCTGTGGTCTGAATACTTGGTAATATCTGGAATAAGGGGTATCTGGCATAGGTTGGGTTTACATTATGAAGAATAAGCATTTTTTTTCAACATGAGAAAATGTTTTCTGGGTTCAAACACTTGTAGTAAAATGCGAAATTAGTGACAAGGCAATATTTTTATCAAATCCCTGAGAGAAGAGACTTTCATGACTCATACTTTACCCATGATATCTTGTACGGAACCAGACTCATAACAGGTCCTCAAGTCGATTTGAAAATGATGTAATATTTGTTTACCCTCAAAGTTCATTTGTTTGGGAATATATGCCTATATATTGACTTTTTTTTTTTTTAACTTCTGCCTCGGTGGGAATAAATATCTAATGCCTCACCAGTAGGAGTCAGTCTCCTTTGAACACTAACTTATTTTTCCATTTAAGAGTCCAATAGTGGAGCGCCTGGGTGGCACAGTCAGTTAAGCATCCAACTCTTGATTTCAACTCAGGTCTTGATCTCAGGGTTGTGAGATGGAGCCCCGTGTCAGGCTCACACTCAGTGTGGAGTCTGCGTGAGATTCTCTCTCTTCCTTTGCCCCTCCTCCCACTCATGCTCTATGAATAAATAAACAAACAAATAAATAAAATCTTTTTTAAAAAATGAGTCCAATAGTCTTGTTTTTAACCTTTGATAGTTTTCCATGACTGCAACCTCCAGGGAGGGATCCCTGGTGAGGTCTTGCTTCTCTGGCCTCTCCTTGAACTCTCCTGGATAGGGCCAGGGTTCTTGACATTCCCCCTTTCTCCAGTATGTCTAAACATACTCAGACTGTCATTTTTGACCTTGTAAAAAAGGGGCCCTCTGCCACGCTGAGTGTACTTAATAAAACCTGCAAACCAACTGTTAATCCTTAGGACATACACAGGATGTTTAAGATATTGTTGTATCTTATAAACCATACAGCTGATATACCATGTGTATTTACTCATGCTGATGTACACTGTGCCTGCAGCTTTGGGTGTTCATATGCATACAGTTAGGAATAAGATGGGGGAAGCTTGCCTGGATGATGTAGATACTTTGCTGAAATCATAGTGTCTTAGCTGGTAATGAGTAGTAAAGTCCCTGACACTCACAAAAAAACTTCCATTAGAGCAAATGCCTGGACCATATTTAAGCGTCTGATAAATTTTAACTATAGGAGTTTGGCACTGTAAGGTAAGGGACAGAATATTGCACCTGACTTTAAAATATACAAATTCAAAGCCTAGCTCTATCACTTCTTAAAGAGTCATTTAACTTTTCTGAGGCCCAGTTTTCTTTATTTATAGAATGAAGTAAATATGCCTGTTTTCCAAGTTTGAGTGTTTTTTTTTTTTAAGATTTTATTTATTGTTTGACAGAGAGAGAGGAAGAGAGAGGGAACACAAGCATCAGAGGCAGGGGGAGAGGGAAAAAGAGACTCCCCACTGAGCAGAGAGCCTGAGGCAGCACTCGATCCCAGAACCCCGGGATCATGACCTGAGCTGAAGGCAGACCCTTACCGACTGAGCCACCCAGGCGCCCCAATTCGAGTGGTTTAAATAGGAAATGGATGTAGACACTTTTTGTACATACTAAATTGCTTTATTCAGGTGATCCTCAAGAATGTATGAAGTGCCTCTACATTGATTGCTGGGGACACAGCTGTGAGTCGGTGAGAAATTGTCCTGCTAGATGAACGACACCTTCTGGTGGAAGGCAGACACTGAGCAAGAAGCTTTTACCAGAAGACCTAACCTGACTGGGTCCCGGGAGTCAGGGCAAGCTTTCTTGGGTTGTAGGAATTAGAGATGGGGGTGGGAGGACAGAAGGGAGCATTCCAGGCAAAGGAGGCAGGATGTGCAAGGGCCCAGTGCCTTGTTCTCCCCAGCAGTGACAATGATAATGCAATAGGAAGCCATTAAGTATTGTGTTATTGCTGTTGTTTTAATAGACTTTTTCTTCTAGAGCTGTTTTACATTCACAGTAAATTTGAGCAAACATTTCAGAGTTTCCAGTTTCTTGGTGCTGTACAATCTGTGGGCTTCGACAAGCATATGACATGTGTACCCACCATCATCCAGAATAGTTTCACTGTCCTGAGAGTGTTTTAATAAGGGAAGAAACGTGCTTACAATTACATTTTAACAAGATCTTTCTTTTTTTTTCCTAAGATCTATTTATTTATTTGATATAAAGAGAAAGAGAACACGAGTGAGGGGAGTAGAGTGAGAGAATCCCAAGCAGACTCCCCACTGAGCGTGGAGCCTGATGCAGGGCTCAATCGCAGGACCCTGAGATCATGACCTGGGCCGTATTCAAGAGTCAGATGCTCAACGGACTGAGCCACCCAGGTGTCTCTTAACAAGATCTTTCTAACTACAGTGTGCAGAATGGATTGAAGAAGGCCAAGAGTCAGGGCGGGAAGTTGATCTGAAGTAGAGAAAATGTAGAAATAGATGTTCACAAATTTGGGGGTCAACAGTGATGAGGAGACAAATGCTCAGGACAAATGAGGGAGGTAAGATGAAGGAGAGGAAGACAGGAGCAGAGCTCAGCTCGAATGACAGGAAGTGGGGCCCAGGAGGAAAAGAGGCAGGCGTCCCACGGAGTTAGATCTGCCTCTAACAGGAAGTTTCATGACTGTCTTCTGGAAAGTTCCAACCACTCTCACTGAGTAGCCTGCGTGTCCATGCCCAGCAGCATTCATGAGTCGATTGTGCCTGTCAGGACTCATGGGATAATATCACCGCTGCTCACAAACGTGTCCTCCTTGTTTATTAAGACATTTGGAAAGCTCCTCAGTTTTCCTTAGGCTTGACTTTTCCATCTCCTCCTCAGGTAAGAAAACGTTGAGCTTTAGCTTCCACAGAAATCAAGGAGGGGTGGTGAAGTCCTACGTTGGGGAAGGTCACATTTAACCACGGACGGAGAGAAAGGATACGATCGCAAGATGAGAATCATTTTTATCTCAAACTTCAGATTCTATAAGAAACACTCTGAGTTGGGCAGATGGGTGTAAGGCAACAAATGTATAAAGCTTTTGAATAATCAGAAGAACTTCCAAATCACACACCTGCTGCAGCTGTCCATTCGTCTCCAGAAAAAAACACATCGAACTAGTAAATGTGCAAAACTTGGCTTTCAAAGGAGTTTGTTTGTTTGACAAGTATTTATCGAGTGCCTACAAACATAAGCTAGACAAACCCTTTCTTTAGTCTGCCTTTTATTAGATGTTCTAAATTGGAACAAATGCTCAGGGTCTTCCTTCCTTCCCTCCTTTCCTTCCTTCCTTCCTTCCTTCCTTCCTTCCTTCCTTCCTTCCTCCCTCCCTCCCTCCCTCCCTTCCTTCTTTCCTTCCTTCCTTCTTCATTTCCTCTGTTTTTTTCTCTCTTCCCATCATTTTCTCTTCTCTTATGTTTCCCCCCCACAAGGCATAGTGTTTTAATATTTTTCCTACTTGAAAATGTTCAACTGCTCTTTTCTCACCCCAAATATTCCAGATATGACCTACAAGGGATTATGTGGAGAGGTCCAGAGGTGAGGTAGAGAAATTTTGAGGGAGTTCCTTGAGCATGAATATTTCTCAGCGAACTTGACTTTATTTCCGCACTCTGCATTGCCCCACATCACCACTGAAAGACCTTTAACGCCACCTTTCTCTACTTTGGCTGGAGATATTTGGAAGGGAGATGGGGTCAAGGAGATGCATGTGTCAACTAAGCTAAATAAATAAATAAAATACAAAGGAAGGATAAAATACTTGCTTAAATTGTATGGGACACCAACCACAAATCTGGGCCCCAGCTGCTTAATTCAAATCCTGCCTCCTCCAGTTATCGACAGTGTAATCTCAGGTACATCATTGAACTTCTCTGTGCCTCAGTTTACTCAAGAGGTTGAAAACAAGTGTTTCTGCCCCCATCTGATTATGGGGAGGGCAGTGCCAAGCATGTGATAAGTAGAACATCATCCCTGTCCCTGGAGGAGGAGACATGGCCTGACCACTTAAGTGAACTGGCCAAGGTAGCAAAGGGCAGAGTCAGATCGAGGCTCTACGTCCTCTCTCCAAATGCCACATTCTCTACAGCCTCTGTGTGATTGGAAGCCTCTTGGAGGGAGGCTTGGATTCAGGACTCAGCCTTTCTCCATAGCTTACTCACACACAGATACACATCTCTATTTCTCTCCTTTGGACCACCTTTTCCTTATCGTGTTTTACTTTTTTGCTTCCAAAATCAAAATGTGTTTTCAACCAAAGTTCCACTCAATTAAAAATACCACACAGCACATTTTCCTGGCTTGTGAGGAGTAACTTATTCAATTCATGGAGTTAGTGAAATATGTGGTTAAAATCTTTGAATGGCTCCGTAAGCACAGTGTCTGCTCATTAGACAAGCAGATACATCACTTGTCACTCCTTCTTAATAACTCATTAATTAACCACTAGTTCCAGCGATCTGAAATAATTATTTTTTAGTTTGAATCTTACAAACACTATTAGGGGGGAAGAAAAAATCATGTTAATGTGCCAGTGACTCTAAACATAATGGAATGCTAGACCACCGCGATTGCAATCACCAAGGTCCATGTACCAAGGTGAAGGGTAACAAGATGCTCCGACAGCTCTTGAAGAAACAATTGGTACAATCAATTTAGCCTCACATTTATCTTGTCTTGACAATTACTGAGCCATTAATCTCAGTGTCAAGGCATTGCCATCATTGGACCCAACTAAATGAGTATCCATGGCAATAGAATAGAGTACACATGGGTGAAAAAAAACCTTGGCAGCAAGAAGCACAACGTCACCTAGTGAATCCACAAGAAAAGTAGAGTAAAACCTGTCTGTGAGCAGAAAGGAGACCTCAGAATCTATGGTGCCCTGATCGCATGAGTTGTCCCCAACTCATCAGCTTTGGTTCCTGCCTACTTTCCAGAGCTACAGCATGATAAGAACCTCTGCTAGATTAACCACAGGGAGACTAAGCGAGCTGACAACAAATCAGGGACTCCAAAAACAAAAACAAAAAGCAACTGCGTCAATATTTTTGGTATAAAACTTGATGTAGATTATTAAAAAAAAAAAAACAAAACAAAACCCTCAAAGTCATCAAATAGAATTACATTCAATTTCTTGCACTATATATATATTTTTAAAGATTTTATTTATTTATTCGAGAGAGAGCATGAGTGAGAGAGAGAGGGTGAGGAGTGAGGCAGAGGAAGAAGAAGACTCCCCCCTGAGCAGGGAGCCCGATGTGGGGCTCGATCTCCGAACCCCAAGATCATGACCTGAGCCGAAGGCAGACACTTAACCGACTGAGCCACCCAGGCGCCCCCAATTTCTTAACAGTATATTTTAAGTACAACTGGGGGATGGGGTGATTTGTCACCTTATTTTATGCTTGTAGAACCTATGGAAACTAAACACGGCCCTAGGGAGAATGAAAAGAATGTCAGAATGAACAGAAGGCAGAACAATGATGGCCAAGGTTTGGGTAAATACTTAGGATTGTTACTCCAAAAAGATACTTATTAAGGTACCAAGCAAGCATGCTGTTATGCGTTACTGTGGTGTCACATCTAATGGGAAGATACCCATCAGATAACATTCTAGGTATTATTATGAGTTGGATCCTCTAAAGACTTGACATGTAGACACGATCATTCCATCCTTCCCTTGTATGCCCCCCAAAGCTGCTTTTTTACCCATAGATGTATGACAGGAGGGCCATTCCTCCCATTCCCTGCCTCCACCCAAAAGGATGAATTATTTCAGGGCACAGAGTCTAAAGCAGTGGACCCCCAAATTTTCTGATTGTGCAACTCTATTAGTAAAAAATGTTTGAGTGTGGGGTCCCTATGTATTACTATAAATATAAGCAAATATATTACGTGATATATGTTTGCTCAAAAATAGAAAATGTAACAAAATGGGGAAGAGGGATTGAGCCATTTTAAGTCCTCCACCTTCTGGGTGAGTTCCCCAGGTGTAGGCAGAGACTACAGAGACCATAGCTTGGGGAGAGCCATCGGACTGGACCTTGGCTCTGCTGGGGTTCCCACTGTGCTGGGCAGGACTGTCTGAAGCCTGGCACTCACCCCTTGGGGTAGGAGGGACAGCAAGGAGTGTGGGGGGGGTGAGGGGAGGAGGCTGCCAGGACCCCCCATGAAGCACGGCCCAGAGGGGGTGTGGAACACCTCAAAACAGTTCACTTGATTTAACTGAATCAAGTGTCAGCACAGAGAATGGGGTTTGGGGAGAAGAGGCACAAAATTTTTGGAAAACTAAATCACCCAACCAATGGAAATATTTGCAGACTCCTCTCCTTGTACCATGAGATGATCCTGAAAAGCATTCCCTTTCTCATTGTTAAATGGTCACCTCTGTATCCTGTGTGTATGCGTGCTCCTGTGAGCATGTTTTGTTTTGTTTTAAAAACATCAACATCTTAGTGACAATGATGTCATCACCAAATATTCTCCAAATTTGGACCACTGGTCTTCTTGCAAGTGAAAAATGTCTGATTCATCATTAAACATCATACAACTCCAATCTATGTGCCCTGAGATTCCTCGTGAACCTCTAAGAGGCATAAATTATTGGGCGCCTGGGTGGCTCAGATGGTTAAGCGTCTGCCTTCGGCTCAGGTCATGATCCCAGGATCCTGGGATCGAGTCCCGCATCGGGCTCCCTGCTCCTTGGGAGCCTGCTTCTCCCTCTGCTTCTCTCTCTCTCTCTCCCTCTGTCTCTCATGAATAAATAAATAAAAAATCTTTAAAAAAAAAAAAAAAGAGGCATAAATTATTTTCATGGTCATTCCCGTATCCCATTTCAAAATATCACAATGAGTTTCTTTTCTAGGATATTATCTGTAGGACGATTGACAAAGATCCTCTCCTTGCCCAGAGTCTAGTCAGTCTCCTCTGAGCCCTCTTCTGGGTTAAGGCTCAGTCTGGGCCCATAAAATCTTGAATAATCACGGTTCCTAACAGCTCAAGGCCACATCCATAGGATGACCCTAGCTCCCCTTACAACACGTGCCTGAGAAGTGTCAAGGTTGACAAAAGACTTCACTGTGTTCCAGCCAACACCTGAAGATAGGGTTCCTTCCTGTCTTCCATCCTCTGTGGGAGGGTAGGGGTCTAAGTGGGTAAGTGGCAATTGGCAAACCTTGATGCCTTGCAGATGAACCAACCCCCTCCCTCCAGTTCTTTGTAATTTTTCCTCTCCTTGACTCAGCCCCACCCCCATTTCCTCATTTTCCCTTTAGAATTCCCAGTCACCTCTGCACACATCCAAGTGGAGTTCAGCTCCTTATTACAATAGTATGTTACTGATTAAAATCTGTCCTTACCACTTTAACTTGTGTCCAGCTTTGTTTATCTTTGGCACTATTTAAGCCAAAAAGAAGGCAACTGCAGTAGACCACAACATAGAAAAAATAAATAAACACAGCAGATTTCCACCGTCAAACCCACAGCCGTGTGGAATTTCCAGGGAAAGATAACTGTCTGATACAGACTATGTCAAGATGTCAATATTGATCCACATATTACAATCAATAAAGCTTAATTTCCTTCTTATTTTCATTAGACCAAAAGGTACATGTAAACTGACCTAGGATTTTCCTTCCGCACTCCAGGGGACCATCCTGCCCATCCCCCAATACACACAGCATAGTTTCGGGACCAGTGATCTGAACAGCAAACTTCTGTGCAGAGAAGCCGAATTAAAATTCATGCCCCCAGGGCCACACCTCGTAAGAGATGGATTCCATACGGGGTGATTCAGATTTTACCCCAGTTAGCCCTGGCCCAGAAATGCCAAGCTCTTTCATGGGCATGGCATCATCGGTACAGATGGTATTCCCATCTGACAAGCAGGGCTTTCTTGGACCCACTGGCACTCTGCCCAGTAGATGAAAAACGCAAGCGGGACAGATTCAAGCCACTGTTGTCTTCTTAAAATAAGCAATTCATTTTTTAGGGAGCGCGAGCTATTTTTAATAGTGTTAGTTACTTGGCAGCTATTTGCAAAATGGCTCCCACAATTCTAAGAAGCTGTGATTCATCCTTAGGCCTGGCAAGGTCCTGGGTACATGGAAATTCCAGCAGGAGTTATAAATGTCACTTTTCACGCTCGGAGCTCACAAAGTCCTCTGTAAAGCGAAGAGTAAGAGTTGGCAAATTCCCTAACAATGGGAAACAAGAGCCAGTATTCAGCTGGGGGTTGGTCAAACACTCTTGCGTTACCCAGCGTCCTGTGGGAATCACAGACCTTAGGGACAAGAAACCACTGAGGTCTTTGAGTCCGGTCCCTGAGGTCTGGATAGAACCATTTCCTCGCGGCTTCTCTTCAGGCAGATAGTTGTCTTTGCATTTGCTTGCATTGCTTTTTTTCTTCTATTTTTATTATGTAAATGTATTTTAGAAAGTAATAAAGCATTTTTTTCAGTGTTTGAGTGATTTGATTATTTTTATTTGCTTTTCACATTTAGTATAACAATTTTTAAACAATACAAAGGCATGGAAAACGGGAAGTAAAAGTCCCCCCACCAACAAAACCTTCCTTACTCTCATTTTTCAGTTAATCACTGCTTTGATTTGTCTCTTGCACTTTTTGTGTGCGAGTCTATTATGCCCTATTTAAGAGAGATAAGGTACCACTATTTCCATTTTGTTAGATACTCTTCCAGAAATTTTCCAAGCATATATATGCATACACACACACTTACGTATTTATTATATTTATGTTTTTCTGTTTTTAATGGGCTTCTATTGTGTGTATTGACCTGCATTTTCTATTTTTCACATTTAACTTTGCCTTTCTTACCTCATTGGCACAACTGCCTTTATAAGGGTTGCATAACATTTCTTTTATGGAAGCACTATCATTCATTTAATGGCCTCATAATAATGGAAATTCGGGTTGCTCCGGGTATTGGCTATGACAGTGTGGGGCTATGAGCATCCTAACACTTAGCAATCTCAGCAAGTTGGTGAATTTCGAGCCACAGGATCATTTGCGTGTGAATTGTAAATTGACTATCACCCAAAAGCATTTGGAGTATCAGAGTCCCACCAGCCCTCATCCCTGTGGGCATTGAGAATTATGTTTAACTTACTTTTTTAAAAAATTGTGGCTAAATACCCATGACATAAACTTTACTGTCCTAAGCATGTGAAAGTGCTTAAGTGGCATGAAGTACATTCATATTGTTGAGCTACTGTCACCACCCTCCATCCACAGAGCTGTTTCATCTTGTGAAACTCAGACTGTATCTAGTAAACACTAACTCCCCAGCCCCTCTCCCCATGGCCCCTGGCCACCACCATTCTACTTTCTGCACTGATGAATTTAAGTTCTCTAGGGACCTGGTATGAAAGGAGTCATACAATATTTGTCGTTTTGTCGCTGGTTATTTCACTTGGCACCACATCCTCAAGCTTCCTCCAAATTGTAGCAGATGTCAGAGTTTCCTTCCTTATTAAGGCTGAGTAATATTCTGGTTGTATGGATGTGTTACAATTTGTGTATCCATTTATGCATCCATGGACACTCGTTTAATGCATTTTATGTATTTATTTATTTTAGATTTTATGTATTTATTTTAGAAAGAGAGAGAGAGAGCAGGGAGGGGCAGAGAGAGGGAGAAAGAATATTAAGCAGGCTCTGCACTGAGCTGGGAGCCCGACGCAGGGCTCGATCTCATGACCATGAGATCATGACCTGAGCCGAAACTGAGAGTCAGATGCTTAACTGACCAAGCCACTCGAAAGCCCCTCATGCATTTTAATACTGACTTCGTAGACAATTTTCTGATACTTCAATAGTCTAAAATGGATAAATTTGAGAAAAACATACACTATGTAATCACAGGTCTATGGCCCCACTGCCTTCCCTAAGCTCTGCCCTTTGCCCATGGAAGTACCGGAAGCAAACTCCTTCCCATCAGAGAGGCCATGACCACCCTCCTCACTGAACCAAAGGATTCTGCCTTCACCCCAGGCCCACATGGTGGGCACAGCCCCTGCCACTGAGTCAAATGAATGCATCTGGGGCATTGTTAATACTCAAGAAGAAGTCACTGAATGGCGTGATTATTCTGGTATTGTATTCTTCTGTATTTATTTTTTAATTCCAATGAAACTTTGCAGAGAAATTTAAGAACTGTAGTCAAAGCATCTGCAATTACATTTTGAGCCCATGGCCTGTCTTCAGAGCGATGTTGTGGGTTTAAGCTACCCCACAACTTTGTCAGCTTAGATTTGGGGAACTCATTTTGTCAAAATTCCTGTGGGATTTTGTCTGAATAACTCATATTGAATTTTTTTTCCCTAAAACTTCCCCTCCCAAATAGTTACAGTTACATAACACAGAATCTTGATTTCTTCTACTTAGTGCCTCCAAACTCCCAACTCCACCTCATGGTCAGACCAAGAAATGGCAAAATGAGACAGAATCAAATTACAAATGTATTCCAACTGCTGTGAGATGTAAACCAATTCATCTGATTTTTAAACAAAGCAAAGAACATTATTTTTTAGATGTAACTGAACAGAAAGAGAATACTAGTTAATTATTTTTATTGTCATGAAAGCTCACACTTTTATTTTTTTTAAAGATTTTATTTATTTTTTATTTGACAGAGAGAGAGAGAGACAGCGAGAGAGGGAACACAAGCAGGGAGAGTGGGAGAGGGAGAAGCAGGCTTCCCGCTGAGCAGGGAGCCCGATGCGGGGCTCGATCCCAGGACCCCGGGATCGTGACCTGAGCTGATGGCAGACGCTTAACAACTGAACAAGCCAGGTGCCCCAGAAAGCTCACACTTTTCTATAGATAGCACCTCAAAAACTTTTTAAGAGCACCCTGAAATAGATATTAGGGTTGAGAGAACCACTGAGGCTTTGAGCAGCACCTGGTGTAGAGCAGGAAGCCACTAGAAAACTATTTACCAAAGAAGAACGTGAAATGCATAATGTCACATTACAAACTCCCAAGGTTATTTATCCTACCACTAGGTAAGAATCTCCATATTTAAAGCCACAGGCTATGCTACATACACATTTTGCCAGAACAGAAGACTTTGAAGTAGCTACATTAGTTCATTAGAAACAATTTATAAAGAATGTTCATAGAAGAGAACCTTCCAGCACATTAAAAACATGACTTCATATAGTTTACATACAACTGTCTTTCAGAAACATTTCTAACGCCAAAAACGGTACACAATGACACCGCATTTCCTCGCAGATGGTTTCCTGCTCTTCTACAATTTTTTTTCTAGTTACCATTTTAATCTCTTATTTAGTTTTCTTAGAAAAGCTGATGGCCCTTCTTTCAGGGAAATGAACAAAGGGTAACTTTTTTTTAAAGGACACAGGCTAAAAGAAACTAAGGACTTCATGGTGAAATTGGAAGTATTTATTTAGAAACATGGGTAGAAAAGAAATCCAGAAATTACAATGAAAATGGTTTTTAAAGACCTCACGTGTTGGCCAACCTGAATTAGGCAGAAAGCATATAAAAAAGTATCAACCACAAATAAAAAAGGTATCAACAGACAGGGTCCCCTCCTTCAGCCGGGTTGGCCTGCAGGTGGGCACACACTCCCTCTATGGCTTTGATACTAGGGATGACTTTGCAAAATAGCCCCAAAGACCTTCCACACAGAACAGAGGCAGGTGAGGGGAGCAGGGGCAGGATCCAGGGAACAGGGCCCAGGGTTCTGTGGAAATGCTCCTGCAAGCCAAGTGCAGAAAACAAAAGAACATTGAGGAGCACCCACGTAATAGACAGCCCCACCAGCTGATTTTTGATGGCAGCTGACTCATCCACACAGCAGTGAAAGGACAGAGAAATAGGAAAGGCACAGCCCACTTCATTTTGCCTCCATTTCACAGCAACTAACACTTGCCCAAGTAAACAGTTAAAGGCAGTTATGAAAATGGACTCGTAGGCTTATGTTCTTACCTACATCATGGATGGATTGAGGCATTTCTCTTTTTTTAAATTTTTTTATTAACATATAATGTATTGTTTGTTTCAGGGGTACAGGTCTGTGATTCATCAGTCTTGCACAATTCACAGTGCTCACCATGGCATATACCATCCCTAATGTCCATCACCCAGCCACCCCATCCCTCCCACCCCCCACCACTCCAGCAAACCTCAGTTTGTTTCCTGAGATTAAGAGTCTCTATGGGTTGTTTCCCTCTCTGGTTTCATCTTGTTTCATTTTTCCCTCCCTTCCTCTATGGTCCTCTGTCTTGGTTCTCAAATTCTCCATATCAGTGAGATCATATGATAATTGTCTTTCTCTGATTGACTTATTTCCCTTAGCATAATACCTTCTAGTTCCATCCACGTCATTGCAAATGGCAAGATTTTGGTTTTTTGATGGCTGCATAATATTCCAGTGTGTGTGTGTGTGTGTGTGTGTGTGTGTGTGTGTGTGTGTGTACCACAGCTTCTTTATCCATTCATCTGTCGATGGACATCTAGGCTCTTTCCATAATTTGGCCATTGTGGACATTACTGCTATAAACATTGGGGTGCATGTACCCCTTCGGATCCCTACATTTGTATCTTTGGGGTAAATACCCAGTAGTGCAATTGCTGGGTCATAGGGTATTTCTATTTTTAACTTTTTGAGGAACCTCCATATCGTTTTCCAGAGTGGCTGCACCACCTGCATTCCCACCAACAGTGTAGGAGGGTTCCCCTTTCTCTGTATCCTCGCCAACATTGTTTCCTGACTTGTTAATTTTAGCCATTCTGACTGGTGTGAGGTAGTATCTCATTGAGGTTTTTGGTTTTTTTTTTAAGATTTTATTTAATGGAGAGAGAATGAAAGAGAGAGAGAGCACATGAGAGGGGGGAGGGGCAGAGGGAGAAGCAGACTCCCTGATGAACAGGGAGCCAGATGCAGGACTCGATCCCGGGACTCCAGGATCATGACCTGAGCTGAAGGCAGTCACTTAACCAACTGAGCCACCCAGGCGCCCCTCTCATTGAGGTTTTGATTTGGATTTCCCTGATGCCAAGTGATGTTGAGCACTTTTTCATGTCTGTTGGCCATTTGGATGTCTTCTTTGCAGAAATGTCTGTTCATGTCTTCTGCCCATTTCTTGATTGGATTATTTGTTCCTTGGGTGTTGAGTTTGATAAGTTCTTTATAGATTTTGGATACTAGCCCTTTATCTGATATTTCATTTGCAAATATCTTCTCCCATTCTGTCAGTTGTCTTTTGGTTTTGTTAACTGTTTCCTTTGCTGTGCAAAAGCTTTTTATCTTGATGAAGTCCCAGTAGTTCATTTTTGCCCTTGCTTCCCTTGCCTTTGGCGATGTTTCTAGGAAGAAGTTGCTGTGGCTGAGGTCGAAGAGGTTGCTGCCTGTGCTCTCCTTTAGGATTTTGAGGGATTCCTGTCTCACATTTAGATCTTTCATCCATTTTGAGTCTATTTTTGTGTGTGGTGTAAGGAAATGGTCCAGTTTCATTCTTCTGCATGTGACTGTCCAATTTTCTCAACACCATTTGTTGAAGAGACTGTCTTTTTGCCATTGGACATTCTTTCCTGCTTTGTCGAAGATTAGTTGACTATAGAATTGAGGGTCCATTTCTGGGCTCTCTATTCTGTTCCATTGATCTGTGTGTCTGCTTTTGTGCCAGTACCATACTGTCTTGATTATTACAGCTTTGAAATAGAGCATGAAGTCTGGAATTGTGATGCCACCAGCTTTGCTTTTCTTTTTTAACATTCCTCTGGCTATTCAGGGTCTTTTCTGGCTCCATACAAATTTTAGGATTATTTGTTCCATTTCTTTGAGAAAAGTTGATGGTATTTTGGGATATTTAGGGATTGCGTTAAATGTGTAGATTGCTCTAGGTAGCATAGACATTTTCACAATATTTGTTCTTCCAATCCATAAGCTTGGAAAGTTTTCCCATTTCTTTGTGTCTTCTGCAATTTCTTTCATGAGTATTCTATAGTTTTCTGAGTACAGATTCTTTGCCACTTTGGTTGGATTTATTCCTAGGTATCTTATGGTTTTGGGTGCAATTGTAAATGGGATCAACTCCTTACTTTCTTTTTTTTTTCTATCTCGTTGGTGTATAGAAATGCCACTGATTTCTATGCATTGATTTTATATCCTGCCACTTTACTGAATTCCTGTATGAGTTCTAGCAGTTTTAGGGTGGAGTCTTTTGGGTTTTCCACATAAAGTATCATATCATCGGCAAAGAGTGAGAGTTTGACTTCTTCATTGCCGATTCGGATGAGGCATTTCTTTTTTAAGAGAGGGAGAGAAAGAGAGAAACTTAAGAAGGCTCCGCACCCAGCATGGAGCCCAACTTAGAACCCAACTTGGGGCTCACTCTCATCACCCTAAGATCATGACCTGAACCAAAATCAAGAGCCAGAATGTTCACCCACTGAGCCACGCAGGCATCCCAAGGCATTCTTTAAAACAAAACGAAGTCATCCAATGAAATTAAACAGGCAGGTCCTCTTTAGAGTGACAGTCTTTGGGGAACCGTCATCCACAAAGGAAACACATTATATTCTTGGGCGATATACAAGACAGGTCAGGCAGAGGGGCTGCGGGTGGTCAGCGGAGTCCACAGCAGAGGCCACACAGCGTGTGGCATGTCCTCGTCTCCCTGCATGGGTCCTCCACTGACCCGGCTCTCTCCCCTGTTCTCCCAAAGTGAAGGCTTCAGCTACCTCCGCGCAAGAAGGGAGAAGTGATTGTTTTCTTAAACCCTTTGGTGTCCTGTGTGTACATGCGCCTGGGGGTGGGTCTTGCTTCCCTCCTTTCACAAGGAAGCTCTGCTTAGGCTCTGTGCTCCCCAGGAGCCGAGAAACAAAGGGCCTCCCCTTCTGGACCAGCACAAGGAAATAAACGTGGTGTCACTTCTGTGTAGCCGGTGATGCCCCCGAATGATCAGACACGGCTCTCAATGGCAATTGCTGCAGGGAGCATGTTCGGGAGGCAAAAGCCCACCCCAGAAGGAGAGAGGTGGGTCTGAAAGCCCGGCATGGCAACCCCAGTGACAAGAATTACGATGAAGTTCCTTGGAGGGAGGCTGTGACTAATCTAAGTTGCTGGCACAGCAAGTCATCTGCCTGCCTCCCCATCCTCCTCTTTCTCCCAGGATAATAGAAAGTGATTTCATTCAGCACTGGTGATCCAGCTCCGCTCACAGGCCCTCCCACGTGCCACGCACATGCTTGCCAGCACCGGGCGTGGGGTTTGGCTGAACAGGAGGAAGAAGGCTCCGCGGTGGTGCGCCTTGCAGAACCTGACTTCTCGAGAACTCACACCACCCAGGGCAGGACAGCAGCTGCGGGCCCTCCTACAGGGACTGAGGCTGTGGGGCCCCATCACCCCAAGTCCTGGACACTGGCTCTGTGTGGATACTCAGGGGCCAAGCCAGGACCACGGAAACCTTCTTAATAGTGGTCATTTTTTTCTTAAGTTTTTTTTTTTCAAGATTTTACTTATTTATTTATTTATTTGAGAGAGAAGAGAGTGAGAGAGCACAAGCAGGGGGATCAGCAGGCAGAGGGAAAGGGCCAAGCAGACTCCTCGTTGAGCAAGGAGCCCCATAGGGGGCTCCATCCCAGGACCCTGGGATCATGACCTGAGCCAAAGGCAGACACTTAACCGACTGAGCCACCCAAGTGCCTCTTAAGTTTTTATTTCAGGATTTTATTTGCATCTCAGGAGAATATTGTATTAACCATGTTTTTTTCACTTTCTGTATTCTGATGCTCTGACATCCGGGGCCTTGTTGACCCTGGCAGAACTGCGCCTCCCAGGGTTAAGCAGTTCCTGAGGGTAGCAAACAACTAACCTGGGAGCAAGAGTTTCAAATATAAACTGCCCATCAGTGGTCCACACCCCACTCCCTCCTCTATGGGGCTCTGATTCTGGGCCATAATCCCCCTGCCCTAATCACCCAGGGCCAAGTACCAGACAATGAGGGACAGCCCTACAGCCAGAGTCTGCCGAAATTGTCCAAACTAACCAATCCTGAGCCTGCTCGCCCTACCTCACCTGTTCTTTCCCATGAAAGCCACTATATAGACTCTTACCTGGGTTTCCCCCGGCTCCCTCTGCCTCCCTATGTGCCTGAAGGCGTGGCATGCCCCCTCCTCTTGGGAACCGTAGTAAACTATCTTTTCTCTTCTTTTTTTTTTTTTAAAGATTTTTAGTTGTTTTTTGACAGAGAGAGAGAGACAGTGAGAGAGGGAACACAAGCAGGGGGAGTGGGAGAGGGAGAAGCAGGCCTCCCGCGGAGCAGGGAGCCCGATGCGGGGCTCAATCCCAGGACCCTGGGATCATGACCTGAGCCTAAGGCAGACGCTTAATGACTGAGCCACCCAGGCGTCTCTGTTTTGTCTTTTAAAAAAAAGAAGAAGAAGAAACTAAACATTTGCAATTAAACGAAGATTTCTTCGTCTCCTATTGCAGGCCAGTCACTTCCCTTCTTCCTAAAACTAACCACTGTTATCAGTTTGATGTGTTTTTCCAGCCCAGTTTTTATTACTTCACATTGCATATACATGAATCCCTGAACAAGATAAGTATTGCACTTTCAGCTGTTACATGAACAGTTTCAGGCTGTAAGCAGTATTCTGCAGCTTGTTTAGTTTTTAAAGATCTACCCTTCGATATCATCTCTCTCTGTGGTTTTTAATGATTAGATTGTGTTCCATTAGATGAATTGCCACATTTACTTAGTCCTCCACTGATTTTGCAATGAAAATCCTTCTGCGTGTCTTGCAGGTAGACATGCCAGGCTCTTATCTGGCATATTCATAGAACTTGAGTTTGCGGGTTGGAAATTGCACACATTTAAAATTTATGGGAACCCTGTCAATTTTTTCTCCATAAGGGTTGTCCTGGTCATTTCTTTGTCCATGAAGTCTCTGCAAGGTAAATGACTATTTGAAGGAGGCTGTTAGGCCTCCAAAGTTTTTAGAAAAGAAAGAGAAAAGCAAATGAGTTTGTTAAACTCCAAAGTTTTATTGAATAATAACACAAAACAGGAACAAGTTATTATTACTGCTGTTTATTATAGAAACTTGTGTCCAGATACAGTGCCCATAGAGTTCAAAGTTGTACAAACACTGGGCACACTTGCCATTGCCTCCAACTCTTATCCACAACCATGTCACTAACATCTGTCTTTCCATCCTTTCTGCTTTAAGGAAAAATCCTTTCTTTTCCATTCCCTATGTTTGCACAATCTAGTTCTTACAACTGTACACAGTATTGGTTATTTTAACTCTTGGCCTCTCATTGAAGTAGGCATAATATTTGGAGTCAATCAAACAAGGACTTTTTTGGCATATATGTCTACACGAATTAGATCCAACCAGAGAGCTTATATTAAAGAACAGGATCTTCATAACAAAATCCAGAAATTTTTGATCTATGGATCTCTCTCTTTTTAATAATTTTCTCTAATGTCTTTACAAGTGGGGGTAGGGGACCAACTTTCCTGTTTTTTTCTGGGACTGAAGAGGTTCACAGGACACAGGATTTTCAGTTTTAAAACTGTGAAAGTTTCAGGCAAATCAGAATGAGTTGGTACTCTCTTTATCTGATAGTAAATGCAATTAGAAAGTGTGGTGCCAAAACCTGAGAAAGTTCAACCAGGGGATGATGGAAGAGAGTAGGTGGTCTTAAGAATCTCATGGAGATACTTGGCTGATGAGTGTGGTCAGCAGTGATTGTAAGCCCCAAAGCAAGATCAGAAAGTTTGGGGAATGATTAGTCAAGATGGAGAGGGAATGAGAGTCAAGACCAGATATAAACTAGCTGTGCCCAAAATGTCAGCAAGAGTCCCAGCATCAAAGATAGCATGATACCCTTCCCCATCCAGGTTTCTCTTTTGCCTTTCCTTCTTTCTTCTCTTACCTGTGGACGTGCTCCCAAACAGCTAGAGTGGGTAAGGCAGGTGGGCTGACGTGGCAAAGGAAGATTGCTAGGTGGGGAGGTGGGGAGGGGGATGGGTTAAACGGGTGACGGGGGTTAAGGAGGGCACTTGTGATGAGCTCTGGGTGTTGTATATAAGTGGAGAAGCACTGAATTCTATACCTGAGACTAATATTACACTGTATGTTAACTAACTGGAATTTAAAGAAAAACTTGAAAAAGAAAGGAAAAAAGGAAGATTGCTGGACAATAATACACCAGAGCTAGATTGATATAGTGTATTATACTGATTAGTTCTTGGAAAATGAGAATTTATTTCTTGTTGTTTCCTACAAGATTCTGCTTACTCTTCCAAAATCTTGGACATACTGAGGTTAGGATGATCTAAGTCTTTAACAGCAATTGGTAATCCCTTACATTTGCCTAATACTTTTAACTTCTCAAGGTGGTTTACATCTATTTTCTTCTATTATTTTCTCTATAACTCCCGGAAGTATGTAGAAAATTATTAATACCTCCTTTTTGTAGATGGACCAAAAGAAGACAGAGATGATGATAAACATTATCCAAAACTCAGGGCTGCAAACAGAAGACCCAGCCTAGCATCTCTGTTTCCTAATTCCTAACCCCCCAAATTGGACTGCGCACTTGGTAGAAGTACAGAAAATAATTATTTTTCACCTGAAGAAAACACAGAGATTATCTTATTCAATGGTTTCAAACTTTTAGATTTGCAGGTTTCAAACTTTTAAATCAGAATCATATTGTCAAATAAAATCTCACATGGGACTCAAATATGTGAAAACACCTAAAATGGAAGCATATCAGATTGGCAAAGGGCATCTGGAACTTCCTGCAGTTCTCCCTTCCCCCCCCCAGGAACTTCTTCCAAACTCCCAGAAGTCAGTTTGGAAACCACTGATGAGGTCCATTCCATTCATTTGCCAAATGAGGAAATAGCCAGAGAGAAATCACCAGGTGGGATGAGCTTCAGGTTCCCCAGTGGGGTACAGGAAAAACTGGGATGAAACCCTATGGCTCTGGATTCTCAGTTCATGTCTAACTGTTTATCATTGCTTGCATTTTTCATATTCTTCCATATCCAAGCAACTATCACAAGTTGTGTTCTTGTTGTTTAAATTCTTTTATTTTCCTGGCTTCATTTGTGATTGGTTTATTTTTTGTAGGGCCAAGTTGAAAAGGTAAATAAGCAAATTACTTCACAGTTCACTCTTGTACTTTGTTGGTGGAACTCTTTTCAAACAATCACATGGCTAAGTTACCATAGATGATATAAAATATACTGGACAATATGAGCCCATCAGTATGAAAAACATCACAGAGTGATGTCAGCAAAATGGGAGAGTAGGTAGTTCCAAGCTTGCATCCTTCCGCAGAAACACTGAAAAGCCAGACCAACTTTGACAGAACTCTGGAAAATAGTTAAAGTTTTACTGAACCAAGTGAATGCTGAATCAAGAAAATGCAATTTAGGGGTGCCTGGGTGGATTAGTCAGTTAAGCATCTGCCTTCAGCTCAGGTGATGATCCCAGGGTCCTGAGATAGAGTCCCCTATCAGACTCCCTGCTTGGTGGGGAGCCTGCTTCTGCCGCTCCCCCTGCTTGTGCTTGCTCCTTCTCTCTCTATCAAATAAGTAAATAAAATCTTTTTTAAAAAGGCAATTTAAAAATGGTAGGAAAGTTTTTGTGGTTTTGTTTTGTTTTGTTTTTGCCCTTGTTCTCTCTCCTCCCCAGGTCAGTAAACATTTCAAGCTGAAGACGGGACGTATGCTCAGAAATGACATAAGGCAATCCTAAAACTCAACTTTGGTTAATATCTAGGCTCAGGGCAAGCAGGAAATGAATGCTGATGCAGAGTTCTAAAAGAGTATGGGTAAGTGTCAAAAGAGTATGTCAGCACAGAGCCATCTGCAAGACCAGAAGAAGTGGGGATGGGCGTCTTAGTTTATTTTTTGTTTTGTTAAGTTTTGTTTGTTGTTTGTTTTAGCTCCTGGCATTCAAGAAAATCTCTATAAAAACCCTAGCTGAACTCTAGCTAAAAGAACAGAAATTTCAGGGTCTACACACAACAAAGAATATAGTCTTTGTAAAAACAACTTGAAAGAATCACTAAAGAAACAAATGGTTGAAGCCTCCAATAATCAAAAAGAGCATATCCTGAGGAAGAGAGAAATTCCAGTTTCAAAGGTTACAATATTATATATTCATATTAACGTTTTGGCAAAAAATTACAAAGCATACAAAGAAACAGAAAAAGCTGGTCCACTTGCAAGAAAAAAACTGACATAAACAATCTTTGAGGAAGTGCATTCATTGGACTTACTACACAAAGACTTTAAGTCAAGTGTCTTAATTATTTTCAAGCAGCTGTAGGAAATCATGGACTAAGAACTAAAGGAAATCAGAAAAAACAATATACAAACAAAATGAGTATATCAGTAAAGGCATAGAAATTTTAAAAAGGAGGTGACAAGTAAAATGACTTAGAGGGTTTTTTTTTTTTATTACTGGAGGTTCTCTAGAGAAGCAGTACACACATATATATATAACAATGTAATGGCTCATGCAGTTATGGAGGCTGAGAAGTCTCATGATCTGTATAAGCTGGATACTGAGAAAAGCCAGTTGTGTAGTTGAAGGCCTGAAAGCTAGAGAACTGATAGTGTAGATTCCAGGTCTGAGATTCAGGAGCACCAAAGGCAGGAGAAAGATTGATGTCTCAACTCAACAGCTAAGGACAGGGCAATTCAAACTTTTTGTTCTATTCAGACTTTTAATGGTGCCAACCCACACTGGGGAAAGTCATCTGCTTTAGTCAGTTCATCAATTCGAATGTTATTCTCTTCCAGAAACACTCTCACAGATATCCCCAGAAATAATGTCTGGTTGAATATCTGGGCATATCTTGGCCCAGTCAAGATGACACATAAAATTAATGATTACAGATTTCAAGACGAAATTAGAGCAGGCAGAAGAAAGATTCAGTGAACTTGAAGCCAAGACAATTGAAATTATCCAGTGTAGTAACAGAAAGAAAAACAGGATGAAGAAAAGTGAGCAGAACATGAGGATCTATGGGACACCATCTATGCATTAGGAGTGTCTCAAAAAGAAAAGAGAGAAAGAAAGGGGCAAAAGAATATTTGAAGAAATGATGACTGAAACCTTGCTAAGTTTGATGACAGACATGAATCTATGTACAAATACAAGAGGCTCAACAAATTCTAAGTTGAATAAACTCAAAGAGAACTCCATCAATATATATTATAATCAAACTGGAACCTAAATACAAAGAGAATTTTGACACATGAGAGAAGCAGTCATCATGTATGTGGGACCCTCAATAAGGTCAGCTTATTGACAGCTGATTTCTCATCAGAAGCCCTAGAGGTCAGAAGGCAGTGGAATGACATAATTAATGTGCTGAAAGAAAAAAAATAACCCTGTCAATCAAGAATTTTATGAACAGCAAAACCACCTTTCAGAAATGAAGGAGATATTAGGGCATAGGCAGATAAACAAACACTGAGTTTGTTTCCAGTAGATATGTCCTATGAGAAAGGCTAAAAAGATTCCTTCAGGTTGAAAGACAAGACACCAGACAGTAACTCAAAACCATATAAAGAAATAAATATCTACTGTAAAAGTTACTACATAGGTAAACATAAAAACCAGTATTACATTTTTTATTGGAAATGACTTTTTGTTTCCTACATGACTTAAAAGACAATAGCATAAAACAGTTATAAATCTATATTGCTGGGCACGCCATATGTAAGATGTAATTTGTGGCAACAACAACATAAAGGGAAATGGTGGTACATAGGAACAGAGTTTTTGTTTGCAATTAAAGCTAAACTAGAATCATTTCAAGGTAGATTGCTATAAATTTAGGGTATAAAACTTGATCACCATGATAACCACTAAAATATATATCTATAAAAATATACACAAAAGGAAATGAGAAGGGAATCAAAATGGTATTCTATAAAAAAATTTTAGCTAAACCCAAGGGAGGCAATAATGGAGAAAATGAGGGACATAAAGAGGATAAGACATACAGAAAACACATATCAAAATGACAAAAGCAAATTATATCTTATTAATAGCAACTTTAAATGTAAATAGATTAAATCCTCCATCAAAAGGCAGAGACTGGTAGAATGGACTTAAAAATAAAAATACGATTCAACTATGTTCTGTCTACAAGAGACTCGTTTTAGATGCCAGGACACAAATAGGTTGAAAGTAAAGGGATGGAAAAAGATACTCCATGCAAATAGTAACCAAAGGAGAACTGAAACAGAAATTAATTTTTAAATTCTATTTATAATAGCATCAAAAAGAATACCGAGGGATAAATTTAACCAAGGAAGTGAAAGACATACACTGAAAAGTACAAAATACTGTTGAAATTTAAGAAAAGCTAAATAAAGGGAAAGGCATCCTGTGTTCATGGAAGATTTAATATTTTTAAAATGTCAATATTATCCAAAGCAATCTGTAGAGTCAATTCAATCCTATCAAAATTTCAACTTCATTTTTTACAGACATGGAAAAAAATGATCCCCCAAATTCACATGGAATTGCAAGAGGCTTGGAATAGTCGAAACGATTTTGAAAAAAAAAAAAAGAACAAAGTTAGAGAACTTATACTTCCTGGTTTTCAAACTACTACAAAGCTACAATCATCAAAAAAATTGTGTCAGTGGCATAAAGATAGACATATAGATCAATTAAATAGGATTGAGAGTCTAGAAATAACCCATCTACGCCCATCTGATTTTCAACACGGGTGCTCAAACCATTCTATGGGGAAAGAATAGTCTCTTTAACAAATGTTGCTTGCACAACTGCTTATCCATGTGTAAGAGAGTGAATTTGAATTTCTGCCTCAGGCCATATACAAGTCTTCAGCTCAAAATGGATCAATGGCCTACATATAAGAACTAAAACCATAGAACTCTTAGAAGAAGGCGTGGATCTTTGATCTTGATTTCAGACATTGGATTCTTAAGTATGACACCCAACTCACAGGAGTCAGAGAAAGACTAGATAAATTGGACATCATCAAAATAAAAAACTTTTATGACATCAAGAAAATGAAAAGACAACCTATAGAATGGGAGAAAATAATTGCAAATCACATATCTGATAGGAGTTTAATGTCTAGAATGTCTTAAGAACTCCTACAATTCAACCATAAAAAGACAACCCAATTAGAAATCAGGCAATGGACTCAAGTAGACATTTTTCCAAAGAAGATATACAAATACACAAAAAAATGTTCAACATCATTAATTGGATAGGAGACTCAAAACCACAGTGTGGTACTACTTCACACCAACCAGGATAGCTGTAATAAATATAAATAAACAAACAAATAATTAATAAAAACAAATACACAAAAACACAGATAGATGATAGAGATGGATGGATGGATAGATGGATGGATAGATAGATGATACAAAACAACAAGTGTTTGCAAGGGGACAGAGAAATTAGAACACTAATATATTGCTGATGGGACAGTCTATAAGAAGAAATTAATAATTCTGTATTTAGCTGGCTAATGTGAACAGTTTGGTGGTTTCTTCAGAAGTTAAACATTGAGTTACCATTCGACCACACCATTCCACTCTTATGTACACACTCGAAAGAATTGAAAATGGTTACTCAAACAAGCACATGTGTCTGTGCTTGTATTATGTACTTAGCCAGTGAGGACATTAACTGGTTATTTGGAAGATATATTTTTCCTGATGTTACTTGGGACCCTGATTAATAATTTTGATTCACCAGATAACCCTGATGGTAGCTAAATCTTGCCAGTAATCAAGCATTCCCATATGTAATGGGTTTGTGGATATTTACAGTGATTTCATAGTGTTAGACAACAGCTGCCCCATCATGTCTTCTATTTATCTCATAATCTGTCAGGTCTGGGTCAGGCTCAAAGTAAGCATAATCTGCATCTCAAAAGAATTATCCAAACCAGGCAAATGCACTAACCATGTGCCTTTTCATTTCTGGTGAAGTCTTTTGGGAATTAAGCTATTGTTTCCATCTGTCCTCTCTAGACCTTATTGTATAGAAATATATGTTTGCTACATATTATCAACAGAGACATGTCCTAAGTTTATTGTAATTGCTGTAACACAAAGCATAATGACCTATGTGAGGAGACCTTGACATGTAGTTGGATTCTTGGATCTTCAGCATCTGGTCACCTCATTCTGAACTTGCTTTGCTGTGTGTGTTGAGCGTTAAGTTAATGCCATTGCCAAGCAAGGCAGGAATTAGATCTTTTAAAATGATAATTCTTCAATTCCTTTATGAAACAACTGGTCTTCTCTAATTATTTCCCTATTAAATGTCATAATCACATTCAAGATGGTGAAGAAAAAAAACAAAAACAAAAACCTGACCTGGTAGCCAAGATGCTAAGTCCAAATTGTATTATTTATGGAATGCAAGTATTATATCAGGAGTCAAAAGGATGAGAGTTTACTCAGGAGGTGGTGATGAGTAAAAATGCTCAGCAAATTACCTGGGTTAGTCAACTTGGATTGGAATCGGGTAGCAGATAGTAGTAACAATAATGACCATGTATTAAAATCTTACTGCATGCTGAGTCCTGGGCTAAATGATTTATTCCACATAATTCCATCTTATGGAGAAAGAAACAGAAATGTTTTTATGTGGCAGATCCAGGATTTGAACCCAGGTCAGTCCAGCTCCATAGTCTGAATGCTTAACTATTACCACGTTCCAGAGCCTCCCAAACCATAACATTTCTATTAGCCCCCAGAGAGGTCAGGCATGAAATGGAGTGAGATCCTCCCTGTAGCCAACTTCAATTTCATTTAAGGAAAGATCATTAGGAACTAAAAGGGTACTTTGTGCAACTAGCTAGAACTTTTAAAGTATCTCTAAAATTCCTCACCACACTCCTGACAAGGTATGGATAAAAGAGGAAACAAAATCTTTAACATGCTATTAATTGAGTCTCACATTTATCAAGGGTTCGACCTTGAAATGATCATGGGCTTTATGTGCAGTCCATTTTGAACCATCACCTGCCAGTTTGGGAAATATGGGCCTGTGATGTCTCAGTTGGTTGAAAGGAGAGAAGTTCACTTTAGTTTAAGGTTTTAAGTATAGCCAGATGGCATCTCAATCCTTGACCTAACTCAGGTAAAGAAATGCCACCACTCTAGCATTTCTCTCATGAAGCCACTGAAGTGGGGATCTAATTCTCAATTCAATTCAACTCCATTCTAATCCAATCCAATTCAGTAAACATTCACTCTGTGCTTATAACAGCTTGACATCATGTGGGACACAGACATAATAAGGAAAAGATCTCTGCACTCAAAGAACTCACAGGCAAGTGTTCAAGACAATGAGTCAACATGAATTCCCCTCCAGGAGGCAGAGGCTGAGACAGAGGAGGGAGGTACAAAGGAAAAGCTGATTGTTGATTCAACCGGGGAAAAAAGAAGGGATTTCCAGAGAAAGCCCTCACTGAGCTGAGTTTTGTGGGATAAGTCAGACCTCATGGATGGACAAGGAATCTACGGTCCTCAGAGGGAACGGAAGGACATAGCGCCAAAACATAGCAGGTTGTTCAAGTAAGTGGTTCTGGAAAGGATTCTATTCACAGGGTCCTAACCCGTTCCTGTGCCCTTGACTTTGAGCTACCTTCTACTGTCTCTGCATCTCCACCTACCCACAGTCCCTTCCTGGCATAGTTTACTCATGGCCATACACACCCACTCAGGGTTTAGGTAAAGACCCAGGGTTCCCAGTGTGGGGCTGGAGACGCTGGGAAAGGCTTTACATTCTATTTTTTTCTGACTGAGGGAAGAGAAAGTCTTTCCCAGCAAGATATTATTATTATTCTTGGACAGTTCTCTATTTTTAAAATTTGGGCCAGATCATGCCTTTTGCTTTGGAGTTGGGTCAACTAAGATCATTCTACTTCCCAGACCACGTTATTTTTAAAATCTCTATCTGTACTGAATTTGAACTTGCGGGGGATCTGTTTCTGAGATAGTCTTGTCATGGTTAACAATGCTCTGGTGCCCTCTTGCTTTATATCGGTTGGCTTATCGGGTGTACTGGTAGGTTTAAAAGCTACCTTTCAGGACTTCATTTTTGCATGTTCTTATCCCTGAAACTCAGGGCAAAAAGGGGTAAAAGAGTCCTGGAGAAAAAGAAAGAAAAATGAATAGTTTATTCATCTCAATATGCTTAGTCTGATCGTAAATAAATAGATTTGGTGGGGTGGGGGTGTGGGGAGGATTATACTGTGCACGGAACATCTCAGCCATCTGTCCGAAACTCTTCCAACATGATTACATCACACTGTGGCCAATGGAGGTGGGGGAGGTGCTACCCTCCTGGGATGTGACAGCCCGTCCACAGCTTCCTGCCTCCTTGTGGCTTACTGGTTCTCTATCAACAGTTAGGATTAGTAGAGAACCCAAGGCTTTCACTGGGATAAATAGTTTCTGGCTTTGTAAGTTAAATTAGCAATTGAAGATGTCTCAAACTAGCAGTCTGCACAGTTTTAAGATTTCCTTCTTAAGGCAGAGGGAAACAAATCCAACCTGAAAAATAAAAGGCCCAGGAAAAACTTAGAAGCATCTTCCATGACAGCAAATATCCATCATTAAACTCAAGGGTTTACACACTGTGGGCCTCAGCCAGTCTCCTCGGTTTGTTAACAGTTGAAGGTCCTTTCCCTGCAGTCTGCCTGGAAGAAGAGAGAGTTTGGGTTTTAATCGGATATGTTTACATCAAAGAGTTAAGACAGGAAGAGAGCCAGCCTCTCAGGATTTCCCCCTGGAATTAAAGTCACTTTCTCTGTTCACCTTCGAGAGTCTCTGTGATGCTTGCTACCTTCTGTATCATCTACTGGGCTAAACACACCCCTCTTCTCTACCCACCCCCCCACCAAGAAACGTGAAAGGAAAGCAAATGAGCTAAGTAGTCCTGGTTCCTCTGCTTCCATAATCATCACCCATTCTGTCCTGACCTCCTAGCAGCACAGCTCAGTGTATCATCTGATCATCTTCATCTCCTTATTGACAACTGACCTAATCTGAAATGTTTCTCCCAGGTGAAATTCCTTGTACTGAGTCAATGAAAGGCAGGGGGCAGAATTTCAGCCCCTTCTGCAGCTCCACTGCCCAAATCATCAGGTCACCCCTTGAATAAACACAGACACGGTGCGGTGTGGTGTTGATCGTAAAGTGTTTTTCCTTTCTCACCCCCCTGCTAGGTCTCTGGCTCTCGATCCACAGCATTCTGCAGCAGCTTGGAGGGATTCACAGCTAGGACCTGGGGCTGCAAACTGCTCAGATGGCCATGAGGTGAAAAGGGCAGGGTTCCCAGTTGTCCCACTTTCCACTCCACTCCTCCTTCTCCACCCCTCTGGAGTGTCTTGCCAGCACCACGCTCCACTGGTGATGGCAACAGACCAGAGTCAGCATTGCTGCAGATGGGTGACCACATTGAGCTGCCACCAGATGTGTGCCTGTGAGAGGGGCAGCTGGTTGGTGATGGGGAAGAGGACTGGCATGTCCCCTTAGGAGGGTAGAGGGCGTGGTATTGACCCCTGAGGGGAGCGATCACAGCTATGGGTCGGTCCCCTTACTCAAGCTAAGTTAGTGGTGTTGGGGCAATAGTAGTCTGATTCGGTCCTGGCGCCATGTTATTTCTTTAGTTGCATTTCACGCGGCTAGGCCTGAATCATGAGCATCATTTCTTTGGCGCATGTGGGGTCCAGATGTACATGGTCAGAAGGAAAAATTTTTTTTCTAGTGACTTTGGGGGGATTGAGAAATTGCTTCAGATTCCAGTGTGTTATTTATATGCATTCTTTAGTGCTCCATGATAATGTGACGGTGCCCTGGGATCTGTGAGTAGAGTCTGTAAAAGAGTGGAGCTGATTCCAGTCAAGCAGACAAACAGACTGACAAAAATTCTGAAGGCCCTACAGAAGGCAGACAAAGAGAAGTAAGAAAGAACTGATGGCTGAATTTGCTTAGACCCTCGGTTTGGTCAACTGTTTGTAGAATCAGCTCAATGGGAAGATGGGAAGAAAAATATTCTCATTGACTTGAGAGGACTCTGTCACTCTATAAGCACAGTCATCCATCAGCTCCTCCCCCACTGGGGACAGTGGCAGCAACAGCAACATAAGAGTTAGAGTAAAAACTTACATTTTCTTAGAACTACTTTCAGAGGGGTCCTTTCTTCTTGTTTCTGTAGACTTTCACCCGCATTGCCTCCCTTAGCATCTTCCATCCTCTAACTCCACCTCAGGGGTCCTGGAAAGGCACAGAAGAGAAGGGCTGAGAATCAGAGAGACCCCGATACAGATCTCCACTTTGTCACTTGCTACCTGTGTAACGTGGCAGTAATTACCTAATCCTGACTCTCTTCTGTTTCCTCATCTCTAAAACATGGGGGAAACAGTGTGCACTCCATGCTTTGTTAGAAGGTTTTTTGTGTTGTTTTTTTAAGTAGGCTTCATGCTGGGCCTGGAGGGCTTGATGGAAGGGCATGCCCATGGATGGGCAATGTGGGGCTTGAACTCGCAATCCTGGGATCAAGACCTGAGCTGTGAGATCAAGAGTAAGATGCTTAGCCAACGGAGCCACCCAGGCTCCCCTGCTGGGAGGTTTAAGAGCGAAATATGTGAGCACTCGCCAAATGGTAGCTATTCGTTTCTAACCCCATTTTGGGCATGAGAAAGTTTATCTAAAGTCCCTTACAACTCTGTAGTCCAAGCTAACATTGCTCATTGATATCTGTTGTCCCCAGGCCTGCGAATTAAAGCAAAATGTGCTCAGAGAAACATTGAAGTATAATTGAATGCTTGATGGCATGCGGTGAGGAGACCCTGATTTGTCTTAGCTCTTGAAGAGTTTAGAGAATTGAGATAATTTACATAAAGTACTTAACAGGGTCTAGGACCTCAAACACACAATCTCTGAGTGTTCTTATTCCACATTCAGTTGGATAGAAATTCTGCTGATACTACCATCTAGATATTCATATATATGTGTGTGTGTGTCTAAACATATATTCATACATCTATGTGAACATATTTAAAACTACATAAACATATTCTGACCCCTTTGCACCACCCCCAGTGAAATCATCTGACCTAGAACAAACCTTCTCGCCTTCTCTTGCCTGTATTACTGACCATAGTCTCCCAACTGGGATCCCCTGTGAGTTCCCTGCCCTTCTCCTGCCTTACTGACTGGGTAGCATAATATTTTAAAACATAATTCAGACTATGCCATGCTTTGCCTGGAGCATTCAGGTCCCAGCTTCATTCAGAGTAAAACCAAAAATCCTTAAAATGACCTATAAGGTCCAGACTATTCTAACTCCTGTGGTCTGCTGTGTTCACTGCTATATCCTAAGCTGAAAGAGTGCCAACACACAGTAGGAGCTTCAGGAATACTTACTGAACAAACTGATACGTGGTTATCTTTTGAAAGTCTCAACACTTTGAGGGCTGGCAATTCTCCTTTTTTTTTTTTTTTTTTGCAAATGTGTTGGGGAAGGAAATAAAATGAATGACTTCAAGCATTTTTTTCAGCTCTAGAACTCTGTTAAAATTCATTGATGCATCAATTCATTCATTCATTAAAGAAACTTTTATTGAGGGCATAGGGGAGAGGCAAAATGGCAGAGGAGTAGGAGACCTGGATTTCGTCTGGTCTCAGGAATTCAGCTGAATAGGGATCAAACCATTCTGAACACCTACGAACTCAACAGGAGATCGAAGAGGAGAGTAGCAACAACTCTGAACAGACAAGCGACCACTTACTGGAAGGTAGGACGTGCGGAGAAGTGAATCCGAGGCGATATTCGGGAGGATAGACGGCGGGGGAGGAGGCCTCCGTCGGCCGCTTCTGGCAAGTGCTAGAGCCGCGGAGCACAAGATCGGACCTTTTAGAAGTCGGCTCCGCTGAGGGACGTCGCTGCAGTGGCTAAGCGGGGGGTGGAATCCTCCCGGGACAGTGTGGTCTCAGGACCCTCGGGGTCACAGAAAGACCGGGGGAGCCTGAGTGCGGCAGAGCTCCCAGGGATCGGAGCGGGGAAGCCGGCTGCAGAGACGGAGCCGAGGCGCGGGCTCTCAGCTCGGGGTGGCCATAAACTGTGATCCGCAGCCCAGTCGGGCCACTGCTCCTACAGCAGGGACCCAAAAAGTGGCAGATCAGGGGAGACTCCCCTTCCTCCCCTGGGGGGAGCGGCGCAGGAGCGCACCGCAGGGATCTGCTGGGTTTGGAGACGTCACATGGGGTCGGGTGCCAGAGATCGAAACGCTCGGTCACAGGCCCGGTGAGCACGGAGTGCAGCCGGAGACCGGGGACACGGAAGTGACTGCTTTTCTCTGGGGGCGCACTGAGGAGCGGGGCCCCGAGTTCTCAACTCCTCCGGGTGGAGATTGGGAGGCCACCATTTTCACCCTGGTCCTCCAGAGCTGTACCAGAGCTTGCAGGGAACAAAAGCTCCTGAGAGCAAACCCGAGCAGCTTTCTTAGCGCGGACTCACAAGGGCGGGGCAATTGCGCCTCCGGCAAAGACATTTGGGAACCACGGCAACAGGCCCCTCCCACAGAAGATCAGCATGAACAGCCAGCCAAGACCAAGTTTACCGATCATGGAGAACGGGAGAACTCCAGCGCTAGGGGAATACTGCACGTAGAATTCATGGCTTTTTTTTACCAGAATTCATTAGTTTTTCAATGTTAATTTTTTAACTGTTTTTCTTTTTTGAATTTTTCTTTTTCCCTTTTTCAACCAACATCTTATCAATCCCTTTTTTAAAAAAACATTTTTTATTTTTCATTTTTAGAGTCATATTTTTATCCCTTCGTAAGTTATCCTTATTTTTGGCATATATATATATAAGTTGTTCTCTCTTTAAAATTTTGAGATACAGTTTCTTCTAACAGATCAAAATATATCCTAAATCACTAGTGTATGGCTTTGTTCTAGTCTCCTGCCTGATCACATTCTCTGCCTTTTTTTTTCTTTTTTCTTTTTTCTTTTTTTAAATCTTCTTTCTTTTTAAAAACAACTTCTTATCTTATAAATTCCTTTTATAAAATCTTTTATAATTTTCACCTTTACAGTCACCTTCCATCCCTTCATTGTATCAACCCTTATTTAGTACATATATAAGTCTTTCTTCCTTTAAAATTTTAGCAGGCACTTTCTTCTAACAGACCAAAATATGCCCAAAATCTAGTGTGTGACACTGATCTATGCACTACCCTGATCATACTTGATCATATTCTGTTTTTTTGCTTTGTTTTGTTCTGTTTTTGTTTGTTTTTATCTTTTTCTTTTTCCTTTTTTCTCTTTCTTCCTTCTTTCCCTTTCTTGTCCCCTGGTTTCAGGTCTTTTCTGATTTGTATACACTATATTTGCTGGAGATGTTGTTAACCTGTTAGCATTCTGTTCTCTCATTCATCTATTCTCCTCTGGACAAAATGACAAGACGAAAAAAATTACCTCAGCAAAAAGAACAAGAGGGAATACCGTCTGCCAGGGACCTACTCAATACTGACATTAGTACGATGTCGGACCTAGAGTTCAGAATCACGACTTTAAAGATACTAGCTGGGCTTGAAAAAAGCGTGCAAGTTATTAGAGAAACCCTTTCTGGAGAAATAAAATAACTAAAATCTAACCAAGTCGAAATCAAAAAGGCTATTAGTGACGTGCAATCAAAAATGGGGGCACTAACTGCTAGGATAAACGAGGCAGAAGAGAGAATCAGCGATATAGAAGACCAAATGATGGAAAATAAAGAGGCTGAGAAAAAGAGAGATAAACAACTACAGGATCACCAGGGCAGAATTCAAGAGATAAGCGATACGATAAGACGAAACAACATTAGAATAATTGGGATCCCAGAAGAAGAAGAAAGAGAGAGGGGGGCAGAAGGTATATTGGAGCAAATGATAGCAGAGAACTTCCCTAATGTGGGGAAGGAAACAAGCATCAAAATCCAGGAGGCACATAAAACCCCTCTCAAAATCAATAAAAATAGGTCAACACCCCGACATCTAAGAGTAAAACTTACAATTCTCAGAGACAAAGAGAAAATCCTGAAAGCAGCTCGGGAGAAGAGATATGTAACCTACAATGGTAGAAATATTAGATTGGCCACAGACCTATCCACAGAGACCTGGCAGGCCAGAAAGGACTGGCATTAGATCTTCAGAGCACTAAACGAGAAAAATATGCAGCCAAGAACACTATATCCAGATAGGCTCTCATTGAAAATTGAAGGAGAGATAAAAAGCTTCCAGGACAAACAAAACCTAAAGGAATTTGCAAACATGAAACCAGCCCTCCAAGAAATATTGAAAGGGGTCCTCTAAGCAAAAAGAGAGCCTAAAAGCAGCATAGATCAGAAAAGAACACAGACGATATACAGTCACAGTCACCTTACAGGCAATACAATGCACTAAATTCATACCTTTCAATAGTTACCCTGAATGTAAATGGGCTCAATGCCCCAACCAAAAGACACAGGCTATCAGATTGAATTAAAAAACGAGACCCATCAATATGTTGTCTGCAAGAGACTCATTTTAGACCCAAAGACACCCACAGATTGAAAGTGAGGGGGTAGAAAACCATTTGCCATGCTAATGGACATCAAAAGAAAGCTGGGGACGCAATCCTTATATCAGACAAATTAGATTTTAAAACAAAGACTGTAATAAGAGATGAAGAAGGACACTATATCCTACTTAAAGGGTCTATCCAAAAGGAAGATCTAATGATTGTAAATATCTATGCCCCTAACATGGGAGCAGCCAATTATATAAGGCAATTAATAACAAAAGCGAAGGAACACATTGACAACAATACAAGAAGAGTGGGGGACGTTAACACCCCCCTGAATGAAATGGACAGATCCTCTAAGCAAAAGATCAACAAGGAAATAAAGACTTTAAATGAAACACTGGACCAAATGGACTTCACAGACATATTCAGAACATTCCATCCCAAAGCAACGGAATACACATTCTTCTCTAGTGCCCATGGAACATTCTCCAGAATTGATCACATCCTAGGTCACAAATCAGTTCTCAACCGGTACCAAAAGATTGGGATCATTCCCTGCATATTTCAGACCACAATGCTTTGAAACTAGAACTCAATCACAAGAGGCAAGTCGGAAAGAACTCAAATACATGGAGGCTAAAGAGCATCCTACTAAAGAATGAATGGGTCAACCAGGAAATTAAAGAAGAATTTAAAAAATTCATGGAAACCAGTGAAAATGAAAACACAGCTGTTCAAAATCTTTGGGATGCAGCAAAGGCAGTCCTGAGAGGAAAGTATATAGCAATACAAGCCTTTCTCAAGAAACAAGAAAGGTCTCAAATACACAACCTAACCCTACACCTAAAGGAGCTGGAGAAAAAACAGCAAATAAAGCCTAAGCCCAGCAGGAGAAGAAAGATAATAAAGATCAGAGCAGAAATCAATGAACTAGAAACCAAAAAAACAGTAGAACAGATCAACGAAACTAGGAGCTGGTTCTTTGAAAGAAGTAACAAGATTGATAAACCCCTGGCCAGACTGATCAAAAAGAACAGAGAAATGACCCAAATCAACAAAATCATGAATGAAAGAGGAGAGATCACAACCAACACGAAGAAATACGAACAATTATAATAACATATTATGAGCAACCCTATGGCAGCAAATTAGACAACCTGGAAGAAATGGGTGCATTCCTAGAGATGTATCAACTACCAAAATTGAACCAGGAAGAAATAGAAAACCTGAACAGACCTATAACCACTAAGGAAATGGAAGCAGTTATCAAAAATCTCCCAAGAAACAAAGCCCAGGGCCAGATGGCTTCCCAGGGGAATTCTACCAAACATTTAAAGAAGAATTAATACCTATTCTCCTGAAACTGTTCCAAAAAATAGAAATGGAAGGAAAACTTCCAAAATCATTTTATGAGGCCACCATTACCTTGATCCCCAAACCAGACAAAGACCCCATCAAAAAGAATTACAGACCAATATCCTTGATGAACATGGATGCAAAAATTCTCACCAAAATATTAGCCAATATGATCCAACAGTACATTAAAAGGATTATTCACCACGACCAAGTGGGATTTATCCCTGGGCTGCAAGGCTGGTTCAACATTCACAGATAAATCAACGTGATACAATACATTAACAAAAGAAACAACACGAATCATATGATCCTCTCAATAGATGCAGAAAAAGCATTTGACAAAGTACAGCATCCTTTCTTGATCAAAACTCTTCAGAGTATAGGGATAGAGGGTACATACCTCAATATCATAAAAGCCATTTACGAAAAACCTACAGCAAATATCATTCTCAATGGGGAAAAGCTGAGAGCTTTTCCCCTAAGGTCAGGACCGTGGCAGGGTTGTCCACTCTCACCACTGCTATTCAACATAGTATTAGAAGTCCTAGCCACAGCAATCAGACAACAAAAAGAAATCAAAGGCATCCAAATCGGCAAAGAGGAAGTCAAACTCTCACTCTTTGCAGATGATATGATACTGTATGTGGGAAACCCAAAAGACTCCACCCCAAAACTGCTAGAACTCATACAGGAATTCAGGCAAGTAGCAGGATATAAAATCAATGCACAGAAATCAGGGGCATTCCTATACACCAACAACAAGACAGAAGAGAGACAAATCAAGGAGTCGATCCCATTCACAATTTCACCCAAAACCATAAGACACCTAGGAATAAATTTAACCAAAGAGGCAAAGGATCTGTACTCAGAAAACTATAAAATACTCATGAAAGAAATTGAAGAAGACACAAAGAAATGGAAAAACGTTCCATGCTCATGGATTGGGAGAATCAACATTGTGAAGATGTCCATGCTACCTAGAGCAATCTACACATTCTATGCAATCCCCATCAAAATACCATCCACTTTTTTCAAAGAAATGGAACAAATAATCCTAAAATTTGTATGGAACCGGAAGAGACCCCGAATAGCCAGAGGAATATTGAAAAAGAAAAGCAAAGCTGGTGGCATCAAAATTTCGGACTTCCAGCTCTATTACAAAGCTGTCATCATCAAGACAGTATGGTACTGGCACAAAAACAGACACATAGATCAATGGAACAGAATCGAGAGCCCAGAAATGGACCCTCAACTCTATGGTCAACTTATCTTTGACAAAGCAGGAAAGAATGTCCAACGGAAAAAAGACAGTCTCTTCAACAAATGGTGTTGGGAAAATTGGACAGCCACATGCAGAAGAATGAAACTGGACCATTTCCTTACACCACACACAAAAATAGACTCCAAATGGTTGAAAGTCCTAAACGTGAGACAGAAGTCCATCAAAATCCTAAAGGAGAACACAGGCAGCAACCTCTCCAAGCTCAGACGCAACAACTTCTTCCTAGAAACATCGCCAAAGGAAAGGGAAGCAAGGGCAAAAACGAACTATTGGGATTTCATCAAGATAAAAACTTTTGCACAGCAAAAGAAATAGTCCACAAAACCAAAAGACAACCGACAGAATGGGAGAAAATATTTGCAAATGACATATCAGATAAAGGGCTAGTATCCAAAATCTATAAAGAACTTATCAAACTCAACACCCAAAGAGCAAATAATCCAATCAAGAAATGGGCAGATGACATGAACAGACATTTTTCCAAAGAAGACATCCAAATGGCCAACAGACACTTGAAAAAGTGCTCAACATCGCTCAGCATCAGGGAAATCCAATTCAAAACCTCCATGAGATACCACCTCACACCCGTCAGAATGGCTAAAATTAACAAGTCTGGAAACCCAGATGTTGGCGGGGATGCGGAGAAAGGGGAACCTTCCTACACTGTTGGTGGGAATGCAAGCTGGTGCAGCCACTCTGGAAAACAGTATGGAGTTTCCTCAAACAGTTAAAAATAGAGCTACCATACGATCCAGCAATTGCACTACTGGATATTTACCACAAAGATACAAATGTAGGGACCTGAAGGGGTATGTGCACCCCAATGTTTATAGCAGCAATGACCACAATAGCCAAACTGTGGAAAGAGCCAAGATGTCCATCGACAGATGAATGGATAAAGAAGAGGTGATATATATACACAATGGAATATTATGCAGCCATCAAAAGGAATGAGATCTTGCCATTTGCAACGACGTGGATGGAACTGGAGGGTGTTATGCTGAGTGAAATAAGTCAATCAGAGAAAGACATGTATCATATGACCTCACTGATATGAGGAATTCTTAATCTCAGGAAACAGAGGGTTGCTGGAGTGGTGGGGGGTGGGAGGGATTGGGTGGCTGGGTGATAGACATTGGGGAGGGTATGTGCTATGGAGAGTGCTGTGAATTGTACAAGACTGATGAATCATAGATCTGTACTTCTGAAACAAATAATGCAATATACGTTAAGGAAAAAAAAAAGAAGAAGATAGCAGGAGGGGAAGAATGAAGGGGAGTTAGTCGGAGGGGCAGACGAACCATGAGAGACGATGGATTCTGAAAAACAAACTGAGAGTTCTAGAGGGGAGGGGGGTCGGGGGATGAGTTAGCCTGGTGATTGGTATTAAAGAGGGCACATTCTGCGTGGAGCACTGGGTGTTATGCACAAACAATGAATCATGGAACACTACATCAAAAACTAATGATGTAATGTATGGTGATTAACATAATAATAAAAAAATTTTTTAAAAAAAAGAAACATTTATTGAACATTGACTAAATGCTGGGGATATGAAAAATCAAATGCAATAGAATCTCTAATATCAAGAAATTCGTAGCTTAGGGGCACTGGAGTGGCACAGTCTATAGAGCGTCCAACTCTTCGTTTCACCTTGGGTCATGATCTTGGGGTTGTGGGATCAAGCCCCGTGTCCAGCTCCATGCTTGGAGCAGAGTCTGCTTTCTGTTTGGGACTCCCTCTGTCCTGCCTACCCCCCACCCACCACACACACGCTCTCCCTCTTTCTAAAATAAATAAATAAAATCTTAAAAAAAAAAGAAATTCTTAGTTTAATAAGGGAAGCAAATTTGTAACCCAATAAGTGAAGGACATCGAGGTAGGTTGTTATAGAGATGGGTGTATATGGATTCAGAGAAATAAATCCCTAACTCTTTTGGAGTGAGATATGAGAACTGAAAGATGGGGGTGGAGAGAACAGTCTATTTAGGAAGACTTCCCAGAGGAAATTTATCAGTGGATATTGGAAAGATGAGTAAGAATTTATAGGCTGACCAAGAGGAATAACATCCCGGGCAAAGGTATAGAAGTTCCTGGAAGAGTGGTGGGTAGGGTGGGAAGAGGCGGGGGGGGGGGAAGGTTGCTGAGGCCACTCGGCCACTCGTAAGAGCCCCTGATTTGATTTTAAGTAGGGCCCTAATGTGATCATACTTAAATTTCTGAGAAACTATGGTGTCGAGAGGGGTTGGAGGTGGGGATGGTGGGGGAATGAAGATGGCAAGCTACTGCAATGTGTGTATGTAAAGGTCTTGAGCCTAGTGGTTGAGAATCAGATGCTTCAGAGAGGTCACACACTAAATATATTGTCACTTGCTTTTCTTTCAGTTAGTCTAAGTATCAACTGATACAGATAAACACCATTCTTACCCTTAATGACTGCACTATATTCCATCCTCTGGTGTACCGAATCTATTTAACGGGTGCCCCAGATCATATTGGTATTTTATGATTGTTTTAAACATTTATACCTGTATTTATTGTTTTGGGTATAACTTTATTAGAGTATGGTCTAAGATAGCTAAAATAGTTGAGCTAATCTTGACATATAGCAACTTGACAATAATTCCTTGAGGTAGGTACCATTCTCTTATTTAATAGATGTAGAAACTGAGGTTTAGTGAATAGAATAATTCCGTTGCTTAAAGCCATGGAGTTGCACATGACCAAGCCAGATTCCAAATCAACATAATTTTCAAGCACAGCCCATTGGATTAACATTTAGCATAAATACTCATGAAATTCTGCACCTGGAAAATAATTTATAATCGTATAATTCATTCTCACCCCAAAGCTCTTCATAAGTATCTAAGGATTCAGACCTTTTGTATCTTGCCTTCTTTTGTGTCTTGTCCCCATGACCAGCCTGGAGCACCTAAACCTCAGTCAGATGGAGCTCCAGCCTACAAAGGCTTTATAAAACCCACCAATTTCCTCAGTTTCGCCCCCCCACAGCTTTGCCTGCTGTACAGAGATGTGCCTAAAAGTAGCGCAGACTGATGGTCTGAAGCAGAAACCAAGAATCTGATGTTACAGGGGTGCCTGGACCACTCAGTCGATTAAGCATCTGACTCTTGAGTTCAGCTCAGGTCATGATCTCAGGGTCAGGAGATGGAGCCCCGAATCTTGCTCTATGCTCAGCAGGGAGTCTGCTTGAGATTCTCTCCGTCTCCCTCCACCCCCCACCCCAGGTGCACGCATGCTTGCGCACACTCTCTCTCTCTCTAAAATAAATTAAATAAATAAATAAATCTTAAAAAAAAAAAAAAAAGAATTTGACGTATAGTTGCAAGGAAAACACGTTCTAACTTTATTAGCAGCCTGACCTCTGAGGCCTTGATCCTTGGGCCTGGGAAGATGCACACGGAGCAGGGTCTTACCAAGCACCCTCGCTCAGCTGGACCACTGCTTCTGCCCATCTTCTCCAGGCACTGCTCCTGGTACATACGATCGACTCTGCCCTCCACCGTCCAGCCCCCTGACCGCCCACCAAGTGCTGTCAGATGAATTTTTCCATTTGATCTCAGCCGAAATCACGGATTTGAAAACTGCAGCTAGATGACATCATAACTTGAAATACGAGAGGGAAAAAGGTCAATTTCCACCCACTAAATGTCAACCAGCTTGACTGATTGTTTTTGCTGACTTGACTGGATCGATAGGCTGTTAGCTCGTCATGTCGACACTGATTTATCACTGATAAATCAGTGCCATTTGATTTGGAGGGAAGAAGGCAGCTAAGAGGAGCCAACATGTGAGTGTGGAGCATTCGAGAGCTCACGTGTGTCCATCCGTCCTCCTGCCTTATCAGATTCCTCCTTCCGCCGGCCGCTAGCCCTGTGACGTAGGCACCCTTATCATCCCATCCTTAGACACGAGGAAACTGAGTTTGAGAAAAGTTATGCATCTTGCCCAAGGTCATGTGCCACATTTGAGCCTAGTGCTTAACCATTGGACTCAAGTGCTGTCACTAAATGCTTGGAAAAAGCTGCAGGTCCCCGCACTTAATGAGGCACCTGGGTCCATTGCCCCACCTGCCCTCCAGGTAAGGGCGGGGCAGGAGCCCAAAACTTCACTGGGTTCTCTAGCAACACACAGTGATTCATTAGTTAGACCACATTTGCTGTGCCTTTTCTTTTGTTACCTAGTGACAAAAGAGTCTCCTGGAAGTCACACACAAGCCAGAGTGGCTTTATTTATTTGGATTTCCGTGGTTCAATGCTTTGAGGTTGGAGGTGGGGGATAGAGGAGCTTAAGCCTTGAAATACTCACGCTGCTGGACGCCTCATGTGCGCAGCTCTGCCTGATATGTGTGTTTGCAGATACTTATTTCCTTGCCTGTGTCAGAATCATTTGAGCCCCTGTGCTTTGTTCTTGAAAGGATCTTCAAAGGGTGATATCCTCTCAGAAGTCGGGACTTCAAGCTTCTTTTCGCCTGCCCTTTCTCCAGTTGCTTAACATCATGGAGGGTTTAGGTGGATCATCTTTTCTCCGCCCCCGCCCCGACTGGGATGCAGCCTCTCTTAGAGACCTGGACAGTCTTTGCACCTGGCCCGGTCAAAGCGTGCTCATGTCCAGTAGGCTTCAGCAGGAGAGAAAAATGGCGTTGAAAGTTTTGAGCCACTTTAAAAGTTTTATTTACCTCTTTCTTGCTCACAGTTTTTATCGCACAGGGCAGAGACCTAATACTGTTGACAAGCCAATTCCTCGGGGTCTCTGATGTGACACTTATCTCTCTTCTATACCCTACAAAGTTATCTGCAAGGAGGAGGTGAGAAGGGGAATAATCATAAAGAAACTTAGAGGACAACAATTTTTCCAGTAAGAATGGGGTTCTAGTATTATTTCTGCTAATTAAGAAGTCCAGTGCTAGGGCGCCTGGGTGGCTCAGTCATTAAGCGTCTGCCTTCGGCTCAGGTCATGATCCCAGGGTCCTGGGATCGAGCCCCGCATTGGGCTCCCTGCTCTGCGGGAAGCCTGCTTCTCCCTCTCCCACTCCCCCTGCTTGTGTTCCCTCTCTCTCTATGTCTCTCTCTGTCAAATAAATAAATAAAATCTTAAAAAAAAAAAAAAAAGAAGTCCAGTGCCAGGAAAAGGGCCACAGTATTACAAAAAGGACAGTCCTCTGAGGTCCAGGGGGACTGCCCAGAGGAAGCCGGCTTTGTTGTACCACAATGGAAGGAGGAAGGGCAATGCGTCCATCTTTGCAAGGAACATGGTGGGATACGATGTTGCTGTCTTCGCAGACACCAGGACCAGGAATAGTGATGGGTGTGCCAGCTGGGGAAGGCAACAGACAGTGGACAGCAGTAGGAATGGTCATGGACTCGGAGACAAAAGACCTGGATTTTAGCTGGTGCTCAGCACTTCCTGTGTTAGCTAAATGCATGTGTACAGAAAGATCAAATAATGTTAAGAATTTGATAGTTGCAATCTAAATAATAATAATCAAAGTTATCACCAGGAAAAAAGACAGGAATTTTGTTGCCCTTCTTCATGCTTGTTTTCTGGTTTTGCATTGCATTCTATTTGTGTTCTGGGGACTCCAGTGCTGGTAGATGGCATGCAAACTTTTTGATGCCTAGGACATCTAGAGGTCCATCTTGCCCAAACTTTATCCTGGAATCTGGCACTCTCGGTGGGACCTTGGGCAAGTCCACCCATCTCTCCGCGGCTCAGTTTTCTCCTTTGTTGTGGACCAAGGTTACGTGGGGTCAAGGGGATGGGTAGAGGTCAGAAGTTTTAAACTTACAAAGTAGGGGACCCCAATTAATTTTGACTCTTGTATGCTTCTTCCAAGAAAGATTGCTGATACTTGACTGGCTAAAAGAAGAGCCTTATTCTTGAGTACCGCACTGAAAAAATTTTCTTCTGAAATCAGTGAACCACTTTAACTTCAGAGGCAGCTTGGTTGGAATTTGGAATCCAACAAATCATCAAAAGGCAAGAGAATGGACTTAACCTTAGGAACTATTCCCAGACATCTCTTAACACCTCCAGTTAGAGATGTGGGAATGACCCTTAAATATTTCCAGTAACAACTTTCTTGTAGGTTCAGGTCTAGAAAACAAAAGAACACTTGAGAAGAAGACACAGACCGACAACAGAGTCTCTTAAACATTGCTGTCCTTGTCAAGCAATAACTCACGGGACTTGGGTCTCCCAACACGTCTTCCAGCAGATGGGAGAGCCACACCTCTCAGTTAAAAAATGAGACAACTGATCTGGAACATGGTAGAAGAATGTTCTCCTTCTCATGGGCTTTTATTCATATACCTTATGGTAAAGACTGCTGAATCTTCATTCCTTTAAAATATAATTTCTGGTATCTTATACACAAAAGAAAGGAATTTATGCCAACCCTTTTCTGCCTTGATATTTAACCTTGGGGAAAAGTGACCCCCACCTACTTCCATCTGTCAAACTAGTCAGGGAGTCCCCACAACTGTCAAGAACCCACAAAAAGAGTACTCAGTAAAGGTTGGCTCTCCTTTTATTATCTTTTAAGAAGTTAACAGAAATGAGGGGAAGCTACAACAGTTGTCACGACTTGTCATAAAATCCCTTTCCCTGAACACAGTACGCTGTTGCAGGGGCTATGAAACCACGGACTTTCTGGGCCTGCTGTCTTTACTTACTGTCTTTGTCCAAACTGAATGCTCTGCCTTGAACAGCCTATTTACTTATTCCCTAAGTATAAATTTGATAGTAGCAGGGCAGGATAACCTTCTTGACTCCGGGAAGTTTGTCTTGTGCTTTTTCTGATCGTCTCAGAAACACACACATAGTACTTGGCAGGGAGTTCTAGCAGAGCTCATGGGGAATAATTTTGGTAAATGCTACCGAAGCTAATTAGAACTTAGACACAATTTTCTGCATTATTTAATAATTGTCTCACGTGTTTGATTTTTCTCTTCCTTACTGGTTTCTAAGTTCCACAAGGGTAAACATTTTTCATCTGGTCTTAGGTCCGTCTTACGAAGTCCATTCTCCATACACACAAGTACATAGTAAATAAGACGAAAGCTCTTTATTCCAGTATCCCAGACTTACTATGGAAATGCTCTTGTTCTATCCTGGCAATTTAGAAAAGAGCTCTTTGAATTTTCCAGCTCACTGAAAAGATTCAATTGGCTTCGACTTTTGAATGCAGATCAAAAGCCTGCTACCAACCCATCCCCACTCCGCAGCTCTGTACCCTGACAGCTGCATTTCCTTGGGGTCCGGCTTTAGTCACAGCTCCATTTGCAATAATTGGGGTTGTGTCATGGCAAAATATCAAGTGAAAGGACTGGCAAAATGAGACAAATCAGAAGTCAGAAGATGTAAACACATACGTGACTATCAACTGCACCATGTGCTTGGATTCACAGCTGCAGTCTGAACAGAAGACCAAGGGACAGACCCTTTGCTGTAGGGAAACCTTCACTATGAGGTCCCAGGCAAGAAGCTTCTGCCCTCTTTGGAAATGTCCCCTGCCCAAACAGCACTATGAGTGTAAGTAGAACAACTCACGCCCCTCCATTGTGGAAATACTTGCTACTGGGCCAGTCCATTCCAAGCAACTATCCTTCCAAGCATCCCACAAAGGGGATATTATTTTTTTTAGAGATTTTATTTTTATTTAATTGTCAGAGAGAGAGAGCGAGAGAAGCAGGGGGAGGGAGAAGCAGGCTCCCCACTGAGGAAGGAATCCAACACTGGACTCGATCCCAGGACCCTGGGATCATGACCTGAGTCGAAGACAGACGCTTAACTGACTGAGCCACCCAGGCGCCCCCAAAGTAGGGATTATCATTCCATTCTTCAGTTCACACTGAACTGCAGGATGCTGCCTAACTTGTCGCACATCACAAGATTAGTACGTGTGGGGAAGAGGACCCCACTTGTGCCTCCCGTGTTCTTTCCAAAATCTTTCCTGTCCGCCTCTTAGTTATGTTCTCTCACCTGTCAGCCATCCCTTGTCAGGCACCCACTAGAGAGTTTTATTAAGGGGAGGTAGACGGAGGCATGGTTCAGTGTATGCTCCAGTGTATGCTCCTCCAGGAGGGGACACAGTAACTGACCTAAACCTATGTTGAAACATGATGTAGGATAAAGGTAGCATTATCATTTACAGGTGAAGAATGACCTTTTCAGGAAAGGTGCTGTGACGATTGATTATCCACATGGACTAAAATAAATTTAGAATTTCTACTTCACACCATGCAATTCTAGACATATTAAAGACCAAATATGAAATATATAACTTGAGGGGCGCCTGGGGGACTCAGTCAGTTAAGCGTCCAACTCTTGGTTTCAGCTCTGGTCATGATCTCAGGGTCGTGAGATCGAGCCCTGCATCAGGCTCCACACTCTGTGGGGAGTCTGCTTGAAGATTCTCTCCCTCTGTCCCTCCCCCACCTCAAATAAACAAATCCTAAAAAGAAAAAAAAAAAAAGAAATATATAACTTGAAGCCTCTGAAGAAAAGAGACTGGATTACAAACATGAGATATTTGGTCAATGCTCTTTTCTTCTTTTCCAGGTATGGTGGTGCAGATTTGGGAAAGAATGATACCTGGAGAATGCTGCCAGGTGGCCTAACCAGCCACCTCAAAGAAGACAGTAGACATCTATACTAGGAGCTGAATGTACTGGGGCCCCTCTTAACCTGGTTTCTGTGAAGTTTGGGGAAATCAGTGAGGATGGATTGGCCCCCTTGTAGTCACCCCTCAGGGTATAGAAGCAGCATAGAAGGCACTGGACCCTCAAGATCACCGCCACATCGCCAAGTTCCTAATGCTGATGGTGGTTTCTGCATGCTCCTTCTGGTCTGCAGTGTATTCTCGGTCTCCCACACAGGAATCAACAGGGGACTCAGGGACCCTGAGATGCTGGTAACACTGACTTGAAACTCCCAAGCCCTCCCCAGACGTTCCTCACGCTCTCCAGACGCTTTGCTCTCGAGGCTGCATTAGACTCTGTTTCCTAGCACCTGGCCTCCGTGAAGCATCTTTTCAACTCCGATTTGGAACCCAAGCTCCTACTCATTTTCCACAAGCAAGGCTTCTCTCTGACACACCCAGAGCAGCCAGCTGTTGACTAGAGGGGCTGAGGTTTGGAAAAAAGAGAGGTTGACACCAGAGCATCAACACTTCAGAGGAGAAAGTTCTCTGTGCCCTGGGCCACCCATCCCTGCACAGAATCACTCCCTCTTACTCAGTCTGCACCCCCATCCATCTTGAAAGCTCCTCTCTCTCTATGTCCCTTTTCTCCTCCATTCAGTTCCATTTATGTGTGTGTGTGTGTATGTATGTATAACACAGGGGTTTTATATCTATGTTTATTTTTTTAATTTTTTAAAAAGATTTATCCATTTATTTGAGAGAGAGAGCACGAGTGCAGGGGGGGAGGGGCAGAAGGAGAGTGAGAATCTCAAGCAGGCTCCCGGCTGAGCGTGGAGCCAGACACGGGACTCAATCTCACAACCCTGAGATCATGACCTGAGTCAGATGCTCAACGGACTGAGCCACCTGGGTGTCCCAGAAGGTATTTTAGAGCAGTTTTAGGTTCACAGCAAAATTCAGCAGAAAGTGCAGTTACTCTGTACCTCCTGCCCCCACACGTGCACAGCCTCGCCCACTATTCTCATCCCCCGCCAGAGGGTACATTTGTCACAGTGGGTGAACCTACACTGACACATCCTTATCACCCAAGTCCAGAGTTTACAACAGGGTTCACTCTTGGTGGTGTAATTCTATGGGTTTTGATAAATAAATAATGGCATGTTTCCACCACCATGGTCTCCTACAGAAGAGTCTCACTGCCCTAATCCTCTGTGTTCTGTCTAGTCACCCCTCTGTCCCCCAAACCCCTGGCAACCACTGATCTCTCCACTGTCTCCAGAGTTTTGCTTTTCCAGAATGCCATATAGTTGGGATTGCACAGCATGTAGCTTTTTCAGATTGGCTTCTTTTACTCAGTAATATGTATTTAAGGTTTCTCCATGTCTTTTCATGGCTTGATAGCTCATTTGCTTTAGCACTGAATGATATTCCCTTGTGTGGATGGACCACAGTTTATTTACCCATTCACCTACTGAAGGACATTCTTTGTCACTTCCAAGTTTTGTCAATTATAAACAAAAGCGGCTTTAAACACCTTTGTTATTCAGTTCCTTCTTAGTAGAAAAATATCAAGTCATTCCCCCATTTCCTGGGCGGAGCCCCTTCCTTTGCCCTCTGGCGGTCTGGAGCCTACTGACATAGGTGTCCCAGGGTCTAATCCTTCCCCTCCCCTGTGGGCTTTTCTCTGAGCCCTCTCGAAGATGCTCCCCACCCCACAGAGGATGCTGAAGCAAGGCAGGTAATGCTCTTGTCTCCCTGTTACACAAATAAAGTAAGCCAATCCTTGTAATATCCTTCTTATGCCTTACTTATCCATAAGGAAACTCAGAGAGCTTGAGGAAAGGCTGTCACAGTCAGAGGGTCGGTAGATAGCTGCATCATGGGCATTCTCTTGCCTCTTGGAGTTCTCTCTGCCCGGATGCCCTTGGATCCTCTTCACAGCTGCGTGCCTCCCAATCCCAGCTCCTGCTTGCTTTGCTGGTCCAGGGAGCACCCATCCCTTTGGAGGGTCCTGTTGGCACTGGGCAGCCTTTCCCAGCAGAGACCTGGAGGCACCTGGGAATTTTATGTCTCCTTTCCCTTCCCTCGGCGGGGCGGGGGGAGGGGGCACTGAAGGTGACTCTAGGGAGTACTTTGATGACTTTGCAAACTAAAAGAAAAGAGAACTGATGTACCTGGTAAATGATGTCTATCAAAAACCTATAAAAACTTCATGTGGATCTTTTGGACTTCAGAGGCCAGGAAGACAGAGACCCCTCTATCACCAATTTTAATGCGCATTATCTTTGGAGATCTGACTGCTACAGAAAAGGAGGGAAAAAATATGAAGTAAGAATGAGAAATAAAAAGAAAAATACTGTCGTTATTTTCAGGTAAAATGTCTGTATATATCAACTAAAGAAACATTAGACAATTTAGCCAAATTAATATGAGAGTCCAGTAACATGGTTAAATACAAAGAGTCCAATGTCATACAGCAGGGAACCCAGAAACTGATCTAGACACCCATTGAAACCCAATGTAACAGAAACAATGCTGTAACTTACAGAATGAGTTTTTCAAGAAAGGTGCTGGGATGACTATCCATGGGGACTAAAATAAATTGAGATCTCCTATCTCACACCATGAAATTCTAAATATATTAAAGACCAAATATAAAACACATAACTTTAAATTTTTTAAAGAAAAATATAAAGGAACATTTTTGTCACTTCTGAGTAAGGAACTGTTTCTTAAAACAAAAACTTTTTTTTTTAAAAGAGATACTTGATCAGATTAAAGAGTTTAAATTTATTGATAGCAAAAAGCTCCATAATTAAAGTAAGGAGACGAAGTCAAACAGAAGATATGGTAAGTTATAGAACTGGCAAAGAATTGGTATTTAAGACAAGTATACATATATATATGCATGTATGTATACGTTTGCACACACATATAATGATATAGACACAAAATTCAATCTATGTATTTAAGACATCTAAAATTAGTTTAAGATTCATGTATCTAAGTGTATACATAATAAGAAATGAATGAACCTAACTTTTTTTAAAAAAAGGTAAAACAAATACTTCACAGAAGAGGGAGCCCAAATGCCAATGAGGATGTAGAAAACTAAGAATTGGGACTCCCGGGTGGCTCAGTTTGTTAAGTATCTGCCTTCAGCTCAGGTCATGATCCCAGGGTCCCAGGATGGAGCCCTGCGTCGGGCTCCCTGCTCGGCGGGGAGCCTGCTTCTCCCTCTCCTTCTACTGCTCCCCCTGCTTGTGCTCTCTCACTCTGTCAAATAAATAAATAAAATCCTTAAAAAAAAAATGAAAGAAAACTGAGAATTGTCATGTACATACACTGGTAAATTGGTACAATGTTACTTTGGAGAGTAATTTGGCATTACTCTAGTGCATATCTCTAGTGCATTAGTCTGGGTTCTCCAGAGAAACAGAACCAATAAGGTACATATATATATATATGAAGAGAGAGAGGGAGGGAGAGAGACAGACTTACCACAAAGAATCGGCTCATGTGATTATGGAGGCTGAGAGAAGCCCCAGATCAGCAGTTGACAAGGTGCACACCCAGGAGAGCGACGGTATAATTCCAGTCCAAGTCTAAAGGCCTTAAAACCAGGAAAACTGATGGTATCAGTTTCCATCAGAAGGCAGAAGATCCATATCTCTGCTTGAAGAAAGAGAGAATTCTTCCTTACTCAGCCTATTGTTCTAGTCAGGCCTTCAGCGGATTGGCTGAGATTCACCCACATTGAAGAGGATGATCTGCTTTACTCTGTCTACTAATTTAAATGTTAATCTCATCCAGAAACATCTTCACGGACACACCCAGAATAACGTATAACCAAACATCTGAGCACCCTGTGGCCCAATCAAATTACACACAAAATCAACCACCACCAGTCAACCTCTTGTCAATTTGGTACCTACTTAATCTCCAAATAAATACCATGCCATGGTCATAATCCCACCTCACATGATACAACTCTGTGTACAACTGGAAATGCACAAAGCCCAGCCCCAAGAGAGGAGGCAAAGTCCTTGAGTGACGTTTACTCTTTCCTTAATATCCCATAACTTAATTACTGTGATATAAAATTAATATATCTTAGGTTACAGGATAAGAGAGTAAGAGAAGGGAGAAAACAAAGATAATATGTTACATATATATAATATTATATGTTATAATACATAATACACATGTGCAAACATGTTCATAAGAAAATGACCCAGCAGTCCCACTTCTGTATCTACGGTTACAGAAAATGTTTGCACATCTGCACAGAACTGTTTATTGCAGCACTGCTTCTGATAGAAAAACACCAGAAACAACCTAAGTGTTCATCTTCCACAGACTGCAGAATCATCTATGCAAACAGTAGAATCCTATTTAACAATAGAAATGAATAAATGGGCTAAAGATGTAAACATGGATAACCCCCCAAAAATGTTGAGTGTAAAAAGCTAGTTATGAAATGTCAAACACTGTATGATACTGTTTACATAAAGTTTAAAATAAAGCAAAACATCCCAAATTATTTTTTTATAATTTCATATGAAATAATATAAAAACTACATGGAAGTAACAAAGAGCAAATTCTGTTACTTCTGGGGAGAAAAATGGAGCATGATATCTGCAAAAGGTAAGCAGGGACTTCAACTATGTTTATAATATTTTGTTACTTAAAAAAAAAAACACCCTAAAATAAATACAGCAGAAAAAGTTGGATGGTGGATATCAGGTTTTCATTTCATTGTTTTCTATAGCTTTCTGTATGTTTTTAACTTTTCAAAAATAAAACGAATTCTCCCACACACTCACACAATGTCATGTGTCCCTGATATTATTGCTACCAAAAAAAAAAAATCATTTTGTTCTGCCCATAGATTTTGGGATCAAGAATTCAGACAGGGCACCAAAAAGAGGTCTTGCCTCTGAGCCATGATGTCTGGGATCTCCATGTGGAAGACTTGGAGGCTGGGGTTGCCTCAGGGATGGGCTGGAGTCCTACGGAGGGGTCTTCACTCACATGCTCGTAGCTGGTGCTGGCAGTCAGCCAGGTTCCCGGTCATGGCTCTCAACACGTACCCATGACCTCTCCCTGTGGCCTGAGCTCCTTCACAGCATGGTGAAATCATGGAGCAGTCAGACTTCCTACCTGGTAGCTCAGAGTTTCCCAAAAGTGTGTGTCCGAAGGGGGCTATACAGAATCTTTGTGGGCTCTTCTGACCAGCTTTCAGTTTTGTAGCATCATTTAGCGGGGTGTCCACTCTGTGCCACCTGGCTCAGCCCAGATTTAAGGGGAAGGGACAGGGATCTCTCATCTCAGTGGGAGGAGTGCCAAATAATTTGGAAACATGTTTTAAAACCAGCAAAGTCCACTCTCTGGACAGTAATCATTTACATTTCTCTCATGTGCCAAATACGCTTGCCTTTCCCCTGAACCTTCCAGAAAGTCTCACCTATGTGGCATAAGGCTCAAGCTTGGGGTCTGAGGTCTCATTATCAAAATCAGGTCCGTTGGCAAGAGAGGCTCCTCAAAGTATATTTCCTTGAGTTGAGCCACTCAAGTCAGGTTCCTCTCAACCTAAACACCTGTGAACTAAAGACACAAACCATCTTGTGGGGCCCACTCCATTCCAGGGTGACCTCATCTTAACTAATTACATCTGCAACAACTTTATTTCCAAATAAGGTCACATTCTGGGGGCACTGGGGTTAGGACTTCCGTATATAAATTTGGGGGGGATGCAATTCAACCCATAACAGAACCCTTGGAGAAATTACCAGAGAAGTGGCACTTGGGTGGCTCAGTTGATTAAGCATCAACTCTTGATTTTGGCTCAGATCCTGATCTGAGGGTCGAGAGATTGAGCCCTGCATTGGGCTCCACGCTCAGCACGGAGTCTGCTTGAGATTCTCTTTTCCTCTCCCTCTACCCTTACCCCTGCTCACAGTCTCTGTCTCTCTCTCAAATAAGTAAATAAAATCTAAAAAAGAGAGAGAGAGAGACTATTTCCAAATATGGTTGTGTTCTGGAGTACTGGAGGTTAGGACTTCAACATGAATTTTAGGAGGATGCAATTCAAACCATAAAACTTCCCAGGAGTGAATTCCTCAAGGGTGGATAGTGAATCCAGTTCACCCATGTATTCATTGGCCCATGGTAGATTCTCAATAAATATTTGCTGAATTGAAATCTGTCATTAAGATATTTCATATGCGTTTTCCTTGGGCAAAATTGGGCAAAAAAAGATACTTCTTTTATTCTTTCTTCCTGAGTGTATTTGTAAGCATTTGGTTTCTCTGGATCATCATCTCACTATTCATTACTTTGAGGGATGAGATGGCAAAGCAGCAAACTAACACAGTAAAAATCACAAAATGTGCACTGTTTTGAGGGAAATATGATATTACATAAAGTACTAAATTTTATGTAAAGAATTTTGCATGGTTGAATTTACTTAAATTTTTTCCAATAATAATTATAACTCAGTTATAAAATGTCGTGAACTTTAAGAACTTTGCTTTAATGAAAAGTGAGAATACAAGGTAATTAGCCCATCTCTGGTTTGTATAGGGTTTTTAAAAAGTTTGTTCTCCCAATGGGCCGGTATTGTTTTTCTTAAATGTGTAAATATCATGTGCTGAACAAAACCTTGCTTTTGCTATCCTTCGAGTTTTAACTAGCATCTTGCCAGGATTATTTCATATCCAGACATAACAACTGGTGTAGAACCACTACAGTGCAAAGTCCTAAAATAGAAATAAAGATGATTATTAGAATGTGGCAATATTCCATTATTTCAAATCCTACTGTCTATGAGATAAGCAATGCTAGGTTCTCACTGGCAGGCTAAGGCTTTGACAGAGGACAGAAAAAAAGAGGGAATGTAAAATATGAAAAGGATTGGAAATAAGATTAAATGAAAGAATGGAAGGAAAAAAATGGAGAGGAACAGAATAAAAGAATAGAGAAAATGAGGAGGAGAGAGGAGATAGGAGGGAGGGAGAAGCAGGTCATTGAAAGATGATGATAAAGGTGTGAAATTGTCTCTGGCAGTAGGGTCTTGATCTGCATCCATGAGACAAGAATTCACTTTTCAGAATGCCCTTTGTATTAAAATTAAAATGTAATCCACATTACTGTGATGTCCCCTCGGAAATATTCTTTTGAGATAACGGTGTATTGGACTAGGGAACCCCACTAATCCCCTCCCATCCGCAAAGCATCTGGTGAAAAATTGCCTCAAAAGACAGTCAACAATCTGATATTTCTACATTAGCTCCATGACAAGGGAGTCTTTCAATTAGTGACAGGAATTACATTTGTGTGCCTGTGAATTGTGTTCACAGTATGGAAGTGATTACAATGTAGTATATGTCCCTTAAAGCCAAATGATCTGCTCTTTTTAGTTGCTGGTATCAGAAAAAAAATAGCAAGAAGGTCCAACAGATAATCCCCAAATCATGACAAGTAATAAATCTGCCTGCTGAAAGATCTTTAAGAAAACTTCCTCCGGAGGAAAGGAAGGATGTGGGAGGTAAAAAACACATGTGCAGAGTAGCTGATATCAAAATTATAATATTGCTCCCAGCTCAAACTTCATATTTCATCCTTGTTAAAATATGAGACGGGACAATGCTGTGAAGCCATCTTTATTGAACCTGAATTGGTAATGTAGTGTGGTCTGGGAACAGGGCTGGAGAGAGAACAGATGGAAACCACCAGCACATTTCTGGGCAATTGTTGTTTTTGAAAAATAGTGGAAGTAATAAGATATCAAAACGGTCTTTTAAATTTTGTCTTCAGCATGAAGCTTCCACCCTGGAGTGGAGAAATAGAAAACTCCACTGACTTTGTTGATTAATGGAAATTTATAATCATACAATGTCATCCCTAGGAAGAACGGGCACCATTCTGTGGATGGCAAAATGGACGCTCAGTCGACCAGATGGAGGCAGCTTCCTGCCACTTACCTCTGGAAAGGTCACAGGGAGGAGGCACAGGGGATTCTGGTCTATAGATACAAAACCACCTTCTGTGAGGCCCCACCCTTCTGTGATTCCACCTCGGCTATTTCTGGACTCAGATTTGGGCACACTGTACATTATTTGACCTTTCTGGATCTTCTCAGGAATCAAATGTTTCCCATGAGGTCCTACAGGTCATCCTTCTGTTTCCCCTTCTAAAACAATTCTGATTTGTTTAATGCATTTAGAGTATGTCTACCATTCCATCCATGCTAATGTACAAGTCTCAAGTTTCAAAGAAAAGAAAACTCAAATGATAATGTCTGTCCTTCAAATGTCTGTCCTCCTCACCACCACCGCAACCTATCTCTCTCTGAAACACAACCCAAAGCTGCCATTTCTCTTTAAGTCCTCTCTTCAAACTTTCTTATTGTTAACCTCTTCACTGGGGGTTGCCTGACGAGGCACCTGCCATGTCTTTGAAATGTCTTTTGTCTGCACCAAACTGAAATCATCTTCCCTTTCTTTGAGTAAAATGGAATCCCCAGGAGGACGTAGTATGTCCAGGCTGCTAATTTGATTTTTCCAGACGCACTGGCAGATCCATCTCAAGTCTCCATGCTGTAGTTTGAAAAAAAAAAATGTAGATGTAGGCAATCATGTGTTCTAAATACTGCTAAAAGAGAGCTAGACCAAGTTCCACATGACAAAAAAATTCCCACAGTTTTCTGTGAAATTCAAGTAACAGAAATTCCTTAAGTGAGTGAAATGAGAATCTCCAAATTTATAAATATTTCCCAGGATGGCAGTGGGTCCAGACTCATGTCAGCAAATGCCCATTCTGAACCCCAGACATAAGTGGCTTGAATGAGGGGTCCTCCTCACTGCAGGAGAACGGGAAAAAGGAATTACTCTTATTTATTTTATTTTATAATGTTCATTTACTCCATAAGATCTATTGAGCTTCTATTCTTGCCAGGCACAAAAAGTCTTGTATATCCAACAATTCTTGTATTACGAGCATTTTTTTCTTTTTTTTTTAAACACTAACTCCACTGTTTTATTTCAAACACTAACTCCAGTTTTATTTCACTTGTTGATATGCATGGATTTTACCAACACTTCACATTTATTTTTTTATTTTTATTTTTTTAAAATATTTTATTTATTTATCAGAGAGAAAGAGAGAGAGAGAGAGCACAAGCAGGGGGAGCAGCAGAGGGAGAGGGAGAAGCAGGCTCTCCGCCAAGCAGGAAGCCCGATGCGGGACTCGATCCCGGGACCGCAGGATCATGACCCGAGCTGAAAGAAGATGCTTGACCGACTGAGCCACCCAGGCATCCCACGAGCATTTTCTTCTTTCTGAAAAAAATTGCAAATTTTTCTGAATTTGCCAATTATTTTTATACAGGAGGTGAAGGGCAGTATTTAAATTAAATCCATGAAGATGGATTTATGTATCTCCCCCTTCCCTGTACACACACATCTATTCTCTTCTCTTTTTTGTCTTTTATGGGAAAAGACAGATAGGATAAGATCCTTGAGAGATGACATGTTGATGTCAGAGATCATTCCTGCAAAACAGCTATAAAGCCACCTGCCCTGGGGAGAGAAGGAAAGGCATGTCTGCACCAGGTATCCTTTGGGCTCTGTCTGGCCCCTGGACCTTTCATTCCATGTCTCTCAGGAGATGTCCCACATGGGTCTGGGGTGGCCCTGAGTCAGTATTGGGCACCGCAAGGCTTGCTTTGGTGGGAGAATTGGTGGCGCTGAGTCTTTGGTGCCCAGCTCAGCAGTGACCCACCCTTGGAAGCCTCAGCATGCTGAGAGCCTCTTGTCCAGCGGGCAAGGCCAGGAGGAGGAAACCAAGAAGCCTCTGACTTACTTGCCTCTGTTGGGGTCCTCCTGCTTTGGCACAGCACTTGCCCAGATACAGGATTCCTCCTGGGGCTGAGCAGGCACCCCAGAGCTGACCTGAAGATGGATCGGGGTCAGTGAGGTGGGGGTCAGAGAGAGAGAGAGAGTCAGCAGAGCTTCGTGTGACCTCAGCTTCTACTGAGGCTGAATGAAAGCCGAAGGGACTCGAGTTAGAATTAACTTCCTGGGTGAAAGGTCAAAAAACATGAAGAGTGGCTATGGAGTATCCTTCTCTAGAGATCTGAGAGGGAAAACAAATGAGCTTAGTTAATCTGGGGAATAGCATGAATTGTAATTCAGCCCGAAATCCTGCAGATGCATTTAAAATCTCTTCCACGGTTTTATTTCTACTCACCCCAGGAGGGCATGACAACAAATCGGAAGCTGCTCAGGGCCCTGTTGCCAGTCTGGAGGGCTAGGCACTTGGATGTTCCAGGAAGCAATGGAGTTCCGTTGTTCTGAACCATTTAACATAAACTGCACTAGGAAGGAACTGCTTTAACAGAGGAAGGCCTACGGGACTGGAGCGGGCTGAAAGGGAGAAAGAAAGGCAGGAGATGAGGTTGGAGAGGAGCTCAGGGGCTGGATTATGAGGGCCGTGGTCAGGGCTTTGAACTTGAAGCAGAGGGAGAAGTCATGAGGTATGGGTCCAGAGGAGGTATTATTGGTTTGGACCAAGGTGGCCACTAGGAAACAGGGACACGGGGCTGGATTTGAGATAGGGTGTCTGTGAGCTGCTGGTGAATTGGATGAGAAGTGCTCCCAATGTCAGCACCCGGTGCCTGAATTTGAACAATGAATGCCCTTGAAGAGAAAGGGAAGCACAGTCTGCTAGTGCCTACTATGCAAGGAGCCTGGTATGAGATGCCTCATATCCCTGAGTGGGAAGACCAAGTGAAGGGACTTGGGAGTCAGGCAGACGGGGGCAAAATCCCAGCTGCCCCTCTTACCCACAGCATGACTTTCAATAGGTCAGATGGCCTCTCTTGGCTCGGCTTTCTCTTTTGTTCAAGGGCCTGGACACGGTCCTGTGTGAAGTACATGGTTATTCATGGGAAGTACATGGCTGGAGCCGGAATACTGGCTCTCAGTCCGTAGTGGGTATTGTCAGTGTTTACCCCCTTCAACAGCGCTGTAGGGTGGGGAGTGGGGTCCCCATTGTGTAGGTGAGGATGCTGGACAAGAGCTGACATCACAGAATCAGGATTTAAGTCTTCCTCCACATCACCTTGAATAGATCTCAGGTTAGTAGGAAATTTACCCCGTGCTCACGAACTTGCTGATGTCAGGCCAGCACGGGGGTGATGGTGGGTGGGCTGGACCATCCCTTCCAGGACAGACAGCTCAGGAGGAAGGGGCCCTGCTTCCCAAAGAGACTTCGCTGCTTCTCAGGATGTCCCCCTCCCAGCCCTCCATTCCCTCTCTTGTTTCCTTCTCTCTCCCTGGAAAGCTGGAACCCAGTTTTGTTTTGTTTTGTTTTTAAGATTTTATTTATTTGACAGAGAGAGAGAGACAGTGAGAGACGGAACACGAGCAGGGGGAGTGAGAGAGGGAGAAGCAGGCTTCCCGCCGAGCAGGGAGCCCCGATGCGGGGCTCAATCCCAGGACCCTGGGATCATGACCCGAGCCGAAGGCAGATGCTTAACGAATGAGCCACCCAGGCACCCCCGGAGCCCAGTTTCTAGAAAGCAAGTAGATCATGGCTTTGGTTGCTTCATTAGTTTATACTTTACATATAACAAGTCTGCTCAAAGCCTCTAGTCTTTTCAGTGACTTAACAGTTAAGTTTTGTTACCCCTTTCTAGGGAGGATCCAGGATAAAGAAGGCAAGAGCCTGCCTTTTGGTGCATTTCTTAGAGGCTCCTTCTAAGCAGTGCTTCTCCAAACATTGGAAGCCCCACGGCTTTAACCCTGTGTAGCAACACTTCAAGGAAGGCGATCATTGCTATGCTTTAGAAGGAAAAGCAGAGTGGAGGCTTCGTGGAAGATGCTCTCTCTCTCTCTCAAATAAATAAATAAACTCTTTCAAAAAGTCTCAAAAGGCACTTCACAAAGAACATATGCAAATGGCTATTATGCCCTAGAAAAAGTGCAGAGCATCATCTTTCATCAGGGAAATGCAAATTAAAATTGCAATGAAATACCACTGCACACCCATTAGATTTGCTAACAATCACCAAATGTTGACCAAAACGTGGGGCGACTAGAATTTTTATAGTTTGCTGGTGGGACAGTAAAGCACTTGGACTACCCTGGAAACCATTCTAGTAGTGTCTCCTTACCCTATGATTCAACAGTTCTACCTTTTAGTATTTACCGAAGATAAATGAAAACATACGTTCACAAAAAGACTTGTAAAAGAATATTCCTGGAAACTCTATTCAAAATTGTCCCAAACTGGAAACAATGCAAAGTTCTGCTAACACATGAATGAGAAAATAATTTGTAATATATCTCTCTACACTATAATATATATAATGCTACTTATCACCAAGTAGAAACACAGTACTAATGCACAACAACTCGGATGGACCTTACTAAAGTCAGTTCTTGTTATTTGCTGTAGTTATGATCTATCAAGTTGCTGTGGACGATGAATTAGCAGAAACTGAACCAGTTCTAGGGAAAATTTAAGGTTAGGTCCCGGACAGCCTCGGGTCACAATATTTTCCTCTCTCTCTCAACCTTGTCTTATGTGTGCTTCTGTTTAAAGACACCTTATTTAATATATATGGTTGAATCCTTAACACTGAACTCATGGGGTGCCTGGGTGGCACAGTCGCTTAAGTGTCTGTCTTTGGCTCGGGTCACGATCTCAGGGTACTGGGATCCAGCCCCATGTAGGGCTCCCCATTCAGTAGGGAGTCTGCTTTTCCCTTTCTCTCTGCCCCTCCCCCTCGCTTGTTCTCTTTCTCTCTCTCTCTCTCTCTCTCTCTCTCTCAAATAAGTAAATAAAAATCTTTAAAACAAACAAACAAACAAACATTGAACTCATGGTCAACAGCATTGCAACTCATGAAAGAAGCTTTTCTAATACACATATTTTCTCCATAAGGTACCTCACGGCCTTCTTGCACTTAGGGGCACTAGACAGCATTTCAGCATGACTCTTGGGGACTATTCCAAACAACAAAATCACAAATGCAAAATGCAAAGTGAAAATTAAATAAAAGATTCTTGTTTACACTAAGAGAGCTGAAAATAGAAGGCGAGTGTTGCCTTGTTCCATCTCAGCTGTGAACGTGTGCATTAGCTCAACTCAGATTTTTTGCTGCTCTGTACATGTCCATGAATGACCGCAAAAATTACAGCATTTGGGGGTTACAAATAAATTTTTGAATAAACAAATCCTCAAATACATAATCCACAAAAAATGAGAATAGCCAGTTCAAGGTCAGGCAAAGCTAATCTCTGGTGAAGTAAGCAGGCAGTGGTTGCTTCTGGGAAGGTGGGGATGAGAGATTGGCTAGGAAGTGTCCGGAAGGATGTTTTGGAGATGGTGGGAGTATTTTATATCTTGATGGAGTGTATGATACAGGGGAATATGTCAGAAATCATTAAGACCTGTATGTGTCCTCACATGTAACTAAACCCCAGTAAAATAGTAAGCCTACAGAAAAGGAAATATAACACTCTCTACACAAAAAGGAAACAACAAAATAATGCTGTATCAAAGTTAAAGAAAGATTATAAATTAAGAAAACTACTGGCAAGCATGTAAGAGAGATAAAGAAGTCATATCCTTTACATGTAAATAGATATTATAAATCAATAAAAGCAAATGCTATGAAAGGAGAAATGAGTAAAAGATATGAAAAACCAATTTACAAAAGGGGAAATACAATATCTCTGTGGTGAGGTGACTGTCACAAAGTCACACAAGTATTTAGTGGAAGAACAAGTACTAAGATTTAGATCTCCTGACTCATTTTCTATCATATCAAGGTGATTGCGGTTGGTGAAGGTTGAGAATATTTGGGGGCAGGAGAAGACTAAATATGATAACAGTGACCACCCTATAAATGAATCACATGGTTATGTAATATCAGTAGAATTTTCTTCTCTTTTTGCAGCACAAACAAGAAATTCTGAATTTGATCAGAAGAATCAACATGAAAGAATATGGAAACAGTTGTGGAAGAAAATTATAAGAACCGACAGAGGACAATGAGTTACAAATACCTTACAATGCAATTATAATGAAAGTGTGCTGGTACAAGAATATACCAATAAGTTATTGGGGCAGAATATATACCTCCTTTGTATACAGAATTTTTAAAAGGGAGGGGACTATTAGTTAATAAGCTGAGTTTGGAAAACAAGTACATAATTTGGGGGAAAATCAATTTAGAGTCTCACTACACCGTACACTAGTGTAAATGTTTGGCATAAATATTTTAGAGTGTAGAAAACTAGAAGAAAATAGTATCAAATATAAGCACAATTTGGGGGGGTGGTTAACATTCCAGGCACAGAAGCAATTGAAAAAAATTCTTGAAGCAATAGATGTAACATTCTTGATTTGTTAGATTATGATGAGTTTCTGCTGATTGCTCATAAATTCAAAGATGAGAAGAGGCAGTTTTGTCATGGAAAAGCTTGTTTTTAAGAAGATTTTAACTTTGGGGCACCCAAGGGGCTCAATCCGTTAAGCATCTGACTCGGTTTCGGCTGAGGCCATGATCTCCTGGGACATGGGATCAAGCCCTGCATCCAGGCTTCGCACTCAGTGGGGAGTCCGCTTGAGATTCTCTTCCCCTGCGCCTCCCTCCACTCTCTCTCAAATAAATAAATAAATAAATCTTTAAAAAGATTTTAACTTTAATTGAAGGGTAACGTTTACACAGAAAGATGAACAAATCATAAGTATGCAATTAACCTCTACTGAAAAGTAACCGATATTCCAAGTTCTAATACCATAAATTTGGTTTGACTATTTTTTTTATCTTTATATACCATGGAGTTATATAGTATATCTTCTTGTATGGATGACTTATTTCATCCAACATTATGTTTGTGAAATTCTTCCGTGTTATTGTGGATAGCCAGAATTCATTCATTTCCATAGGTGTGTGGTATTCATTCTACTATTGCCATTTTCATGTACTAAAAGTAATAGTTATAAATAGTGTTGTACATGCATTTTGTGCATATATGCATTAAGTACTATTGGTATACATCTAGGGTAGAATTGCTGATTTATAGGTAATATATAAGATCTGCTCAGGTATATGCACCAAATAGGGTACGAGAGTTTCATTGTTGCATATTCTACACTTGGTATTCCTGCCATTCAAGAACTGGGTTGGGGAGGGGCGCCTGGGTGGCTCAGGTGGTTAAGCGTCAGCCTTCAGCTCAGGTCATGTTCCCAGGGTCCTGGGATCGAGCCCCGCATCGGGCTCCCTGCTCAGCGGGAAGCCTGCTTCTCCCTCTCCCGCTCCCCCTGCTGGTGTTCCCTCTCTTACAGTCTCTCTCTCTGTCAAATAAATAAGTAAAATCTTTAAAAAACAAAACAAACAAACAAACAAAAAAGAATTGGGTTGGGGAGTCAGAGCTGTTGTGATATCTTATAGTTTTATTTTCCATTTCCTCACTTAATAATGATGTTGAGCTGCTTGGTATCATCTTTCGTAAAGTGTCCATTGAAGCTTGGGGCCCATTTTTTAATCAGTTGTCTGCCTTTTTCCTAATGATTTGTACGAGTTTTAAAAAATACTCTGGATATGAGTTCTTTGTCAGTCACATAAGTTGTATGTATGTACAATACATATGTCAGGATACATACATATCTTCTTGCTCAGTGGATTTCCCTTTTCACTCTCCTCTTATCTTTTGATCAACAGATTGGGTTCTAAATTCCCATGAAGACCAACTTATCAGTCTTTTATGCTATTGTTGTAGGTGTGTCCTTTAAAATCTTTATTTTCCTCCAGGTCATGGAGTTGTTCTCCTGTTTTATTTTTCTAGAAATATATTGTTTTACCTTGCATTTTTAGACCCACAATCCATCTGGAATTCAGTTCTCTATATGGTGTCAAGTAGGATTCAAGTTTGTGTGTGTGGCTACAGATACTTATGTAATGCCTCCCCACACACGTGTGCACCTATTTATTGAAAAGACCCTTCTTTCTCCTTGCACTGCGGAAATATCTCTGTTATAAATCAAGTGTCCGTATATGTACAGGTTTGTTGAAAAGACTCAATCTATCTCTTCAGACTTGAAGATTTAGCCCATGAAGTGGTTAGAAAGCACCAAAATGGGTCTCCTAAGTTATCATTAGATATCATTGGTTCATATTAACCCCTATTTCTGCTTGCATTTGAATAAAAATTCTGTCAAAGGTTGAGAGTTCTAAAGGCTTAGCATTGTTCATTGTTTCAGTTTCCCTGAAATATAAATATATCACCTAGTCTGAAAAAAAAAATCACTGAAAAAGAAATACTTTTTTTTGGTGGGGAAATGAAATGAGGGGTGGGGAAGAGGAGAATAATCCAGAAGGGGAGACTCACAAACCTCTAGGTACAGTCAGAATAATAATTTCATAAAAATGTAACCTTGAATTTTCAAATATTTAAAATTGGAAGTGACTTTTTATGTCCAGTACATATAGCAGGTGCCAATAAATGTTTCATTCCCAAGGAGCTAAATATATTTCCAAATCCCTCTTTGTAGCATACATATGTGATCCAGTCATTTGTACTTTAGTATCTACTTTCTAACACGATCACTTGTTTCTTTCCTTACCAACTGACCTTGCTATTGACTGGCGTTAAGTCCAATAAATATTTTGTCAAAGCTAAAGGTTTGATACTTTGGGCCCATCTGAATGCTCTTTGTGTCAATTCAATCGGTCTTCTCATCACTGGAACTTCTAGTTACCTGTCTGTTTCTACTCAATTTATAAATTTAAAAAATGGCAAAATACAAAATAATAATAATAAAAGACGGCAAAGTTGTCCAAATGGAGCCACGAGTGGGCAGAGACCATATTCACACCACCACCCCTCGAGGGGCCCCGTTTTCTGCTGATGTGACCTGGGACAGTCAAGGGCATTGTTTCCAGATTGCTTGGAAGCTGCCTACACAACATTTAAAATTTCTCTGTAATGACATGCTGCCTCATAAACATGAGCATCTTCATTTAAAGTTATACGAGTAGGAAAGGCATGGAAAGCTGATACGTAAGTCCAGGCTAAAAGAGAAGTAATTAGTAGAAAGGACTATCTTGAAGTGAAGAGGTAGGGCAAAGAATGTGCCAGTAAGTGGATTCTAAGACTCCCTAGAGGAAGGAAACCTTCAGCTATAATTTATTTATTTATTTTTAAAGATTTTATTTATTTATTTGACAGAGACACAGCAAGAGAGGGAACACAAGGGGGGGGAGTGGGAGAGGGAGAAGCAGGCTTCCCGCTGAGCAGGGAGCCCGATGCGGGGCTCGATCCCAGGACACTGGGATCACCACCTGAGCAGAAGGCAGATGCTTAACGACTGAGCCACCCAGGCGCCCCTCAGCTATAATTTAAAAAGAGGGAAGAGGGGCGCCTGGGTGCTCAGTCGGTTAAGCGTCTGACTCTTGATTTCAGCTCAGGTCATGATTTCAGGGTGGTGAGATCGAACCCTGTGTTGGGGGCTGGCTCAGCATGGAGCCTGCTTGGGATTCTCTCTCTCCTCCTCCTTCTGCCCCTCCCCCGCACATGCGCGTGCGCGCACACACACACACATTCTCAAAAATAAATAAATAAGCAAATGGAAGATTTTTATAAACTATGTCTATATAGTTGTACATAGAATATGAAGATATGCATTTATTATGTGTATATTTATGTGTATATATACATATAAACTATGTAGTTGTACATAGATATATGTAAATATGAATATAATTATATGGTTATATCTATATATACCAATTATGTGTCTGTGGTTATATATATATAACAAGTTATATATATAATCCATATATAACAGGTTTTATATATATATATATATATAATAGAGAAGAGAAACTATTTTCTCCACAGCTTCTTTATGAGTCTATGTATCAAAATGTTAAACAATATCCGTGGGGCTTTTTTCCCTCCCCCCTTTTTTTATGCTCTGAATTTTCTAGATTATGTACAATGAACAGGTATAATTTTAATAAGGAGAATGCACATAAATTGAATTATAAAATTATTGACTAGAAAAATGAATCTTCATGGAGTGTTGTATTTTCCAGTAGGGACACTGTGTTAGGAGTAGAGAGACTTTCTTTCTTTTGGTAGCCACCCTGGAAAAAGTCTCTACACGGAAAAACTTGGCTATCACAGAGTGCCAATAGCTCCACATTGGCACATTATTTAATTTTTTTTCATTTGCAATTTGTAAGCTTTCATCTTGTCAACTTTAGTCAAAGATTCCATCTCCACCATTTTTCAAGCACCCATCCCTGCTTCTGGCCATCTTGGGGTTTTGTAAGACCTTCATGGCTGACCCAGCCCAGGACATTAAAAGAAGCTTTCTGGGTTTCAGAGCTCAGGCTGGCTGGGGGTGTGAGGCTGGGCGGGAGGCACCTGCTGATGCCTCTCCCCTCCACCCTGCCTTCCACCCTCCCACCATCAGACTCTGCCATGGGGACGAGTGTCGCCTCCTGTCACCCAAGCAACCATGCAGCTGGAAGCTCTGCCATCCCCAGAGCAAGAGAAGAGAAACTGGAGATCTCTAACTGATGGGAAAAATCTCCCCAATAGTTTATGGTTGGCAACAAAATTAACTTTTGACATGCACTGTAGTCATCGACTTGCCCAGGGGGCGAGTTCAGAATCCAGCGCTCAGATCACAGTAGCCCAACAATCCTTCCCATAGGGATGAAGCAAGCAATTCCATGCTTTCTCTCTCTCTTGCTCTTTTTTTTTTCTGTTGAGTCAAAACAGCAAAAACAACAGCACTACCATTAATTTTTCAGTAACTCCGCCCATTCTAAAAGGCAGAGTAGAGGTGGCTGTGTACGTTCGAGGTGCCGGGGAATGCGGGTTATCAGTCATCTCTGAAATGGGAATAAAGCTCTTGCCTTACAGACTTTACAAGGTTGCTGGGACGGCCAAATGAGTTAAGAAGTGCTAAAGCGCTCTCAAGATGTAAACATATTGTACAAAATTTGTATAGTACCTGGTGGAAGGAAAGATCAGACAGGGCACATGGGAAGAGCCGGTCAATGCCTGCCTCTCCTGGCTGCAGAGTCTGGCATTGGCTAGAGCTGCTCTTACTCCCTTCATATTGAAAATAACCCCTTGTGACAGTGAGCACTGCCAGCCGACGTAGCTGGGCAAGAAAAGGAAAGTCCCCTTCCATGTCATGCAGCTTTGAAAGAATTGAACATTAAGTAGACACAGCCCCCAGGCTGCATTCCCCAGAAAGCACAGAACAGTTCCGTGGAACAGCATCATGCCTTGTGGATGAGGACATCATCACAGCAAGTGCTCTTAGCCGACTCAGAAGGTGGGCTGGCCGGGGTATGGCCATTCTCGGGTGGACTGCGCAGGCGCAGAGATGGGGCCTTGTACCCCCCGCTCAGCTCTCTGGGGCTCACTCAGGGAAACAAAATGGAGCTGAAGAGACAATGAAAAGAGATTCTGAGTGTCATATGCACAGACACTTTGTGTTTTCCTGTTCGTCTTTGTTGTTCTGCTAACATTATTTATTCATGATAACAGGTAATTGGATTGTGTCCTTCAGGGCCAGCTCAACAGACGTGAGGCAAGGAAAATGTGACTCTGCGTGTGTGTGTGTGTGTGTGTGTGTGTGTGTGTGTGTGTGTGTCAATGTGTCTAAAATACATATGGAGGCATGTAAAAGCTTCACGAATCACACCAGGAAAACTTTTTTTTTTTGTTTTACAATATGTTTTACAAAGCTTTAAAAATTTCAAAGCACGTTCTTGTGTGTTCTTTCATAAATCATGCATTTTGATGAACATCGTAAGTCTGTGGGGTTGGACAAGGGGTCACACAGGTATTCTGAGGTCCCGGGTCACAAGCACTGGCTAACGGAGTTGAGTTTCTCTTGAAATGACCATGAGCCCCGAGGACTTTTGTGCCGCTTCTCCCCCCAACCCATTGCAGCCCTACACCCCCCCCCCACCCTGCCCCGCTGAAGGCATGGGCACCGAGCTCTGAGAAGGGCTGCTGAGGACAAGACAGCAGCTCAGAGCCTGCAAGGATGAGCAGGGCGGTCTGGAGGAAGCACGACATGAGCAGAGGAACATGGAATGTCGCATCAACCAAGTGCTCAGAACTGTGCAGGTGGCCTGGGGCCAGCATCACCTCTCGCAAGGACTGACATGAACAGCTTGTTGGAAATGGGCCAATTGTGCACAAGCATGCTTCAGGCAAACCAGGTCAGCCGGAGCCACCTTCCACCCTCCTCTTCACTTCACCCCTCCCACAAACATGCCTAGACAAACATGGACACACTCACGGATACTCACACATGCAAACACTGTCAGGTCCAGTGTCCTCGCAAAGACTCACCCGGTGTGGACAGCTGGCTGGCTCTCAGGAGGGAGAGTCAGAATAGAACAGAACAGATGCTAGCCACGGGAAAATGTGGAAGGAGAAACACAGAAGGACATGCCCAGCCGGAGAGGGAGGAGGAAGGAACTTCAGAAACTGCAGTTGCAATCATGAAGTGGGACCTGAATTTGGGTTATATACCAGCTTTCTGCCAGAGATCTCAGAGGGCTTTACCAGCATCATTGGAGAGGGCTGTCCCTCCCATTTTGGCTGGAGGGATGCCTTAGGGAGAAGAACTGGATCCATTTGACCAGAGGCCATGAATAATCCCGATGGGGAAAGCACCCAGGGTCCTTGCTCTGAGCCCTCTCCATTAGATTAGTTCAAATGGCTGGGAGTCCAGCCTGCATGCTGACACCCCACACATGCCTACCCTGGACACCCTAAGACCCCAGGCTGTAGAACTGTCCCTTCCATCAATAATGAATCACATGCCTGAGGAAGGGGAGGTTTCCAGTCAAGGGCTCTGCAGACCCATCTTGCTTAACATTTCTAACAATTTTTGTAAAACAAAACCAATCTGGTTATCAACTTTGCAGCTTCCAAAAATTGGGGGAGATGGCTCACATCTTGGATGACAGAATTGTATTCCCTAAAAGAAGCTTTTTTGAAGCTGGAATGATGGATCCCAAAAATAACAGAATAACATTTTAAAGGAATTAATGCTAAAGTCAGGTTTAGAATGTCAACATCACTGGTACATGACATAAGAAACCAATAATAGCAATCTCTATGGAAGGGATCTTGAGTGTTTAGTTGACTCCAATGTTTATAGAAAAACTTCCAAGACAGCTAATGCAATCAAAGTCACATTTGTGGACATATACGGTCGTGCAAAGAAAATTATTACTGAAGGTGACTAGAAGTCATCTGACCCGCCTTCATTACATGATGGGATTAAAGTCTTCAAAGGTTACAGAGAAGAGTAGATAGAATGGATATAAGATGGGTTCCATCTTGGGTACCAACGCTAACCAATGGGAAGTCACTGCCTAGAGAATTGATTTTGAGAAGAATTCTGAATCCATGTCTGGGCTCAGCAGAAAGAAGGGCTGTGATAGTTGAGTGATTCTGCCATGGTCTAGAGAGGGAGCCCAAGGGTTACTGATGCAGACAATGCTGGGCCCCACCCCCTCAGCCCCAGGGAGCCCACCATTCCAGTGTGTTCTGCATTGGGTCTTGCTACAGCACCTGCTCTCTCTGCCTGGCACTTCCTCCTCATCTGCACTGAGGCAGGCTGGAGTGCTATGAGGTGAGTCCCTCTGACAGATGAGAGTTGAAGGATAAGTATCTTAACTTCTATGCCCATTGGGGGTGTTCTCTACACTCTGTCCCAGAGTCGGCAGCCAGCAGGATCAAGTCTCAGTTGCCCATGGCAGTAACCCGCTTAGTAGTATACCTCTAACTGGATTCCTTTCTTGCGTGTCTCACCATGCCATCCCCTACAGGTGCTGCCTGAAATCACATCCCAAATAAACCACCTGTTCTCAAATCTTTATCTCAGGACCTGCTTCTGGGGAGCTGACCTCAGACAGCTACATGGTCACCATCCTAATGGAACAAAGGAAATAATATTCACCCCAGCACCAGTCCATTGACCCTACAGAGTACAGTGTTGAGGACCAGATCACTGAGAGACCAGGACACAACCTAAGGACAGAGACCAGGATTGTGAAGGGTCTAGTGTCCCCGCTAACAAAGCAGGGCTCAGATAAATGAGAGTGTGGAGTTTGAAAACAGAGGCAGATCTTTAATGACATGGAGGTCCTTTGACATGGAGGTCCTTTAGCACCGGGGTCATAAACACTGACTTTGGTTTCACAGTTCTTGGGGTACAGGTCAGCTCTGCCATATCCTAGTTGTGTGATCTTAGATGAGCTTTTAAAATTTGTTTAAGCTCCTCTATAAATTTACTATCTTCATACTTGAAACTTTAATATCTCACTACCTTTCCTCTGGCCCCTTCTGTCAGCTCTCTCCCTGACTTCCCCTCCAAGGCCCTAGTTTGTTAAAATCTCCAAGGACTCCTTTGTTTTCCTTTCTTATGAGCATATTTCTTGGAAATACTAATCTCAAGAGGCTAATTTGGTGCCATCTGGAAACAGCACTTCCGTCCTCCCCAGCGCTCCACCTTGGAGATGTGTTCACAAGGAGCCCCAGGCAGGAGGCTTGGCAGCATGGGTCCGGGGGAACATATGGTGGAAGGAAGCCACCCACGGGGCTCCTGGCGAGGAGCTGAAAGAGGACTTCCTTTCTCCATTGAGCTGGTTGTGAACAAAACGTTTGTGAACAACACGTGCGGCGAACTTGAACAAAACTAGTATTGGGCCATCGCCCCAGCATGAAACCCAGCCCGTCGGGACTGGGCAGCTCCGCCTGGCCGTACCATCAACAAGAAATCAGCTTCCTTCCTCCATGCAGTCTGCCCTCATCGCCTCCTCCCACCCCCAACACCACTGCAGGGCCATCGAGGCATTAGACTCTGCAGAGAGAGCACACGCCCAACAGGTTGCTACTTCATCAAACTATCTGAAATATGAAAAAAAAAAATTGGCTTCGGATCACACACAAAATACTCCCAACCACAACAGAATTAACAAACGTTTATTCACATGACATTATGTCGATTCCATTACACATTGATTTCTCATAAAAATAGACTGTATTTGAAAATAATTTGCAGGTTAGAATTTCGAACTTAACAAGCTCCTGAGTAGACCCAATGATGCTGGACGAAACACAGCCAACCATAAACTAGGGGCATTACTTCTAGTCAACCATTCTCCCAGTCAACAAGCTCTGATGGATGGTCTGCCCGCAAGGCGTTGTTTTAGGTGCTAGAGATTCAACCTTGAACAAAATAGAAAAACTCCTTGCCTCCACGAAGAAATTCTTTCAAACATAAAATAACATTCAGCGTGGGGTAGAGTTGCCAAATGATGTGGGTGAAATCTATTTTGAGTCAGAGTGTCTGAGCCTACGGAAGTCTGGACACACCAGCCCTGAGCACTGCCTTCGCCACCTTGCACATCGTTAGCTCATAACTGCAGAGTGGTGGTGAAGTAGGAAGACGCAAGCCTGCATGTTTCGTCCAGCAGATGGCTCCTGGAGGGGCACAGGCAGAGTGAGACATACATTCCCCTCAGAGCAGATGAGAGACCTCATCGGGAGGTGGGGCTGAACTTGAATGAAGCCCCAGCCTCTTCCTGAAAGTCTTGCCACCCTACTCACCTCCCTTGGTAGTATCTTCACCAAGGAGTTCAGAGTGTGGGAGTAGTTCAGGTTATTGCCCTGGTGGTAGAAGGCAGCAGAATCCTAATCCTATGAGAAGGTAGCGGGGATTTGTCCAAAAGAAGGATATAATTTTTATTACTTAAGATAGAAGACAGTGGTCCTATTTCTGAGGAAAGAGGGCAGATTTCAATACTTGAGGCACCCCTCCCCCCAAACACGTTAACTTCTTTATCTTCTCTCTTGGATACCAGGAATAGTCGGATTTAGCATCCACGATAACTTTTAGCTCCCATTGCCATTCGATTCCCCTAACCCTATGCTCACACATGCACAGACGCACAGGTGAAGTCACAGGGCTTCCTGAAGGTCAGCGTGTCCCTCCCTCATCACGCCATGTGGAATCCGTCTCTACACCAAGTTCTGGTGATGTCTTTACATCTGAGAACAGGGTAGCCTTTTCCAGTTGTTTGAGTCTATCTTCAGGTCTTTCAGGAGAGCTTTCAAGTTTTCCTCACACAGGTCTTAGACGTTTCTTGTTAAAATACACCTAAGTATTTTATATGTCTTATTATTGTAGATGAAGTTTTTAAATTATATAAATTCTAATTGGTGTCCTACTTCTATTCTATTCTATTAAATTTCTGTGTATCCCATTTCTGTGTATAAAGACCATTAAATTTCTGTATGTTAAATTGTTGGCTAAAACCCCAAACACACTGTGAAATAGTAGTGACTTAATGCTTTGGACTTCAGCAGGAATGTCCATGTTTCCTCACCTAATAAGATGCACAAGATGCCAGTTTGGGGGCTGAGATATTGAGATACTTGCATATTTTTTATGTGTAGGGAGTATCTGACTTCTATTTATTTCAAGGTTTTTAATCATAAATTTTATGCATGAATTTTTCAAACACCTTTTCAATATCTATGGAAAGGGTCATATGATTTTTTCCTCTCATATCTAGTAGTAATATGTCAAATTAAATTAATGGATTTAAAGATATTTAACCATCCTTTCATTACTGGAGTAAGCCCTACCTGGTCATAACATATCATTATGTATTCTTGAAACTATACCATGGTCATATATTTTTTGGGGGAACAAACATGAAGAAGGGTCTTCCTATGTGAACTTATCCATAACACTAAAATAAATAAAAAGAAAAAAGAATTAAATGATAATTCACAATATTTTTCGCCCTTTACTTGCTAGGCCTTTATGACTGTCCAAATATTACTTCTAGTAGCTCTTGAAAAATTGCCTCCAGCCTCTTGAGCAACCTAGGCTGCAAATCACTGGGTCTTGCAGATTTGAGCATATTCAATGAATCTGAGCAACTTTTAACAACATTCTTTCCTGATTCAGTGTCCGTGGAAGGAATACAGTTGTTTTTGACACTACCTAGGTTACTGATAACCAAGAGGGTCTTTGGAATACTTCTGTATTTTCAGCCCCCCAAGTACTTTCCTTTTTAGTTAAGAGAAGTCTTTCCTCTTAATCTTTTCATGAGTCTAATGCATAGACTGATGTACTTCTATTTTCCTTTATGTCTCTTGGAAAATGCATTTTACTTTTCAATTCTGTTATTTATGTTGGTTCTTTGGTTAGTTTCTTTCCTTGCCCTCCTCTTCTTCCTTCTTCATAAGCTATTGCGGGAGATTATTTTATTTTTTCCAAATATTGATCTCCCCCTTTGCTATATTGCCCACTGCTATAGGACTTGTGTGCCTCCCATGAGAAGGGCATCCATCCCACCCTAACTGATTTGTCATAGGATTGCCAAATATATCAAATAAGATAAAGTATTTAAAATGCTTAAGATGTTGCCACAAAATATTCCATAGGCATTATTACTTTTAAGAAAGTGATCGGGGCACCTGGTTGGCTCAGTCAGAAGAGCAGGGTCATGAGTTTGAGCCACGTCTTGGGCATAGAGATTACTTAAATAAATAAAAACTTCTAAGAAAAGAAGGTGATCAAACCTTTCCTTGCCACTGCTCACGGTAACCTGGAAATGCCCTTTGCTACTCCTCCACTTGTCTAGGCTTTAAGATCTTATTTAGGTCCTGACTCCTCTGTGATGTTCACACTCCAGCTCACGCTCTCTCCTGTGTAACCATATGGTCGGTTTGACTCAGTGTTGCCATTGACTATTCCCACCTGTATTGATCTGGCCTGTTGAACAAACTCTAAGTGCTTGCCTTACTTTGTTCAGCCTGCTATAACAAAACTACCATAGATTTGGCAGCTTAAACAGCAAATATTTGTTTCTCATAGTTCTGGCAGCTAAAAAAGAAGGTGATCAAAATGGGAAATATACCCTAAGTCAAAAAAGAAGTGACTCTCTAGATGAGATTGGTATTCGCGCATGGTATAGAAATTGGATCTGAAGACAATTCCAGAAGGGGAATTAAGCTCACTAAAGTAACACTATCATCTCCTAGAAACCCTATCTTTTAAAGAACAATAGTCACTTTTATGGATCAGTTTTGCTAAATCGATTGCTATATAACCCATTAATTTTTAATCGTGCTTTGAAGTATTCTGTTCAGATCTCCCGTCTGTGCTGGAGAACAGACAGACTGTCAACCAGGGGAAGAAAAATATTTCCTACCACTCCCATTGCTATCACTTACCTCCTCCTCCTCAAACCCCAGGCACAGGGAAGAACTGAACTGACCAGTATCTTCTTATATTTTCTGTGATTATTGACTTCAGACTCAACAACACCAGACAAAGATCCAACCATCACTTGCACATTGGGAAGGGATTTACCTGATTCTTATTTGATGTGGGTGCCCAGTCTCCCTAGACAAAAAGGAAGGGGGTTGGGGAGCAGAGCTGGCATCATTTTGGGCAGATTAGGCTATCAAAGATGTATCAATGTGGAGCATCAGAGAAGTCTGATTGCAACCAAGGACTGAGGACCTGGGTTGAGGAACTGAAGTGCCAAAAAAGGAGAGAAAATAATGTGGAAGGAAGAAGAGAGGCCCTAAATATAAACTTTGAAGAAGTTGTAATCTCATCGAAGATGGGCTCTGCTGCCAAGTACCCGTTCAGCTATTTGCCAGTTGACAGTGGGGCGTTCATCAGCTCCTACTGTCTCAAGGATTGCCTAAGATAATTCGGTCACAAAAATCACAACCTGTTGAGGTATTAGTTCTGCATCTACCAATGTATCATATACAACAAGAAGAGAAACAGATTTGCCTGTGCATTAGCCGAAAGTTGCTTATGTTAATCATAAGACAGCAGGAAAAGGGAAGAAAGGTGTTTATCTTTTTTGTTAACATTGCTCTTTTTGGATATCTGGATAGAGGGATTCCAATATATTTCTTCATAGGTAGTGACCCATAAGTTTAAATTTCCTCATCTGCAGAAGATGTATAACAGCAACCACCTTGCAGGGTTATTAGGATTAAGATGATTTATGCAAATCGCTTAGGAAGTCGTTGACCTTAAGTTCCGTGCCACCTACTGCAGGGCATGTCTCTGCTATTCGTCACATCAAAACTCCTCCCAAGGGTTGTTGATTTTTGTGGTCTCCAATGACTTCCTCTCCTCTTCTCCTCTTGGACTTCTCTCTCTTTTAAACATTTCTCTATTGCTACTCAATTTTTCATAGTTATACACCCTTAAAAACCATCTGTGTTATATGACTCTCCAGCCCAACTTAAACCCATACTGCCTACCCAGCATCTCTACTTGCATGTCTAATAACCATTTCAACTCAACATGGACAAACTACTGATAGCCTATTCCCCTCCCAACACACACACACACACACACACACACACACGCACACACTATATCCTCTCTTCTCCAAGGTCTTCACTGTCTCAATAAATGACGTTACCACCTGCTCAGGTCCAAAACCTAGGGCTCATATTTGATTGCTTTTCTTCCTTTGCACTCTTGACAAGTGAGCATAAGTTAGAAAACTGGAGACCAGCACTCAAGGCTAAGAGCACAGCCATGAGCAAAGGCCCATTTGTAAATGAATGAGGGGGCACCTCGGTGGTGCAGTCAGTTAAGTGTCTGACCCTTGGTTTCGGCTCAGGTCATGATCTTGGGGTTGTGAGATGGAGCCTGGTGGCAGGCTCTATGCTCAGTAGGGAGTCCGCTTGATAAAAACTTTATTGTTTGGGCAACAGCAAATCACTGAGGGGTCTTGAGTCTGACCATTGGTTTAAGAAATAACTTTGACCATTAATTTAAATTATGAGAAATTACAGACAGAGAAAACAATTAGAAATCTATTGCAATAGTTCAAGTCGGCATGGCAAGAGTCTGAGCTAGACAGTAGGTAGAGAATGAGAGAGATATAAAAACTCTCAATGCTAAACGCAGAAAGACTCGCTTGATTGGATAGAGGATGAGGAAGGAGAAGGAGCGTAAAGCAAATATGAAGGTTCCAGTCAGTGTCTCTTGAAAGATTGGAAGTGCCAGGTTCCAGGGTAAAGAACAGCCGAATGGTAGGTAGACTTCTAGAAGGGAAAAAAAAAAAAAAAACGAAGTTGGTTTTAGACATGTCGCGTTTGAGATGCCTGAAATGGAGCAATAGAAATGTCCAGGGGAGTTTAAAGCTCAGAAAAGAGGGCAAAGCCAGAGAATGATTTGAGACTACCAAACAATAGACAATTTTGAATTTGGGGCCTAACCTAGTAGCTAAGGTGTAGTGGGTGCTTGATAAATATTGCCAATCGAATCTTATACCTTTGGGAATAATCACTATAAAGATGATGCTGAAATTGTTGGAGCAGATGAAATTGCCCAGGGAGAAAGGAGATCTGAGGACAGGGCCTTGGGGTATCCCGCTCTGAGTCAGGAAGAGAACAATCATGCAAGAAGACTGATGTAGGATGAGACCACTGGGGAATGGAATGTCCTGGGACCCAAGAGAGAAGGGTGGTTCGATGAGGAAGAGATTTGCTTCAGCACGGGACGTTGTTACCAAAATGAAGAGTAGAATGAGGGCAGAGGACATGCTGTTGGATTTGGCAGACCACGAGCAGGAAGATTTTCAATGAACTGATGGGAACAGGTGCCACACCGCAGGGGCTGAAAAGTCAGTGTGTGATAGGAGAGCACTGTGATGCCTTGCAGTCCCGAGTCCTACAAACGCTGTAGCTGTCTCCATAGTGGAGCTTCACAGTTGTCTGGTAATTGTCTGGGCATTAATAAATCTTCTAGTCCTTCTGTCCAAGCATATAACCATTGGTTATGAGCATGTGAAATATGCCGGTTATGACCATTCGATTCAGCTCTCCATCATGGTTCAAAACCAAAGCGTGAATTTTACCCCAACAGCATTATGTGGCTTTCCTGGGGACTCACATGTCTGCCCCAGGAAATGTCTGGGGAAGAAAGCCTCCATTTCACGTGCCTTTATAAATGTTTCTCCTAATTTAGAAAGTCTTTCAGTAGCTCGAGGAAAATCCTTTCCTTCCTCCACAGGACAGAGCTCTGGATCTCTATGACTGAGAAAAAAACGTCATGGTAAAGTAAGCCGTATTCTCTTGATAACATAACAGACGGCAAAATAAGAACAAAGCAGGTTGAGAGAGATTCTAGTAATCTTCTTAGTGGCTGTGATTTCAGATTTGCCATAACCATCACAAATGAAAAGATGATTTAACAAGAAAGAGGTTTAACAAGAAAGGGAGAATGGGGATGGGGGCGGGGTGGGGAGAGCAAGGGAAGGGTTCTCTGGTGGCCCCTCTCCCGCCCAGCTGAGACACTTGGAATTCCCCGCGAGGTGACTCTTAACATCACGCCGGGGACACTCGCTTCAGGCCAATCCTTCCACTGGCCTGTTCCTGCCTGCCTTTAGAATTCTTCCCTGGACCCCTGACATAGCCTAGACGCTGAGGGCAGGGACCAGCCAGGCCTGCCGCCTCTACACTGCCCTGCCCCCCAGCTCGCTGCTTGCCGACGGGGGGGGGTGGGGGTGGGGGCACAAGTCCAAAAGTACACTGAACACCAAATGAACACTTTCACTGGGATTTTGTGGACTGGCTGAAACTCTGCCTCACAGCTGAGACATGCCCGTGGTGCATCGATCTCAGTATGTAAAAGGATACAGGATCTTCCTGGCATAAAATATCCAGATGCCCTTCCTCAGTTCCAGCCTTTCAGAGTTAAGCGTCTCCCTGGTAATTACCAGCTCCTGGGGCCAGGAAGAGATGCCTTTGCACACTTGCCCTTAAAAGTCAAAACCTCACTTAACGAGGCAGCACTTGGCACATGCCCTCAGCGTTTCCAAATTTGGCTGCAAAGCAGTACATCAGAGATCGTCTTCTGTGCACTGTGTGGTCCATGCCACTGCACAAAGGGCTTTTTAATTGTCTTTTTTTTCTCATAGGCTGCAACGTGTCGTTTGTCTTCCTCCCGCCTCGTACGTATGCTTTCTTACCGTCTCTCCCCACATTTGTAAGAGTGCACCGCATTCCTGTCACCTTCATTTTCTTGCGCATCTTCCTCGTAGTACGAGTGCCTTTGCCCAGAGTGTTCATTATCAACTTTTCTCCTGCGCTCTGCTTCCTCGGTTAAGCAGTTCTTATTCATTCTACTTGTAAAGGACGGAACTCTCTGGGCCCACACAAAGCATCAGACACCTCCATCCTGGTGAAGAGAGACTGGGGCGCAGGGCTTTTATTGACTGATCAGCTTCCAGGAAAGCCGAGCAAAGTCTCTGTGCCCAGTGTCCCCAGCTTTGTGGCTGTTACAGACGTTACCGTCCTGCTGAGAGCTGGAGCCCCCCACCAATGCAGAGCTGAATGCCTGCCGGCTTCGATGTTAGTCAATGAAGAGGATGCTTTAGAATCACGGGGAGTTCACCCCGAACTCTCAAGTCATCAGAAACTGCCGCTTTTCCTTTCCCTTCTAAAGAGGAAATGCAAATAAAGGAAGTAAGAGAAAGAGACTGAGATAATAAAAGCACCAAGTGGGAAGTACTGATGAAATGAGGACAGGAGGCCACTGACGTTGGGCGTAGGTAAAAGTGACCGGGGAAACAAGGGGACTGGTATTGAACTGCGCCTTTGGGAAGGAGACCAAACTCGGGATCTGCATTCTCATGGGGCTCGGGGGCCAAGGACAAGAGATGGGTGGGGAGCCAGGCTGGGGAGGAAGTGCATTGGCTAAGATCATCCAAAGCCAAGCTCAGGCTGACACAGGATGCTACATTTTGGGGAGGATGCTTTAGGAAAAAACGCTGCGTGGATGAAGTAGAAGTTATCCAAAGCACCTTCTCGTTCAACGTGTCATGTTCTCCTGAGCGTCGGACAGCACCACGGGAGTGGGGGGCTGGGGGGAGGGAGGGTGGCCAGAGCCACAAATCGGAGACACTCTTTTTTCACACTAACAACAACCACCGCCACACGAAGTCCCATACATCCCAGGAGGTACTTCAGGATGGGCACAGTGTTCTGGACTGGGTGGTGTTCTCCCTTCGGTTGCTTTTGCTCACTCCCCATGCTAGAAATTCTCCCCCTTTTTAAATGCCTGTATATGTCGCTTTATTTTTGAAACGTCCTTGCACGGGCTTAGACCAAAGGGAGCAGTATGGAAAAAGGTCAATGACACCTAGCTGCAGACAGAGTCAACACTGCTCATTTTTTGCTTATTTTTAATTTAAATTCAATTAATTCACATACAATGTATTATTTGTTTCAGAGGTAGAGTTCAGTGGTTAATCGGTCTTATATAATGAGCACTGGGTATTATATAACACTGCTCATTTTAAATGGTAGGGATTGTCCAACTGCGATCTGCCTGATGTGGTTATTGTGAACACATTCCTGACGAGAGGGAACACCACAAAATCAACGAAGCCAATCAATACCGGGTTGGGAACTCCCAGAACTAGCTGCTTGCAGGGCTGTTTATCATCCCGAGTTCACGCCCCAGGGCAAACTTTTTCAAGTATGGCGCTCATTCTTTTCTTGTCTCCTCACTCCTGGGAATTTTTCCTACGGGCATCATTCGAAGGCAAGAAAAAGGTATATGCATGAAGATATCATTGCAACCTTGTCTATGACAGCGAAATATTGTGAAGATTTAGTGCCCAGTTACACAGGAATATCTAAGTTATGGTAGATCGGTGTGAGAGACTATTACACAGCAATAAAATAAATACAATGACTATAAGGATTATGTAGCAAGATGGGAAGTACCAGAAGAGTAAACAGAAAAAGCGGGATAAAAAATATGCTGGCTATAGTTTGGGGAAATGTGTTTTTTATGGACATAGATTGGAAAAAAATGAAGAAAATGGGTTATGCATGAATCTTTTTAAATAATTTCTTCTAAATGTTGTTTTTACAAATAAAAGTCATACAGGAAACAGAAAATCATAAATAACTGTTGTTCAATATTAGCTGACCTGCTCTTGTGTGTGTGTGTGTGTGTGTGTGTGTGTGTGTGTGTGTGTGTAGTCTGATCATTTATTTACGTAGATTTAAAACCAAGGGTCCTACAAATCAACACTCAACCCATTTTCAATACTTGCTGGATGATGTTCACTAACATTTTTAACCTGTGTAGTTGTAAATTCATCCGTTTATAGGAAGAACAATTTTTGTAGTAGGAGTTCGGTAAGTGTTTCGGGAGTGAACACATACATACACACTGGGAGGGGCGATAGACATGAGCTTTGTTTCTAGCAGATGCTTTTCAAAGTCTTGGAAGAGGGAGCTGTAGCGTCAAGAAGTTCTTTTGTGCTACTGGAATAATGAGAGGAAGTAAACGTATTCTCCAGACTGTCCTTCACCCTGGTGTCTGTCATAGCATCCTTTACAGTATGACTGTGTTTTATACTCAAAAGCATCCCTATTTAAGCAAAACGCTGATCGCGTGAGCAGGTTCCCCAAAGGCACAGTGGGGGACAGATGTGACTGTGTTTCCCCACTCCCCACTCTGCGCACACAACCAGCCCGCGGGGCTCTTTGGTCTAGTGTTCGGAGGAAGGAGGCTTTACCGAACTCCCTAACCCAGGATAAGAACTGGGGTCCCAGATGGGGTGGAAATTTTGGTAACAAATCACTGACCATAGATAGTTGTTCAAGAAAATGCCAAAATAAAATTCATCTCTTGTCTTTAAAATGATAATAATTACAATGATCAAGGCAATTACTCCTCCTTCCAATCATCTGATCATATGTCATTGTTGTCTTCTTATTACCAATATGTGGCACCATCTCTCCAGCACCATGGTGAGTTTTAAACAGGGGATGAATCTTGCATCGGCAGCAGGGAGACCTGGCAGCAGGGAGACCTGGGCCTGTGTGCCCTGTTCTCCCTTAGGGCCTGCACTCAGTCTCCATGATTTATGGTGTTTTTCTTCAAGAAATTATTTTTATTTTTCAAATAAGTAAATACAACCGTGTGGTACACAAATTTTTAATGAATAGCAGTATACAAGAAACATTAAGTCTCCTCGCCATCCCTTTGCCCTAAGTTGCCTGGGTCCCTTTCCAGTGGTATTTCTGCAGATACAAACATATGCACACAGAAAGATTTTGGGGGGGGCACCTGGGTAGCTCAGCGAGTTAAGCATCTAACTCTTCATTTCGGCTCAGGTCATGATCTCAGAGTCATGGGAAGGAGCCCCGTGTCAGGCTCCGTGCTCAATGGGGAGTCTGCTTGTCCCTCTGCCCCCCCCCCGCTCACACTCTTGCTCTTTCTCTCCCGCTCTCTTTCTTTCTCTCTCTCTCTCAAATAAATAAATAAATATATAAAATCTTTTAAAAAGAGAGTTTTTTTTAAGCAACTTCAAAGTATTCCATAGAGCTGATTTATCTTAATTTATTTAAACAGTGTACTATTGGTTCAAAATTAGGTTGTTTCTTATTGCTGCCCTCACACACAGTCCTACTGTTAAATAAATAAACTGAGGCATATTAAAACATTTTAAGAGTTTGAGCAAAAATCAGTTCAAATCAAGCAGCCCCAGACTGGACACAGTAAGTAGAAGGATTTCACTGATGGGGTCTCTGGGAGGGACTTTTATAGAGGGCGCCTGGGTGGCTCAGTCAGTTAGGCATCAGACTCTTGATTTCAGCTCAAGTCATGATCTCAGGGTCATGAGATGGAGCCCCCCTTGGTCCCTGCAAGCCCAGAGAGCCCCACACTGGGTGTGGAGCCTGCTTAAGATTCTCTCTCTCTCCTTCTCCCTCTGCTCCTCCTCCCCTCCCTCTCCAAAAAAAAGAAAGACGGAAAAGTAGCTTCAAGTTCTAGTTTCATGCTTAGTTGTCCTCAGGTTTCAATGTCATAACCTTGAAGCATTTTCAGGCCTAGATTTTGGTCTACGTCGCCTCCGTGGCACCCTGGACACATCGGTCTCATGGCCTCCTTGGTTTATCCATTTAACAATGTAATCCATTCTGCGTAGGTGTAAGCATATCTGAAGCCCAAGTACCTAGATGAGGAACTGCTAGAAGGGATGGAGCAGAGTGGATATTGGGGGTATCTAGACATCTGACTCAGCTGAGATCAGATAATATTGATGAACTAATTTACAGAGATTTTACAATTTCTGATAACTTCCTACCCAAAAGCTTAATGTGTTTGTGTATTCAGTTCTTCTCTTGTGTCCTTCATCTTCAAATTTCCTTCATCTAAGACTTCCGCATTTCTTATTTTATCTTATTCCTAGCTGTTTTCTCTGTTTTTGTTCCTGTTAAGAATGTGGATTTTCTTTATACTTTATCCTGTGATCGTTGTTTGTATGTGCAAAGCCCATTGATTTTGATATGTTAACTGTACTAACTGTGTAAAAATGTTTCAGTCAATTTGCTTAGTTTATAATTATGTCACCTGTAAAAATTAATGTTGTATCTCTTCCCCTCATTTGTTTTTCTTGCCTCACTGAATTAACCAGGATCTCCAGTAACGTATTTCAAGTGGGCACCCTTGTCTTGTTCCCCACTTTAGTGGTAAGATTATTTTCAATTTCCTCAATCAAGGAGTCTGGAATAGAAAATTCCATGGTTTTCTGATTTGTTGAAACTGAAAGTAAGCACATACACACTTTAAAGCATAGCTTTATTAGAAATGTTTTGTGTGATGTAACTGTACAATCATCCTATAACAAAAAGATGAAATTTATGAAGCAATAAATTATATGACAAAATCCAAAGATCAGATAAGGTGAGGATATTAAAAATAAAAGTACTGAATCACTTATACAAGAAGGCGTTGACTAAGGGGCACAATGTTGCTTTCTCGAATGCTTTCTGAAAAATACCAGTTGAATGGGGGTTTTCAAGAAAATCTGCCCATTACCAGGCAGTAAGTGGTTGTTCCTGGCGTGGCTTTCGTGGTGGACTGAGAATGAATGGTTGGTTAGGACATGGGGGAGGGGGAGTGCAGAGCGGGGTCGGTCTGTTAGAACCTGTCTGAGCTGAGCTAGAGTTCATGGCTGCAGCATAGTGAGGCTTAGCTGGGGGTGTGGGAAGCTGAGGTTTCCCTAGCAGGATCCCCAAGGTGACCATGTGTTCTTAAGTGAGCAAATAACCTCCCTGGCTCGAGGTCTCAGAAAGACCTTGAAGGCACTTTAGGAAGAGCGGCAATGAGATGCATTCCACCTGTGTCTGACCCCTACTGTCACTGCACCCCTCCCCAGCTCCGGGCCTTGAGGAAAGTTCTGTTTTGTCATCTACAGACACCTACCTCATAAGGCTGATTTGAGAATTCAATGAGATAATGCACCTGCGACTCATTCTCTCACACCGCATCACGGTGATATCAGACTCCATGTCACCATTTTCAATCTGCACTGTGGCTTGTGGTCTTGACTATCTCCATAAAAGCTTCAATTCGTTGCTTTTAAATTCAACCCTGGCAAAAATTGGCCCATGTTATGGTTTGGGATACACAACCCTGGGTCTTCCAAGGTCACGGTGGCTGAAGAGGGCACTTGTCCTGAGGAGACAGTGTGGCCAGAGGATATGCCCTGGTCTTTAGCAGCCTTCCTGGCTGACTCTGACACCAGCATAGGCTAGGGAGGGGTTGCACTATGTGGTTAAAGCATCATTCACCTGCCCCAAAACTTAGACTTGTTCAAGCATCTCAAAGAGGAATTGAACACACTGCCCAACCACAGGTACCAGAGAATTCTTATATGGCATATACTCACAGCTCTTATTAGCTTCCAGAATGTTCAAATACATCATGACCTCACAGAAATATTCATGATGGTGTCTGAGTAACACACACCACTGGGTTAGTGACTGTTCAGATGTCTTGTGTCCGGGGGCCTTTTAAAAATGATGTATGTCAAAGTAGACATTCATTATTGCTAATACAGTCAATCCTGATTCTTGCCCAGTTTTGCTCCATTGGAATTAATTCAGGGATTCGAGGATTCCAAGTGCCATGTGACTAGTACACAATATTTTTTCGACATGATTATAAATAATTCACTAATTTGGCTCATTATTAAAAAACCAAGAATTCCTAGAAATAAAATATACTTATTATTGAAATATATACAGTATATATACATATTTTTAAATGCTGAAGATAAAACTGATGAAACACAGCAAATTCACATACTGTGCTTTTGCTTTGTTCCCTGGACCCTGGCCAGTTGCCGGCTTAAGCAGGGTATCTCTTTGAGGATGGAAGTACTGCCCAGCACGGGAGGCTTAGCAAAGCACCAGCTGCCTTCCGGAAGTGACAGCGTGACTTCAGGAAATGACAAGAACTGTCCATGGTCCACAGATCCTAATGAAAGCAGGACCATCACTATTCTTATAAGGATAAATGAGAACAGAAACAAACAAAAAACCCAATAAGTCAATTAGAAGCACAAACACTAGCATGTAGTTACCAAGCTAGACACTGCAAAAGCTTGAATCCGGTTGCTAGCACACCTATACACATGATGGAAATCTGTATTTGGACCATGACTTCCCCAGAGAATGCAGGCCTGCCCAACACAAGATTGGTGGGATTATTAATAGGACTTAAATAAAATCTATGATCCATTAAACTTGGGAAGTCTGGGTTAGACCAAAAAAAAAAAAAAATCAAGTGGGTTTCTTTACTGAGCTCTGTCCTAGTCAAATATGCTAATGTGCACTGTGGCTCTCCAGCTGGAAATTATGGCATGGCAGATTCCCCAAACGTATTTGACTGAGGGAGACCCGTTCATTCCTGGAGCATCTCTCGGAGGCTGCCTTCCTCAGTGCAACTCTGAAGTGCTGCCTAATTGAACCTTAGCCTGCTTTACAGCTGCCTCAGCAAGGAGGGGCCTACAATGCCCCACATTACTGAGTATGCCCGGCCTTCCTAAGTATGCACTGCCTTCCTGAGTATGCACTGACTTCCTGAGTATGCTCTGCCTTCCTGAGTATGCCCGGCCTTCCTAAGTATGCACTGCCTTCCTGAGTATGCATTGACTTCCTGACTATGCCTGGCCTTCCTGAGTATGCACTGCCTTCCTGAGTATGCATTGACTTCCTGACTATGCCTGGCCTTCCTGAGTATGCACTGCCTTCCTGAGTATGCACTGCCTTCCTGACTATGCCTGGCCTTCCTGAGTATGCACTGCCTTCCTGAGTACCGCACTGCCTTCCTGACTATGCCCGGCTTTCCTGAGTACTGTACTACCCTACTGAGTATGCCCAGCCTTCCTGAGTCCTGCACTGCCTTCCTGAGTATGCGCTGCCTTCCTGACTATGCACTGCCTTCCTGACTATGCCTGGCCTTCCTGAGTACTGCACTGCCTTCCTGAGTACTGTACTTCCCTACTGAGTATACCCAGCCTTCCTGAGTACTGCACTGCCTTCTTGAGTACTATCCTGCCTTCCTGAGTACTGCACGCCTTCCTGAGTATGCACTGCCTTCCTGAGTACTGTACTTCCCTACTGAGTATGCCCAGCCTTCCTGAGTACTGCACTGCCTTCCTGAGTATGCACTGCCTTCCTGACTATGTCCGGCGTTCCTGACCTGCCCAGCCTTCCTGAGTATGCACTGTCTTCCTGAGTACTGCACTGCCTTCCTGAGTATGCACTGCCTTCCTGAGTACTGCATTGCCTTCCTGAGTACTGTATTGCCTTCCTGAGTACTGTACTTCCCTACTGAGTGTGCATTGCCTTCCTGAGTACTGCACTGCCTTCCTGAGTACTGTACTGCCTGAGTATGCACTGCCTTCCTGAGTACTGCATTGCCTTCTTGAGTGTGCACTGACTTCCTGAGTACTATCCTGCCTTCCTGAGTACTGCACTGCCTTACTAAGTACTGTACTTCCCTACTAAGTATGCACTGCCTTCCTGAGTACTGCACTGCCTTCCTGACCTGCCTGGCCTTCCTGACTATGCACTGCCTTCCTGAGGACTGCACTGCCTTCTTGAGTATGCACTGCCTTCCTGAGTACTATGCTGCCTCCCTGAGTATGCACTGCCTTTGTGAGTACTGCATTTCCTTCCTGAGTACTGTATTTTCCTACTGAGTATGCCCAGCCTTCCTGAGTACTACACTGCCTTCCTGAGTACTGCACTGCCTTCCTGAGTATGCACTGCCTTCCTGAGTACTATCCTGCCTTCCTGAGTACTGCACTGCCTTCCTGAGTATGCACTGCTTTCCTGAGTACTACACTGCCTTCCTGACCTGCCCGGCCTTCCTAAGTACTGCACTGCCTTCCTGAGTACTGTGCTGTCTTCCTGAGTATGCACTGCCTTCCTGAGTACTATCCTGCCTTCCTGAGTATGTACTGCCTTCCTGAGTATGCACTGCTTTCCTGAGTACTGCACTGCCTTCCTGACCTGCCCAGGCTTCCTGAGTATGCACTGCCTTCCTGAGTACTATCCTGCCTTCCTGAGTACTGCATTGCCTTCCTGAGTACTGTACTTCCCTACTGAGTATGCCCAGCCTTCCTGAGTACTGCACTGCCTTCCTGAGTACTGTACTGCCTGAGTATGCACTGCCTTCCTGAGTACTGCACTGCCTTCTTGAGTGTGCACTGACTTCCTGAGTACTATCCTGCCTTCCTGAGTACTGCATTGCCTTCCTGAGTACTGTACTTCCCTACTGAGTATGCATTGCCTTCCTGAGTACTGCACTGCCTTCTTGAGTGTGCACTGACTTCCTGAGTACTATCCTGCCTTCCTGAGTACTGCATTGCCTTCCTGAGTACTGTACTTCCCTACTGAGTGTGCATTGCCTTCCTGAGTACTGCACTGCCTTCCTGAGTACTGTACTGCCTGAGTATGCACTGCCTTCCTGAGTACTGCACTGCCTTCTTGAGTGTGCCCGGCCTTCCTGAGTATGCACTGCCTTCCTGAGTACTATCCTGCCTTCCTGAGTACTGCACTGCCTTCCCGAGTATGCACTGCCTTCCTGAGTACTGCATTGCCTTCCTGAGACTGTATTGCCTTCCTGAGTACTGCACTGCCTTCCTGAGTACTGTAGTTCCCTACTGAGTATGCCCTGCCTTCCTGAGTACTGCACTGCCTTACTAAGTGCTGTACTTCCCTACTGAGTATGCCCTGCCTTCCTGAGTTCTGCACTGCCTTCTTGAGTATGTACTGCCTTCCTGAGTACTACCCTGCCTTCCTGAGTATGCACTGCCTTCCTGAGTACTGTACTTCCCTACTGAGTATGCACTCCCTTCCTGAGTATATGCACTCTCTTACTGAATACTGCACTGTACTGAATGAAGGTGTCCACATCCATGTCCTGCTTGGCACTGAGTGAAACAGGTTAGGGAGGAAAAGAGGAGAGTCCCAGAAGTTTAAACTTGTCATCTGATCCCTTCATGCCCCTGCTCCCTTCCTGCTGTCATTGTGGGCAAATTCCAGGAGGTCCTGGTGAAACATCAGGGACCCTTTCGGTAGAAACAGGTGTTGCCATAATAGGAAAATCAAAAGAATGCACCTCATTGACAGGTTGTTACTTTAAAGCAAGGTCTTTTGGAGTTTTTCATATGTATTCTTCTGAGATTATAGTGAATCACAGGAGAAGGTGAAAAGCTGTTAATTCCAGATCCTGGGGTTAATTAGCTCCCTTAGATCATGTGCCTGTAGGAAAGTATAACAGGTATGGTGATACTTACATTTAGTTTCCTCTTTACAGGTTCTTAAATCAGGAGATACTTTAATTGCAACAGAAAGCAAGTGGTACAGGAAAAGAGACATTTTTCTAGCAGAATTCAACCCCAGCTTCTGTCTAATGGGAGCTGAGATGAGAAGATTTTCAAGTCCTGTATAGGATGCTCCCATGAGCAATGCGGGAAATGTGCCTCTGGCTGACACTTGGAAGGAAATCCAGCAGATCGTCCCCCTCCATATTCCAATGTGTGGTCTCCCTGCTCTCAGCCCCAGGAGCACAAAGAGGGACCCTCGGGGCAGGGAGCCCTCGGGGCCCTGTGTCTGTAATGGATTCAGGCACACTGGCCATGCCGGGGAGGTGAGAGAGGCCTCCCGTGCACCCATGTCGATGATGTGGGCGCTGACCCTCCTCCCCCTGCATCCTGTTCCGCCTCAGGCCTGCGCTTCCCGGACACCAGCTGTCACACAGGAAGCTGCAACCTCTCTCTCTCCCGCCTCCTTTGCTGGCTGGAGCTGCAGGATCATGGCCTGCAGAGTTTCCTTCACCATCTGGAGCTCCCTCTTGAGAGACTGTGCGCACATTGTTAAGGAACACACGCGAAGGTGACGGGCGGCCCTCAGCAGCCTCCGAGAGCTCTAATAAGAGCGTGTATGCCTGCTGGAAGCAGATGGGCACTGACATCTAATTGCAGTTTCAAGTTCTTCCAAATTGTGGGAATTAAATATTAATACAAATTTTACACTTCTTGTAAGAGCGATTGCCATCTCCATGAGGCCTGAGGTTATTAACTATCTCAAAAAGGAAAAGGAAGAGTTGACTGGTAGACAGAGACAGATGGCCAACTGGCAGGTGCCATGATGGAGGGTCAGTGTGACTGGGATTCCTGCTAAGCCCCAGACAGGGGTGGCTCAACTGTCCCATCCAAGTGCCCGGACAGCCCAGAGGGCAGAGGGCTGGAAATTAGAGGGTCCACAAGAATTCCAGTATTGGGGGTGACCGTAGGCCCAGACTCTGAGTTGTGAGGCCTTGAGCCAGACTTGTTACCTTGTACAAATCACTACGAACCTCAGTTTTCTGGTGAAACAATGATTTCTAAACCCCTGGCGCCTGGGTGGCTCAGTTGGTTAAGCGACTGCCTTCGGCTCAGGTCATGATCCTGGAGTCCCGGGATCGAGTCCTGCATCGGGCTCCCTGCTCAGCGGGGAGTCTGCTTCTCCCTCTGACCCTCCCCCCCATCATGTACTCTCTCTCTCTCTCTTTCAAATAAATAAATAAATCTTTAAAAATAAATAAATAATCGTATGGGCTAAATAAGGCTGTCATTCTCTTAAGAAATTAGCCCTTTTCTGGGACGATGTTTAACAAATGGTTCTTTTTCTATCCATGGTGAGGGCCCTGTTTCCGTGTGTACCTAGAGTCAGAACAACTCAAAGACAAACAGGACAAGAGACAGATGGAATTCTTTTAGTTTCATAAGCAAATTAATTTCACTTCATCCAAGAGCAATGAAGGGGAAGTATGAGAATATGTCACTTAAACATCACTTAAATACTGTTAAATCATCACAGGAGGTCAAACCCTTTAAGTATTCCTAGATCAGATATGGAGAAAACAGGGAGAAAGCTTTGGGAAAAGTAGCTGGCAGAGATCTTAACCACTCACAGACCATCAATGCTACAATGTTGTTTTATTTAAGTACAATGTCAATGCAATGTCAAGAGAAAAAGATACCCCCAGGTTATAACTGTAGAAAGCTTTCTCTTTCTTTTTTAAATAAAGAACTCCAGAGGATCCTGGAAATTATGCAAATGAACTCTCCTAAGCAAAAATGCTGAACCACCCTGAAAAGCTCTTGGCAGCTTTTCATCACGAAGCTTCACCAGACTTCATCATTTGTGTAATTTACATTCATTTACTAGGATGGTTTGCTCCTTGCACTTGAACTTGAGGGGAATGAGGGTGGGGATGAGAGGGTGCAAGGAAAGAAAGACTCCCATATTTACCTAAAAAAATAAATAAAATAAAAGGCTTCATTTTTCTCCATTTCTCTGGACAACTCTGCTATTCTTTAGTGAAAACAACTATGATTTTATATGAGTAAAAGCATGTGGGGTCCCAGACTAAATACCAAGCTGCAATTTAATCACAAAGTTATGTTACATTTAATAAAGAGTAAGCATAGAGCTTAAGTAGTTTATGAATCCTGAGAAACTCCTGAGATTTAATTACCTTTAATATGCAGCCTGGGACTACACTCCCCTATTTGTAATTATTATTGCTAAAAGATGACACTGGTTTTTAGAGAGAGGATTGAACTAAAATAAGATGTTTCTTAAAGAACTTACACAATTCCTGGCCCTGGCAGAACACACTGAAAGATTTTTAAAAAGAGACCAAGAGAGAAGCCACAAAGGAAAAAGACTAAGTTATATAATTAAACTAACACATCAGCCCTTCATAGAACAATCCGCAATGACACACGGAGGAATCAGAAGACAGGGATTGAAGCAAATAATCACCAGCAACCGAAAACTGGCAAATCACTTAATGCTTTCCTTTTCTCACTTGGAAAATGCACATTTTCAGGAGCTCTCCTCCACTAGCTAGAAGGGATACTGCCCAATTCATGAATTGTTTAATAAAACCAACTAGATCTTCAAAAACATAAAATAAAAATAGAAAATAAAAATAAATAAAGTGCATATTCTCATCCCTTCTTCCCAAGGATAGAGTTAAAAGAAATATTTTTTTTCTTGTAAGCATATAGGGCCTTTTGTGAGGCACTATGAAATGTAAGGTTATTTACTAATGCAGTGGATGTAGCGAACAGCCTAGGCTCTGTCGAACCAGGACTAGACATCAGAAATCCTGAAAACCTCGTTTAGTGAGCCTATAGAGTAATGACCACCAAAATGATTAAAATCATGTTTTTATTACAAGTGTTGATGAGGATGTGCAGAAAAAGGAACCCTCTTGCACTGTCGGTGGAAATGCAAACTGGTGCAGCCACTGTGGAAAACAGTATGGAGGTTCCTCAAAAAATTAAAAATAGAACTACCCTATGACCCAGGAATTCTACTACTGAGCATTTACAAAAAGAATATGAAAACACTAATTAGAAAAGATACACACTTCGGAGGCGGAGCAAGATGGCGGAGGAGTAGGAGACCAGGATTTCGTCTGGTCTCAGGAATTCAGCTGAATAGGGATCAAACCATTCTGAACACCTACGAACTCAACAGGAGATCGAAGAGGAGAGTAGCAACAACTCTCTGAACAGAGAAGCGACCACTTACTGGAAGGTAGGACGCGCGGAGAAGTGAATCCGAGGCGATATTCGGGAGGATAGACGGCGGGGGAGGGGGCCTCCGGCCGCTTCTGGCAAGTGCTAGAGCCGCGGAGCACAAAATCGGAACTTTTAGAGCTGGCTCCGCTGAGGCACATCGCTCCAGTGGCTAAGGGGGAGATGGAAACCTCGCGGGACAATGTGGTCTCAGGACCCTCGGGGTCACAGAAAGACCGGGGGTGCCTGAGTGCGGCAGAGCTCCCAGGTATCGGAGCGGGGAAGCCGGCTGCAGAGACAGAACCGAGGCGCGGGCTCTCAGCTCGGGGTGGCCATAAACTGTGATCGGTGACAGTCGGGCCACTGCTCCTCCAGCAGGGACCGAACAAGCGGCAGAGCCGGGGAGACTCCCCTTCCTCCTGTGGGAGGAGCGGCGCGGGAGCGCACCGCAGGGATCTGCTGGGTTTGGAGACTCCACACGGGGTCGGGTGCCAGAGATAGAAACGCTCGGTCACAGGCCGGGTGAGCGCGGAGTGCGGCCGGAGACCGGGAGACGGGAGTGACGGCTTTTCTCTGGGGGCGCACTGAGGAGCGGGGCCCTGAGTTCTCAGCTCCTCCGGGCGGAGATTGGGAGCCACCATTTTCACTCTATTCCTCCAAAGCTGTACCAAGAGCTTGCAGGGAACAAAAACTCCCAAGAGCAAACCCGAGCCGATTGCTTAGCCCGGACTGACAAGGGCGGGGCAATTCCGCCTCCGCAAAGACATTTGGGAACCACGGCAACAGGCCCCTCCCCCAGAAGATCAGCACGAACAGCCAGCAAACCAAGACCAAGTTTACCGATCAAGGAGAACGGGAGAACTCCAGCGCTAGGGGAATACTGCACATAGAATTCATGGCTTTTTTTTACCATGATTCATTAGTTTTTCAAAGTTAATTTTTTTTAACTATTTTATTTTGAATTTTTCTTTTTCCCTTTTTCGACCAACATCTTATCAATCCCTTTTTTAAAAAACATTTTTTATTTTTCATTTTTAGAGTCATATTTTATCCCTTCATAGTAGTTACCCTTATTTTTGGCATATATATATAAGTTGTTCTCTCTTTAAAATTTTGAGATACAGTTTCTTCTAACAGATCAAAATACACCCTAAATCACTAGTATATGGCTTTGTTCTAGTCTCCTGCCTGATCACATTCTCTCCCTTTTTTCTCCTTTCATTTTTTAAATCTTTCTTTTTTCAAACAACTTCTTATCTTATCAATTCCTTTTATAAAATCTTTTATAATTTTCATCTTTACATTCACCTTCCATCCCTTCACTGTATCAACCATTATTTTGTACATATATGAGTCTTTCTTCCTTTAAAATTTTAGCAGGCACTTTCTTCTAACAGACCAAAATATGCCCAAAATCTAGTGTGTAGCACTGATCTATGCACTAGCCTGATCATACTTGATCATATTCTGTTTTGTTTTGCTCTGTTTTTGTTTGTTTTTATCTTTTTCTTTTTCCTTTTTTTTTTTTTCTTTTTCTTTCTTCTTTCTTTCCCTTTCTTGTCCCCTGGTTTCAGGTCTTTTCTGATTTGTATAGAGTATGTTTGCTGGAGATGTTGTTAACCTGTTAGCATTCTGGTCTCTCATTCATCTATTCTCCTCTGGACAAAATAACAAGACAAAAAAAAAATCACCTCAGCAAAAAGAACAAGAGGTAGGACCCTCTGCCAGGGACCTCCTCAACACTGACATTAGTACCATGTCAGACCTAGAGTTAAGAATCATGACTTTAAAGATACTAGCTGGGCTTGAAAAAAGCGTGGAAGTTATTAGAGAAACCCTTTCTGGAGAAATAAAAGAAATAAAATCTAACCAAGTCGAAAACAAAAAGGCTATTCAGGAGGTGCAATCAAAAATGGGGGCACTAACTGCTAGGATAAATGAGGCAGAAGAAAGAATCAGTGATATAGAAGACCAAATGATGGAAAATAAAGAGGCTGAGAAAAAGAGAGAGAAACAACTACAGGACCACGAGGGCAGAATTCGAGAGATAAGCGATACCCCCTTAAGTATAAGACGAAACACATTAGACGAAACAACATTAGAATAATTGGGATCCCAGAAGAAGAAGAAAGAGAGAGGGGGCAGAAGATATATTGGAGCAAATTATAGCAGAGAACTTCCCTAATGTGAGGAAGGAAACAGGCAGCAAAATCCAGGAGGCACAGAGAACCCCTCTCAAAATCAATAATAATAGGTCAACACCCCGACATCTAATAGTAAAACTTACGAGTGTCAGAGACAAAGAGAAAATCCTGAAAGCAGCTCGGGAGAAGAGATATGTAACCTACAATGGTAGAAACATTAGATTAGCAACAGACCTAACCACAGAGACCTGGCAGGCCAGAAAGGACTGGCATGAGATCTTCAGAGCACTAAACGAGAAAAATATGCAGCCAAGAATACTATATCCAGCTAGGCTCTCATTGAAAATAGAAGGAGAGATAAAAAGCTTCCAGGACAAAAACTAAAGGAATTTGCAAACACAAAACCAGCCCTCCAAGAAATATTGAAAGGGGTCCTCTAAGCAAAGAGAGAGCCTAAAAGCAGCATAGATCAGAAAGGAACACAGACGATATAAAGTAACAGTCACCTACAGGCAATACAATGGCACTAAATTCATCCCTTTCAATAGTTACCCTGAATATAAATGGGCTCAATGCCCCAATCAAAAGACACAGGCTATCAGATTGGATTAAAAAACAAGACCCATCAATATGCTGTCTGCAAGAGACTCATTTTAGACCCAAAGACACTCCCAGATTGAAAGTGAGGGGGTGGAAAACCATTTACCATGCTAATGGACACCAAAACAAAGCTGGGGTGGCAATCCTTATATCAGACAAATTAGATTTTAAAACAAAGACTGTAATAAGAGAAGAAGAAGGACACTATATCCTACGTAAAGGGTCTATCCAACAAGAAGATCTAACAACTGTAAATATCTATGCCCCTAACACGAGAGCAGCCAATTATATAAGGCAATTAATAACAAAAGCGAAGAAACACATTGACAACAATACAATAATTGTGGGGGACTTTAACACCTCCCTGACTGAAATGGACAGATCATCTAAGCAAAAGATCAACAAGGAAATAAAGACTTTAAATGACACACTGGACCAAATGGCCTTCACAGACATATTCAGAAGATTCCATCCCAAAGCAATGGAATACACATTCTTCTCTAGTGCCCATGGAACATTCTCCAGAATTGATCACATCCTAGGTCACAAATCAGGTCTCAATCGGTACCAAAAGATTGGGATCATTCCCTGCATATTTTCAGACCACAATGCTTTGAAACTAGAACTCAATCACAAGAGGAAAGTCGGAAAGAACTCAAATACATGGAGGCTAAAGAACATCCTACTAAAGAATGAATGGGTCAACCAGGAAATTAAAGAAGAATTAAAAAAATTCATGGAAATCAATGAAAATGAAAACACAACTGTTCAAAATCTTTGGGACGCAGCAAAGGCAGTCCTAAGAGGAAAGTATATAGCAACACAAGCCTTTCTCAAGAAATAAGAAAGGTCTCATATACACAACCTAAACCAACACCTAAAGGAGCTAGAGAAAGAACAGCAAAAAAAGCCTAAACCCAGCAGAGAAGAGAAATAATAAAGATCAGAGCAGAAATCAATGAAACAGAAACCAAAAGAACAGTAGAACAGATCAACGAAACTAGGAGCTGGTTCTTTGAAAGAATTCACAAGATTGATAAACCCCTGGCCAGACTTATCAAAAAGAACAGAGAAATGACCCAAATCAACAAAATCATGAATGAAAGAGGAGAGATCACAACCAACACCAAAGAAATACAAACAATTATAAGAACATATTATGAGCAACTCTATGCCAGCAAATTAGATAACCTGGAAGAAATGGGTGCATTCCTAGAGATGTGTCAACTACCAAAATCGAACCAGGAAGAAATAGAACCTGAACAGACCTATAACCACTAAGGAAATTGAAGCAGTCATCAAAAATCTCCCAGCAAACAAAAGCCCAGGGCCAGATGGCTTCCCAGGGGAATTCTACTAAACATTTAAAGAAGAATTAATACCTATTCTCCTGAAACTGTTCCAAAAAATAGAAATGGAAGGAACACTTCCAAACTCATTTTATGAGGCCACCATTACCTTGATCCCCAAACCAGACAAAGACCCCATCAAAAAGGAGAATTACGGACCAATATCCTTGATGAACATGGATGCAAAAATTCTCACCAAAATACTAGCCAATATGATCCAACAGTCCATTAAAATGATTATTCACCATGACCAAGTGGGATTTATCCCTAGGCTGCAAAGTTAGTTCAACATCTGCAAATCAATCATTGTGATACAATACATTAACAAAAGAAAGAACAAGAATCCTATGATCCTCTCAATAGATGCAGAAAAAGCATTTGACAAAGTACAGCATCCTTTCTTGATCAAAACTCTTCAGAGTATAGGGATAGAGGGTACATACCTCAATATCATAAAAGCCATCTATGAAAAACCTACAGCGAATATCATTCTCAATGGGGAAAAGCTGAGAGCTTTCCCCCTAAGGTCAGGACCGCGGCAGGGATGTCCACTCTCACCATTGCTATTCAACATAGTATTAGAAGTCCTAGCCACAGCAATCAGACAACAAAAAGAAATCAAAGGCCTCCAAATCGGCAAGGAGGAAATCAAACTCTCACTCTTTGCAGATGATATGATACTTTATGTGGAAACCCCAAAAGACTCCACCCCAAAACTGCTAGAACTCATACAGGAATTCAGTAAAGTGGCAGGATATAAAATCAATGCACAGAAATAAGTGGCATTCCTATACACCAACCACAAGACAGAAGAGAGACAAATCAAGGAGTCGATCCCATTTACAATTGCACCCAAACCATAAGATACCTAGGAATAAATTTAACCAAAGAGGCAAAGGATCTGTACTCAGAAAACTATAAAATACTCAGGAAAGAAATTGAAGAAGACACAAAGAAATGGAAAAACGTTCCATGCTTGTGGATTGGAAGAACAAACATTGTTTGTTCCCGAATAGCCAGAGGAATGTTGAAAAAGAAAAGCAAAGCTGGCGGCATCACAATTCCGGACTTCCAGCTCTATGACAAAGCTGTCATCATCAGGACGGTATGGTACTGGCACAAAAACAGACACATAGATCAATGGAACAGAATCGAGAGCCCAGAAATGGACCCTCAACTCTATGTTCAACTCATCTTTGACAAAGCAGGAAAGAATGTCCAATGGAAAAAAGACAGTCTCTTCAACAAATGGTGTTGGGAAAATTGGACAGCCACATGCAGAAGAATGAAACTGGACCACTTCCTTACACCACACACAAAAATAGACTCCAAATGGTTGAAAGACCTAAACGTGAGACAGGAGTCCATCCAAATCCTAAAGGAGAACACAGGCAGCAACCTCTTCGACCTCAGCCACAGCAACTTCTTCCTAGAAACATCGCCAAAGGCAAGGGAAGCAAGGGCAAAAATGAACTATTGGGATTTCATCAAGATAAAAAGCTTTTGCACAGCAAAGGAAACAGTCCACAAAACCAAAAGACAACTGACAGAATGGGAGAAAATATTTGCAAATGACATATCAGATAAAGGGCTAGTATCCAAAATCTATAAAGAACTTATCAAACTCAACACCCAAAGAGCAAATAATCCAATCAAGAAATGGGCAGAAGACATGAACAGACATTTTTCCAAAGAAGACATCTAAATGGCCAACAGACACATGAAAAAGCGCTCAACATCACTCGGCATCAGGGAAATCCAAATCAAAACCTCCATGAGATACCACCTCACACCAGTCAGAATGGCTAAAATTAACAAGTCAGGGAACGACAGATGTTGGTGGGGATGTGGAGAAAGGGGAACCCTCCTACACTGTTGGTGGGAATGCAAGCTGGTGCAGCCACTCTGGAAAACAGTATGGAGGTTCCTCAAACAGTTGAAAATAGAGCTACCATACGATCCAGTAATTGCACTACTTGGTATTTACCACAAAGATACAAATGTAGGGATCTGAAGGGGTACGTGCACCCCAATGTTTATAGGAGCAATGACCACAATAGCCAAACTGTGGAAAGAGCTAAGATGTCCATCGAAAGATGAATGGATAAAGAAGAACTGGTATATATACACAATGGAATATTATGCAGCCATCAAAAGGAATGAGATCTTGCCATTTGCAAAGACATGGATGGAACTGGAGGGTGTTATGCTGAGTGAAATAAGTCAATCAGAGAAAGACATGTATCATATGACCTCACTGATATGAGGAAATCTTAATCGCAGGAAACAAACAGGGTTGCTGGAGTGGTGGGGGGTGGGAGGGATGGGGTGGCTGGGTGATAGACATTGGGGAGGGTATGTGCTATGGTGAGCGCTGTGAATTGTGCAAGACTGTTGAATCACAGATCTGTACTTCTGAAACAAATAATGCAATATATGTTAAGAATAAAAAAGAAGTAGTTAGCAGGAGGGGAAGAATGAAGGGGAGTAAGTCGGAGGGGGAGACGAACTATGAGAGACGATAGACTCCGAAAAACTAACTGAGGGTTGTAGAGGGGAGGGGGGTGGGGGAATGGGTTGGCCTGGTGATGGGTTTAAAGAGGGCACGTTCTGCATGGAGCCCTGGGTGTTATGCACAAACAATGAATCATGGAACACTACATCAAAACTAATGATGTAATGTATGGTGATTAACATAACAATAAAAAAATTTTTTAAAAAGAATAGAGAAACAAAAAAAAGAAAAGATACACGCTTCCCTATGTTTATTGCATCATTATTTACAACAGACAAATTATGAAAGCAGCCCAAGTGTCCATTGATAGATGAATGAACAAAGAAAAAGTGATACATACACACACACACACACACACACACACACACACACATATATATATAAAAGGGAATGCTACTTGGCCATATAAAAGAATGAAATTTTGTCATTTGTCATTTGCAACAACATGGATGGACCTAGAATATAATGCTAAGTGACATAAGTCAGAGAAAGACAAATGCCATATGATTTCATTCATATGTGGAGTTTAAGAAGCAAAACAAACAAAAATACCCTTTTTGTTTGTTTGTTTGTTTAAGACTCTTAACTGTAGAGAACAAACTGATGGTCACCAGCGGGGAGGTGGGGGGGATGGGTAAAATATGTGATGGGGATTAAGAGCACACTTATCATGATGAGCACTGGGTGATGAATGGAAGTGCTGAGTCACTATTTTGTGCACCTGAAACTAATATAACACTGTACGTTAACTACACTGGAATATTTTTTATAAACTGAAAAAAAATCATGTTTTTATTTACAAAATACCTCTCTCTAACCAACCTGCCTGTATGATGCCTTACAAATGTAAGTTCCAAAACATTCTGAATGCACTAAAATGGAAGAGAATCTGGGATAAAATGTGTGGTGGGAGTGGAGAGGACCAAGTTACAGAACAATTTCTATGGAATGAAAAACCTATACACATAAGTGATTTCTGCTAGAAAAGTGCCTTGGAAGGACAGAGTGGTAAACTTCTAGGTATTGATCCTGGGAGGAATATGCAGCCTTTTATTTTTTTTCATACTTCTATAATATTCAAATGGACATGCATACTTCTATATTTAAATCAATATATTTATAAAAGAAATCACTTGAAACATTCCACCGTCAAGCAGTTGGGGAGATAAAAGAAAAGAAAGAGAATAGAAAGAGACCCTTGTTCTTTCCTTCACTCATTCAAATATTCAAACATTTCCTGAGCTCCTACTGTGCGCTAAGAAAGATTCCGGAAAAAAAAAAAAAGAAAAAGAAAAAGAAAGTTTCTGGAGGTAGTGAGCACAGGAGTGAACTAAACAAAGTCATGGCCAACCTGGCATGTAGTGCCAGCAAGTGGAACTGAAGATAAATTCACACGGGCATGTATGCAGACTGCTAGATGGGGGTGGCGGTGGGTTTGGAGCAAGGGAGTGACTGATCACTCCAGCCACTTCCATCACTAGTAGGTTCAAGGGGGCAAAGGAAGAAGCAGGGAGATCAGAGGAGGTGGTCGCAATAATCCAATAATCCAGGGAAGAAAAGATCACGTACCGAACCCAGCTAGTGGCCGTGGAGGTGAGAGGTGACCAGATTCTGCATATGTTCTAAAGGTTGAGCCAAGGGCATATGGTGACAGACCAGAGGTGGAATGTGAAAGAAGGAAAAGACATTGAGAATGACTCCCAGATTTTTTATCTAAGCAATGAACTTGCAATTTATCAAGGAGAAGACTGAACATGAGTTTTTTTGAGGGTTGGGAGGAATTTTGGAAAAGCCTATTTGTCAGCCAAGGGGAAATGCTGAGTGGGAAGCAGACATGAGTCTGAGGTTTGGGGTGAGATCCAGCCTGGAGATACGTACTTGGAGGTTATGTTGAAAAATATATTTTAAAAAATATTTTCATACTTTCTCACTTTATTCCATTTGCTACACCTAACCAAGATCTTAAGGCTACTAAGTAGTACAGTAGGTCCAGAGTCAGCGTTTCTGATTATTAGTCCAATAAACTCAACATGGGAGCCCATTGACATATTTGACCTTGGTTTTTATCAAACCACTGAGCAAATAAAGTAAAACTCAAGTATTGAATTTTAGGTAGATATGATAGACGCTCACTCACCTAAGTATAAGAGTAGGTCTCAAAGAGCTGAATGATTCTTGTGATTGCCTGTGCCATTGAGATTTCTAGAGCTAAATATAAAGCTCCCCTGTAACAGATATGCCACCAGATTATCTGTGGCGTCTAAGAAAATGAGCACATTAATTATAAGAATGGCACAAGGATTGACATGCCAACATCTTTAAAAACACCTTTGGAGCCCAAGACCATTCTTTACCACCTTGGGGTAGACTATTCACATATTAAGCAACTGTATAACTTCTTGCTAATGAAGTTATGCAAGCTGCGTTTGCAATCCATAAAGGGGTAAGATAGTAAGACACCTTTCCCAGATGTCATGCAGGCATGTGGTGGTAAGACAATATCGTCATTTAGGGCAGTTATTCGCAAAGACCCTCAAATTCTTTCAAGGAGGTCTTTTGCTTACATATAAAAACAACTGAGGGGCGCCTGGGTGGCTCAGTTGTTAAGCATCTGCCTTCGGCTCAGGTCATGATCCCAGGGTCCTGGGATCGAGCCCCGCATCGGGCTCCCTGCTCAGCGGGGGAGCTGCTTCTCCCCCTCCCACTCCCCCTGCTTGTGTTCCCTCTCTGTCTCTCTCTGTCAAATAAATAAGTAAAATCTTTAAAAAATAAAAAATAAAAACAATTGAGTGTTTGACTGTCAATTGGGTTTCCAACCAATCCTGTTAGAAGCTTAGGCAAAAGTAGATCAGCTCATCTGGTCTGGTTCGGTTCACACTTGATCTTAGCCAAAAGGCAGAGAAGCGATGGTCTGGTCTGGTTTGGTTCAAAAAGAAACAACAGTATTCCTCTGAAACGGCCTCTCATTTGCTAAAGTGTTTCTTCTTATCAACAGGGACGCCTTTGCAGCCATCGTGGCTTTACAGTGTGAGGAAATTTACCTTCAGGAAAAAGCCAAAGGGGAGGAACACAGCTGTTGAAGAGCAAGGAGGAAAACCTCAGGCATGCACGTGACCTGCTGGAATACATTCGATGTTTTTGCAGAGGCACTCTTTGGGATGTCCACCCAGTGCCAAGTTCACGTTGTGCCGAGCCAGCAGCAGGACAGCCCAGGGTCCACACTACTGCCTAGGCTTCCTCCCCCCACCCCACTCCCTTTGGCGGAAGCCAATGGAAGAAATCCTGGCGACCATATCTGCATCAGCCCAGCACACACAATGCCACAATGCTTTCAACGACAGCCTCTTACGGTCTGTTTTCTTCTCTTTAAGATTCATAACTAGATTTCTGTGATCCCCATGGCCCCTCTTCCAGCTCTTTAGCTCTAGAGTGGAAAACATTTCCAAGAAGACCCAGCAATCTCCCTTTACCTGTTAGCTTTGTCTGTTCCAGCTACACAACTGAAAGTTGAACCAGACATGGGATCTTAAGGAGATGCGATGTTTGTGCATGCGCCTGGATGTATTTAGGGTATTTGCATGCCATCAAGCACCACCAAAACTAATCGATTGGGCATCGTGCATTCCAAATAAGCAGAGAGAACAGAATTCCATGAAGGTCTTCTGGACATGGATGCAAATAGAACCACAAATAGAAGCAGTCTGGCCCCATCCCATCTGTGACTCAGAGGCAGGGAGAACTGCCCTGGGGGCTTTGAAATATGCCCAAAGTGTCCCAATTTCAGGTGTGCTTGCCCCTCCTTTGAAAGTGTGTTGTAGAGTTGAAGGAGAAAAAAAATGAGAAGAAACCTGCTTAAAAATCCACCTCACTTGGATGGTTTTCAGTTGAAGCGTTTTGAGCATGGAGGAACCCTTCAAAATGGTTTTCGAAACGTAACTGCTAATTAGGACCCAAAATGACTGTGAAATTGTACTAGAGACTCAAACTGATGCTCTTGGAAATCCCGACTTGACTGGCAGGGAAGTCACACCTCCTGTCCTCTCCTCAGACAGGAGACACGAGTCACCTCTCTGAGGTGGCCGGCATTTCCAATTAATGGAAACCACCACAGCAGCTGATGGGTTTGTGTCATCCTTTGGTCATGCTACCTGTAATTTAGTGAGTCTGTCAGGATGATGAAGAGACATGGGCTATTTTCTCTCCCTTCTTGGATCTGTCAATCCAGTGTCTTCTTTGTAAAAAGCAGGACACTCTCCGCAGGCTGCCTGTAGCCCCGGTATCAAGTCAGGTTGCCCAGAGGATCTGTTTGGAAGCTCATCTCCACTGTCGATGAGTGGTCCACCCGTCGCTGACACTTCGCTAGCAACCCTTTCTCACATGCATGGCTTACGCAGAAGCGCGGTGCCTTCCACACAAAGCATTAGCATCCATAGCTGCCAAGGCTTGAATCTTCTGGACATGGACGTTCATGGTGGACTCACGCTCATGCTACATCATAGGCACAGTAGGCTCTGGTAGAGTGCTTAATGGAATCAAACAAAAATATGACACTCACTGTGTAATTCTTTCCTGTTGTTGACAGCAAGCTGTTTCTTTCAACCATACACAGCTTTGTATCTTTGATCAAGAATGGAAACACAAACCAGTCAGAGTTTGGCTGGAGGATTCAGCAGCCTCTTTGAAGCTCTAGATAAGCTCTAATTTGGAACGAGGGCTTTGGTTTGTGCAGGGAGGGAGCCTCTGCAGAGCCTTGTAAATATGTCTTTCTATCTTAGGGTGCCACGTTCCCCTCAAATCTAAGTGCTGTTTTGTAGGAGCTCAAAGATTAGCTTCTGTATCTTTGCTCTCAACTGGGGACACAGAACAAAGCCTGGGATTCGGAGGAAAGTTTGGGTTGAAATCCACATTGCAGTGCAGATTTGCTTGGAGGGGAGGAGCGTGTCTTCCGTACCTAAACAGTGTTTTCCAACCCCAGTCTGACATACCCCCAGTATGTCTCCACTTATCTCAGCAAGGATCAGACAAATTCTCAAAAACAGAATTTCAATAAGCTACTTTCATTATAGCTTAAAATTTTTAGAGTAACTGTATATTCCACACAATGGGCCTATCCATTTACTTGTAGGCAGAGCTACCTCCCAATGGGGCCAACAAGGACCACAGAGCTTGCTGCTCATTAGAAATGACCCTGGAGCATTCACCTAATTTTGGTTTTCTCAACTACCAAGTAGAAAGAATAATCCCCATCTACCTATAGCTGTTTGGTAGACTTAAATGACTTTTTATATAGGCCACTGTGTGGTTACAGACTGACTCATTCAAGCATCTATTACAAAATAATTGAATAAACCTGTCTTGAAACCTCTTACATATAAATAGGATGTGACTGGAGCTTTTGACACAAATACTGAAAGTGTTGAGGCAAATGGACTTGGAGAATGTAATTTCTACCTAAAACCTAGCACCTACCATGTACAAGCATGTTAAAGAATTTTCCCGAATACAGCCTCATGTACCCCTCATGAAAACCTTAGAGACACATGTTACCGTCCACTGTTGCAGATGAGGAGGCTGAAGCATGAAGAGCCTTTATCAATTGTCCATGGTCCTGCTGCTCCTGAATCATGGACTGGCTGTGGGGCCACTAAAAGGGGCTTATCTACACACAGGTCTGCCCCCTCTCAGCCTCCTCCCCTGCCACTCATCCCTACTGGGAAAACCCAATTCCCTAGAACCAAACTTGACTATAAAATTTAGAAAATTTAGGTCTGGAGACCAGCACAGACCCCGCCCCCAGCCCTCAGAATTGCTACCTGACTCCACTGTAAGCCTGAGGAACATCCCACTGGGGAAAGCTCCCACCTGCTGGGTTGGGGGCCGGGAACCTCTCGGATGCATTGGCTCTCTGCATTCCATCGCTCCCAGATGCCCAGGCACAGATAGTCACTTGCCCGTTTGCTGGAGCCCATGTCCCCTTATAAGTCCTCAAATCCAGGTGATCCACGAACATGGAATAAACAAAAATGCAAACCAAGAACACTTCTGCTGTTTCTTTGGCCAACTTTGTAGCAATAGTTTAAACACCAGTTTTGTAAGGGGCAGGAAATTATGAAGAACAAAATGTCTGCTTTTAAAAATCTACCTTCATGGGAATGCAAGCGGGTGCAGCCACTCTGGAAAACAGTATGGAGGTTCCTCAAAAAGTTGAAAATAGAGCTACCATATGATCCAGCAATTGCACTACTGGGTATTTACCCCAAAGATACAAATGTAGGGATCCGAAGGGGTACGTGCACCCCAATGTTTATAGCAGCAATGTCCACAATAGCCAAACTGTGGAAAGAGCCAAGATGTCCATCGACAGATGAATGGATAAAGAAGATGTGGTATATATACACAATGGAATATTATGCAGCCATAAAAAAAACCAAAATCTTGCCATTTGCAATGTCATGGATGGAACTAGAAGGTATTATGCTGAGCGAAATAAGTCAATCAGAGAAAGACATGTGTCATATGATCTCACTGATATGAGGAATTTTTAATCTCAGAAAACAAACTGAGGGTTGCTGGAGTGGTGGGGGTGGGAGGGATGGGGTGGCTGGGTGATAGACATTGGGGAGGGTATGTGCTATGGTGAACGCTGTGAATTGTGCAAGACTGTTGAATCACAGACCTGTACCTCTGAAACAAATAATACATTATATGTTTAAAAAAAAAGATAGTAGGAAGGGAAAAATGAAGGGGGGGGAAATTGGAAGGGGAGACAAACCATGAGAGACTATGGACTCTGAGAAACAAACGGGGGTTCTAGAGGGGAGGGGGGTGGGGGGATGGGTTAGCCTGGTGATGGGTATTAAAGAGGGCACGTATTGAATGGAGCACTGGGTGTTATAAGCAAACAATGAATCATGGAACACTACATCAAAAACTAATGATGTACTGTATGGTGATTAACATAATAAAATAAAATTTAAAAAAAAAACTACCTTGAGCAACGTGAAAGTAATTGTTGATTAAGCTGAAGAAATTCCCTGCTAAGTTTAATAACAAAGGTCTAAGATTTAAGGTTATAATGAGGAAGGAAACAGTGCTGAATCCATCATTAAATTACTGTGGATCCGAATACCTGTGATTAAGATTAGTCCTTGGCCATTCAAAGCTGCTTACACACACACAAACACACACACACAGTCACTCAAGATAAAGTATAAAAAGAAGCAGAATTCTGAAAAGTAAGACAGCAATGAAAAGCAAAGACCAAAATAGCTACATTTCCCACAAGCTCATTTGTAAGAGTCATACTACTGAATAGAAAAGATGAATGAACGAAGAAGTGTTTTTATCTAGAGATGTGTCCACTTCTGATTGCATAATTGAAAAGACACGAGATGGGGCTGCATAAACCCTCATCTATGTGCACATCCATCCATTTGCCCTCGAAAGAACTAACCAGAACTGAGTACACCCACAGATCTGCACGGGATATGCACGGATACCAAAGCTAACAAGTTCTTATGCCTTCTTGCTCAGTGACAGCTAATGTTGAGGAAGGCATCTGCAGATGGGACATCAAGTATATGGAGTCTTGTGCAAGAAGAAATTGAAAAGGAACGACCTAAAGTCCTATTAGTTATGATACTCCACTGCTCATTCCAGGGCAGAATTGTATGGTAAAGAAAATATAGAGAAGCCCCTAGAAAAACTGAGCCGATCAGAACCACAACCATTTGTGCCCCACAAACCCAGCTTCATGACCCCCGAAAATTGCATTTTGTTTTGGCCTTCTCTGCATGTCTGAACTTCATGGTTAATTTTTAGTGGTCAGGCTTAATAATAAAAAATGCTGAATTACTTACCAAAAGCTAGAGAGAAAACACTGCATATAGGATAATCTCAGAGATCAAAGTTGCGCTCTGCTATAAATAACAGCAGTATCTATTTGTTTCCATCTGCTAGGGCATGGAAAAATTGAGTATTTTTTGAAGACTTGCTCTTACAAAACAACTAGCAGGTGCTTAATCTGCAAGATTAAAAGGATATGAATGAGATCTTCATCATGGCTATAGATTGCCGTGTGAAGCTGATCTTCTAAGTACAATAACTTCTTGTCTATGGCTTCACATTTTTCTCCAAGTTCTGCAGAAAGGATGCAAGATTCCTGGCCAGAGAAAAAGAAAAAGATCACTTGTAAGCTATTGACTTTTTCAGGACCATGAGAACATCTGTACTTTACCCAGTGGTACCCAGAGGGAAGATTTCCCAGCAGAGCCCCCCCCCCCCCCGCCCCACCACCAAGCTTCTGCATGCCAGGAGAATCATGCCAGAACCTTGGTCTTCCATGGAGGTCATTCTTGAGAAGATATGAACCAGTTCCAGGTTATTACCGAATGATAAGCTCCGCAAGTGACCTCCCTTCTCCGGTCATTTCAAAGTGCTCTTTCCAGGATGTCAATTCCTAACATCGAATTATCAAAGGGGAAGCCTGAGTCTCCCAGCTGCATCCGTGGGCAGACTCACAATGTAACAGGAATTCGAACCAAAGTCGGGCTGGGGTGAGTCAGAGGAGCAACCCAGCTGCACCTATAAGAACAGAGCTATTCCTTTAAGGGCACAGGAACCCAATAGGGCACTGGACATGTCTTCACACACTAGTCACAGTGTCTGAAAGTTAGAAAATTAAGACTTTAAATGCCATGAGGTGTGTATTATATATATTAGCAGCCGCTGCCACCAACCCAAGTGTTAATCTGCTCTCCCTCTCACCAGGGCAGAAGCCCCAGAAGAGCAGGCCCGCTGAATGATAGGCCCCATAAGAGCAAGGTGGATGGTGGCCTGCTTACTGTGGGGTCCAGAGGCCCTGACAGATGGCAGGCATGGGGTAGTCATTGGTTCCATGAGTGGACATCTGAGTCTTAGAGCTCTTCCTTCTCAGAGGCTTCCCCTTCAAACTTATATCCCACACATGAACCCTGGACGTGTCCTCTCTATCTCACTTTCCAGCACAAAACCACCACCACAGAGCAGAGTCCAAACTCGGCTCCTTCACAACCGGCCACAGGGCTCACACCAGTTGTGCTCCCTCTTACACACAATCTAATTTTGGCCAACTGGATGGCCCTATTGCCTCCGGTCACACTATTCTTCCAGCCATTCTTATATGCGTTAGGTTCTCACGAGTGAAGGTAAAACCTCTACATGCACGGGCTATCCATTCATTCCACACCTTCAAGCGCAATAACTGGACTTGGAAAAGAAAAGAATAAACAAGGTCAAAAAAAATGAGGAAGGGAAATAGAATTTTAGAACAAAGGGAAAGGAAAAAAGCAGCATTATGCTTAGTGAGATAAGCCAGACAGAGAAAGACAAATATTGCATGATACCACTTCTGTGTGGATTCTATAAAAGCTGAATTTGTAGAAACAGAGTGTAGAATGGTGGTTACCAGGGCCTGGGGTGTGGGGGTGGGGAGATGTTGTTAAAAGGGACAGACTTGCACCTAGAAGATGAATTAAGTCCTGGTTATCTGATACACAGCACAGTGATACAGTCAACAATACTATAGTATAAACTTTGAAAATACTAACAGACTAGATGTGAAAGGTTCTCACCACAACAAAGAAATGATACTTATGTAATGTGATAGAGGTGTTAGCTAACACTAGGGTGGTAATCATATTACCATGTATAAAATGTCCCAAGTCAACAAATTGTACATCTTTTTTTTTCTTTTTTTCTTTTTTCTTTTTCTTGAGAGAGAGAGAGACAGAATGTGTGCATGCACAGGAGTACAGGTTGGGGGTACGCAGAGGGAGGGGGAGAGAGAGAATCTTAAGCAGGCTCCACTCCCAGCACGGAGCCCAATACAGGGCTCGATCTCACATCCGAGATCATGACCTGAGCCGAAACCAAGAGTCCAACACTTAACTGACCGAGCCACCCAGGCGCCCCATGTTATACATCTTAAACTTACACCCTGTTCTACGTCAATTATATTTCAGTAAAAAACCATAATAAATAGACAGATAAAAAGCACCAAAAAGCAAGTCATTAAAATCTAACCCCAAAAAATTAAAAATAAAAATAAATACATACATACATGCATACATACATACAATTTAACCAATGTAAAAGTAATATTTTCTCAACCCGGAGTGAAAGTCTTCAAAGGTATACTAAAAAGAATTTTGCATAAGGGAAAGAATTAAGATATATATTTAGATTAAACTGTAGGGTTACTACAAAAGCTACAATTAATACCCAACAATAACAATGAAATGCCCAGGTGTGGTGATATTTACTGTTAAAAAGGCCTTAGAGATCACGAGTTATGTAACATTATAATTGGAGGCCATGAATAATCATTAAATCCAGATATGTAACTTAATATTCATTATATTAACTCCAGAATGCTTTTGAGTTTATATCCCAGTTGGTCAACTATATTAGAATAGAACAGGGCTAAGGGGAACTATAAATAACTATTGCAAATATTGGAGAAGCCTTTTGTATTGCAAGTAAATGTATAGACAGAAGAAAAAATCTAGTGATAACATCAAATCATTTCAAGGACAAATGGACACAAATGAGAAGGTCTGTGAAGCACTCATGATGGTTTGCCAGTCATTGACCACGGCAGTGATGATGAGAAGCTGGTGAATATATAAAAATCACATATGCATCCTTATTTCACTGATCCTAAAAGTAATCACATTCTCATTCAAAGATGCAGAATTACAGGGCAGACAAATCACACGGAAGTGGAGACAGTGGGCAATAAGCAATGCCACTGTCATGCGTGAAATAAATGAGTCGCGATAAAGAGCATCTGGAAGCAAATGATTGGCGGCCATGAGACTCTGAGTCATACACGAAGGAGAAAAGCATCGTGTTGGGGGGTGGGGGGGGCATGCACATGACTGAAAATACACTTGAAGAGAGGAAAAACACAGGCTCAGAACGCAGAACCAAGGAATTGAAAGCACTTAAGATAGAGGCAAATGACTTAATCCTCACCTTCAGGCTAAAACAAATAGAAATCAAAGCTGAATTAAATTCATTTAAAATATGGCTTTACAGGGGCGCCTGGGTGGCTCAGTTGCTAAGTGTCTGCCTTCGGCTCAGGTCATGATCCCAGGGTCCTGGGATCGAGCCCCGCATCGGGCTCCCTGCTCTGCGGGAAGCCTGCTTCTCCCTTTCCCACTCCCCCTTGTGTTCCCTCTCACGCTGTGTCTCTCTCTGTCAGATAAATAAAATCTTTAAAAAAATATATATGGTTTTACATTTGTCCCCCCAAACAGATAAGCCCCACCTATTTGCCTTTTATATTATGTACAGATAGATATTGATTGCGTGAATCGGGAAAACGATTTCAGACTATGGAGCAAAAACTTTAAATTGTTCATAGCCTGTGATCTATTAATTTCATTTCCTGGAATCTATCACAAAGAAATAAATTTTATTTAGATTTAAATAATTTTTATTAAACCTTTTAAACAAGTATAGAAAATGTTACCTATGTTAAATAAAATATATTTTAATAATGCAAAAGTAATTGCACGAAAAGCATGGGAAAGAATAAATAAAATGTTCAATAATAAAAGGGGTGGTTAAAATAAATTCTGGTATATTTCATTCATATTTAGCCATTAAAATCATCTTTAAGACAGGAATATTTAATGATGAGGCAATATACAATGGAAAAAGCACTAAAATATTGACAATTATTATTTTGAAGGGTGGTGTTATAGAAGATTTTTATTTTCTTCTCCGTACTTTCTTGTATTTTCCACCTCTCTAAAATATAAGAAAGAAAAAAGTTACCGAGGACACTGATTCAAGCCATAACGGAATAGTATGGAAGAAATACACCTGAATATTTTGAAAAGCAAGTTCATAGATTAAAAAGACATAAAGAGGCAAAAAGAAACTCAAAGAACTTATGGTTCTATGATCACTAACGGAAGACCTGACTGGCCCTCTGACACCAGGCTGTTTCCCTAAGTCATAGAATCTCTACGAGGCTCCTGCACAGACCACGACTTGGTGGCCCAACAGACTCTGCTCCTGAACTCCTGGTCCTGTCTGTGACCCAGTTGGGCATTACTTGAGGAGTTTATGGAATCTTGGAAAGAGAACTTATTTAAGACCTCACCTGAGCAGTGACAGCTGATGAAGGGCAGATCTATGTATTTCTACCAACCTGGTGAAAAATTCTGCTCTGTCCAAAGGAATCCTACCCGACCACAGAGACCAAGGTGGGACCAGAGTCATGGGTATAAAGTGAACACAGTTGCAGAGGTCCTGCCTGTTAACCTTAAACTTGAGGGACTAGGCAGAACTTTTGTCTTTTCCATGCTATGCCCAGGTATGGCAGAGTGTACATGTAGCCCCAGCCATACAGCCTTCCAGAAACTTGCCCCTCTGCTCTTTATTACTCCTCCCCCTTGAACCTGGCTGGGCTGGTTGAGAATTGAAGGATTCTTTTCAATGAACAGAACATGGCAAAGGTGACATGCCTGACTCTCATAATAGATGATATGTCTTCTCAGATCACTTGCCCTTGAACCTGGCCTCCATGTTGTGAGGAAGCCCAGAGCCCACGACAAGCCACGTGTGGGTATCTGGTTGAGAGCCCCAGCTAAGGCCCCTGCTGACAGCCAGACATGGACGGGACTAAGTCTTCAGATGATTCCAAGCTCCACGTTCGAGTCATCTACCTGATAGTCAAACAGCGTGGGGCAGAGACAGCCTTTCCTGCAGTGCCCCATTCGAATTCCTGACCCATAGATCCATGCATATTGTAAATGGTTGTTCTAAATCACTAAGTTGGGATGATTTGTCATGCAGTTATAGTAGCTAGCACAGCGGGCTAGACAGGTCATACCCTACACAGGATCCTGTGTGGATAGAGAGGACTGTTGCAGAACGCTAGTAGGAAGCGCGCTGCCTGGATAGAGAGGACTGTTGCAGCACGCTAGTAGGAAGCGCGCTGCCTGGATAGAGAGGACTGTTGCAGCACGCTAGTAGGAGAGTGCGCTCTCGCTGGTTCCTGGCTACTCTCACTGATTTCTAACTAAAGAGCCACCCCAAGACTGACTAGATCTTGAAGCTCAACAACATGCTAATGCCCAGGCTTGTCGCAGATGGGAAGGTCCCAGGCGTGCGGGGAACTGTGGCTCTGAGCTGAGGCATGCAAGAAGATTTTGATGAGCTGCCCCTGCCACCAGATCCCTGGCTCCTGGTCAAATGTGCAGGCAGGGCTATGAAACAGTGCAGACACATATTCTGAGCAATATATCTACTTGCAGTAAGACCAACAGGACCCCACCTCCTTCTACCTTTGGGAGAAATGACTCTTTAGTAGACACTCAACACAGCAAGGTGCTTCTGCCACAAGAGGCAGAAGTAACAGACCAGTGGGTTTCTGTGTTGGTATCTCACACTGGCCTGGGGGCACACTCACTGCATGGAATAAAGGACAATATTGTTGCACTATGTAAATGGTTATGTCCTCCTGCGAACATGAGTGTGCGTTGGCTCCAGTCACATAGGATGGCAAGCGTCTCTTTCGGGGGCATCAAGCGTGCTTTCTCTCTTGCTTTGAGAACACCTTTCCCGAGTGTGTTCTTTTAAGCCAGCGGGTTTTAGGCTTTCCTCAGCAGAGATGCCCTGGCAAGAGAGCGGGGGACTTGACCGCCAACTATCCCCCAATTTCTGATTTTATTCATTTTATCTGTCTAAGCCTTGATGCAAAGCTAAAAACAAGTAAAGGAAATAGGAGCTATTAAAGTGTTTTTTTTTTTTTTTTGCTTGTTTGTCTTAAAAGAAAGGAAACTTCTTTCAAAGAAGTTGTCCTTCCATAAAAGCTTTGGCAGCTCTGGCATTTCTGGTTAAGTAAACTGTAAATCAGCTACACTGTTCAGGAGTCCCCAGCTTGGGATGTAACTGCGTGAAAATGAAGCCCCTTAACCAACACCCACCTTGTTTCCCAGGACATCAAATGCAAGCCTTTATAAAGGGCCACCTCAGTGAGGGCCACTAAGGATGTCATGAACCCTTCCCTGAGGATCTTAATGCCTAGAAACAGAGAGAATTGGAGCTGGCAGGGGGCTTAGGAATGATCTAGTTCAATTCTTCCTTTTATATACACAGAAAGCATCCCAAAGAGTCCCGTGTCTTGCTGAAGGTCACACACTGAGAAAGTGGTGGGTTGGGGTCTACAACATGAGTCTCCCATATCTAGAGGGCTCTTCCCTCCGGATCTGACTTACCCACACGGAGGCAAAACACAGAAAGGGATTTTTGTGGGGCTGGCCCAGGGTGGGAGTGAGGGGCGCTACAAAATGATGACAGAAAGAAATCAGAGAAGTGAACGATGCCTGAAGATATCACCTCTCCTCCCTTCCACGCTTGGACTCTGTGAAATCCACTCTGATTCCTGGAGGGCTCCACGTCATCAAGGGGTGCATCCTCCAGGATTCAGATAGATACGTATCAACTGGAGGTGGTAGTGATGGGCACCAGGACAACCCAGCTGCTGTGGTGAGCTTGGGACTTTTGATCCACATGTCCATAAAACATAAGGCTGGAAGCAGAGGAAAGCAGATGGTCACAGGGGAAGGAAGTGAGTATCTCCTTTCTGAATAAGAATGGGAGAGCCTTGATCTCTCATCTCTTTGATCACCTTGGCAAATTCCAAACTGAACTCTTCAGGCACTGGGCTCCTCTTGGTTTGAAATCTGTAACATTTGCTTCCATTTTTATTATTAAATTAATTATGGCAAAAAAAAAAAAAAACCAAAAAACCAAAAACCCCACATGGCCATATGACTGATACCTGATAATAAAAATATCACCCCACTACAAAGTCACGGGTATTCCTAACTGAAATGGAATTTTGTAGGATTTGCAATTCTGAACAGATAAAGTACAGGTTGTTTGGCATTTCAAAGTGGCTTTGAAAACTCTCCAGTAATTTGTCCCATCAGGCAGTCTCTTCAGCAATTCAAATCAAGACTTTTTCTTTCTGTACCTCCATCCCCTCATTTAGCCCTAGGCGTATTTTCCCTCTGGGTCAGAATGCAGGTAAATGGCCCCATGGCTGAGCATTTCCCCTTCTCCGCCTGGCTAATACCATCTCTCTCTTCAAAACCCCGCAGATTCCACTTCTTCCAGGAATGCTTCTGGATTCCTGAATCTCCTATACCCCCGTGCTCAATTAGGGCTCAAGCTCCGTCCTTCTTCACTGGGCACATACCTACCTGTCTCCCCTACCAGGAGGTGGTGTAATGCCATCCTGCCATTCTTCTAGCCCAGTGACTAATGCCCTTGAGGAAGCTATGCTGTTTCTCAGGTTGCATTACCCATGGCATCATCTAGCCGAAGTATGAAGGGCCAGGAAGGAGGGATCCAGGGCTGTGAGCCAGTCCCGTGTGCCCACCACAGCATTTCCATACAAACGCATCTTTCACTGGCCTCAGAAAAAGCCCCACATCTTCCCTACCGTCCCTCCACATGGGTATGATTTGGGAACACCAACTCAGCCAGGCGGTATTTCAAATGTAATTTGCCTAATTCACCCCATGATCAAAACCTGTAGACTTGAATGTTTGTGCAGAAATTTTCAGCTGGGTTGAATCAGAGCTGATGTCAAATATGTGTCCTACTCACCAAACTCAGGAAGCATGATTTAAAACAGAAAAGAGGATTTCCTTTGTGGGGCAGGATTTTCCCATTGAAATGACGTGCAGCAACATTTATTGACAAAAGTTTATACTCAGATCCAAAAAGGCATTCAGTGGCTCGCCCAAACAGATGCCTAAACATCAGAGTCTGGTGACAACCCGTCATGCGATCCGTGGCCAGGGTCTCCAAGGACTTTTTTCCTTAGTGATATTTCCCATAAACAATGTTAGGTCCTTGCTTGTGACACTTGGAGAATATCAACATTTAACGTTTTAAAACTAGAGCCCATACCCAAAGGGTAGGGAATATATTACATCAAGTAATTGTTTCAAAATAAGCAAGTATCTGGTAACAATATCCCTAAGGCTACCCAATCACCCAGAGTGATCAGGAAATCCTATTGATTATTTTTATTCTGAATAGAAAATGCATGTGGAACAGAAAGCCGTTTAGGTTAAATTGCCAGTTAGCAGATAACACTGCCAACTTTATTTATAAAGGCTCTCACACCTAACAGAGCATACACTTCCAGAAATATTGGTTGTCACTGGTGATCCGCCACAAATGTGAGCAGATGGGCTACACCTTGGGTTGAGTGAGTGGATCGGGAAATTTAAATAGTTGATTTTTTTTTTTTAATGCTGTCAAAAAGAGTTCCAACGAGGGGGGCAGTATGATGTCTGAAATGTGAAAACCTCATAACTGAAGGAAGAATAATAGCTACGATTTAAAAATTAACCCGATACAATCAACAAGGACTTTTTAGGTCTAGATTTCAGGTGGGAAATGTCATTGCGCTGGGCGCTATATATATACTTTAAAGTCATCAACTGCTTTGCCCCTTGCTGGGGAATGGGATCGGTGGTGAAGGAAAGCAGCTCCCACCGTGGAGACCCTAGTCCTTGCTGTAACTCAATTAGCTTACTTAGATCCCTGTTTTCCTTGGTCATGTTAAGGCATCAGCAATAGCTGCCTATCCATGAAAAATATTTAATTCCTGCAGTAAAACTCACAAGCTACATAATAAAGAAAGGACAGGTGACAGAGCAGTCTTCCCTTATAGTTGGCAAGCCATCTGCGTTTACAGATTACTTGAGCCATGGCAGTATTTACATTTTTCTTTAAATTTTAACCCTGCACTGCACATATGCATACCTACAAAAGAAATGTGACTTGAGTCTCATGATGTTTGTTCCGCTGTTAAGTTTCATTCCCACTCCTACAGCTTGAGGTAAACCAGATGTGATTACCACCAACCATGAACTTAGCTGATGCATTAAAGCATTTCCTTAGTTTGGTATTAAAATCACAGTCTTAAATATGTTCCTTTGGGCTGTTTTCCAAAATATCTGCTTGGCAAATACATTCCCAGAATGCTATATGGTTTTCTTTTCCTTTTCCTTTTATTGTCTACATAAAGAATATTTACCTATGACAAACTCTTATCCACACCACAAATGATATCTTGCACATCTATCTGAAATAGACTTCATAAGCACTTGTCTTTCCTCATAAACATTCATTCTATAGTCATTAATGTCAATGAGCAGAGAGGCACGAATTAAGACACTAAAGGCATATCTTTACTACTCCATATAATACAAGTATTCATCCAAATACCCAAGTTATATGGCTACACCCTGAGTAAGTGGGTATTTCTTTTAAAAGCATCCAGATGTTGTGAGTGTTAAGGAAAGCATTTGAAATATTTAGATGTCTTTCGGTCAGAGTGAGCAATAAATTGTCTTCAAGTATCTGCCCACTTATTACAGAGGAGGTGCTGAGAAACAAGTTCTACACAGAACCACTTAACAACAACAAAACACTGATAAAAGAAAGAAGTGGCTGATGATTTGTATAGGCTAATTGGCCTATGGTTTCCAGTTTATATGAAGGGCAATCTTTGAAAAGCTCTATTTTATATTACACGATCATTCAAGAGATCTTGGATTGTTTTCCTTCCGGTACACATCAGTTGAACATCAAAGTCGAATACGGCCAAACTCTATTGGAAACTTTGAGGAAAAATCTATGTGTAAATAATAGTCATACTACCAGCAGGTACTTAAATAAGCTCTATTTAACATAAGCATTCAGATTTGGGGGATAGTGAGTCAGATCCTAAGACCCTTTTGTCAAAAGAAAAATGAGAATGCAACACAGTTGGGGGGATTCCACATAAGGAGAATGTGCTCTGCAAGCTGTGTGTTGCCAAGAAATGCTGAACCACAAACAGTAAAGAGGAAACCAAGAGAACAGAATCAAATGCCAACTTTTATCTGTTCATTTTAGATGAAAAATTTTTGCATTTCTAAATATTTTTTGTAAACTATGCAACTATGAGACTACTAGAATTATTGTTTTTAAATGCCAGGGTTTCGTCCTGGTTCTGGATTGTTACCCTTTACAAGGACAGCATGCTTTACACTCTAAGCAGATCCAGGCTTTCCACCTGCTCAAACTAAAATGGGCAGGAGGTTCTGCCAGCCAGCTTGTGGGGTACAAGGAAGTTCTTGACTCTAACTGTCCCAGCCCCCAACAGGTGAGAGCATCAGATGCAGCCCAGGTAGGACAAGGGGGCAGAGCATTCATTTTCCAGAAATGTGAAACTCTGGTTTTTAAAAATCTCTCAGCTAGGAGCGCCTGGGTGGCTCAGTCATTAAGCACCTTCCTTCAGCCCAGGTCATGATCTCAAGGTCCTGGGATTGAGCCCCGCATCGGGCTCCCTGCTCTGCGGGAAGCCTGCTTCTCTCTCTCCCAATCCCCCTGCTTGTGCTCCCTCTCTTGCTGTGTCTCTGGGTCAAATAAATAAAATCTTAAATAAATAAATAAATAAATAAATAAATAAATAAATATCTCTCGGCTGCTCGGAAGACGCAACTGCATAGCCATCAGATAAGCTTCCTTATGCCATAGGTCACTCCTTGCCAGCTAGGCGGTGACAATTTTCTATTGATCCCTGTGTTCATCCGTGAATGACAAGGAATTTACAAGGTGAAAGAGTCTCCAAGAGCCCCAAGGCCGGTTTCCTCTGAAGCACTGACCTATGTTTAATTAATGAAAAAAATGCCACAGTTAGGCCCCTGGAGCACAGAAAGTGGCTCCATAATTCTCAAAAAGGAGGGAAAGCAGGCCGATGGGAGGGTCATGGAGTCCACTTCCTTTTCTTGGGCAGGTGAAGGAGGCTGACAAGCTGACAATGTTAATTAACTGAGAGAAGCAGCAGAAGCCAGCTAATTGATGACAGAAACCCCTCTGCTTCCTACCTTCCAGCTTGCCCCGTGGCTCTGTGGCCTCTCTCCCCCTGGGGGGCCAGGGCCAGGGCGGAGCCCCGGGGAGCCTGCGCGCTCCTGCTCCTATTGGTTGGGCTGTGCCTACTGGTTGAGTTGTGCTTGTTTCTAATCCTATGTGTGCCGGTTGTACCTGAAATTCTAACGACAAATGCGATGGAAAGCCATGAAACATTCGCAAGGAAGAGACTCCCTGCTCCATATACACCAAGTTGAAAAATCTTTAAAAAAGGGAAGAAAGGACACCGAGGATTGTTTTTGCCAGTGCTGTTTGCATTTCCGGTCCACTTTCAAGAAACCCACAGTGGAAATTGCAGGTGATGCATCGCATCACTGCTGAGGTTTATGCAAGATGCGCCCTGCGAAAAGGAACTGGGTTTTTTAATATATATATATATATATATACACACATATATATATATATGTAATTTATTTATTTGACAGAGAGAGACAGTGAGACAGGGAACACAAGCAGGGGGAGTAGGAGAAGGAGCCTGATGCCTGGGGATCACGCTGGGATCATGACGTGAGCCAAAGGCAGACGTTTAATGACTAAGCCACCCAGGCGCCCCAGGAACTGGGTTTTAGAGAGACCTGTATCCTAGAACAAAGCTGCACCGTCTGGTCGTGTCTTCTTGCGAATTTCTTTCACGGCAGACAGCACACTGGCTTTTCCAGTGCTGCACGAGATCGCTCAGAGCGCTGGCCCTTTTTTTTTTTGGCCTTTTTAAGCCTCTTTGGTGGCAGCTACTGGCTTGGAAAGGAAGCAGCTGGAGTTAGGGGAGAGTGATCCTGTCCAGGGAACTCCGCGGGAGGGGAGCCCACTTTGTAGTAAAAACAGAAAGCACCCCAGCAGGACAGACTGCAGACAGGAAGGAGAGAATTACGCAGGTATTAGGGCCAGAACAGCGAGTACAAAAGAGCAACTTCACAGCGGAGGAAGCTGGCTCACTGATTTCCCCAGCTCCTGTCTGGCCCCCGTGCAATTTCTGCACCGTCTGTAAACCAGGGCCAACAGCAGCTGATTGTTTCCAGAGTCCGCGGAAAGGCTTGTGGGCGAGCAGTAACCAGAGAAAGCAGGGTGTTCTTACAATCCGAGGAAGCGCCTGCTGAAACTGGCCCCTTAGCCCTGTTGCGGACTTCCTCTGCAGCAAAGCCCCAAGCAAATGACTCTGCCTTCATGGGCCCAGCTGTAAAATGGGGGCACTGTGCGGGGCAGCCCAGGGGGACCAGCCACAGGGTGAAAGCTTTAATTAATGACCAAACACTCTGAACAAGGATGCACCGCCGAAATGCACGGCACCACGTGGGCCACTTACGCACCCAGGGAAGGCTCAGAGAAGCCGTCTCCCCGCGGACCTCCGTGAGAAGTCAGCAATTTTTCATGGAAGATTTGGGTTACAAAGAAACTGCCTGCCTTCGGGCCGTCACGCTTCAATACAGAAACCAGGGTGGGATGTCCAGACCCGGCAGGGAGTTCCAAAGCAAAACCAACTCCCAGCTGCAAAACAAATAGCCGCTTCAGGCACAGGATAAACACACAGGTACCCAGACTTCAAGAACTCCCTAGCGGACCGAGGCAGCAAAACGAAAACACCTTCTTAATGAAACCCTTGATTATCCTTTCTCAGAGACTTTGGTCGTCGAAAATCCTCCATCTAAATACAAACAAGATTCTTCCTTTATTAAACCTTTCTTGTCTGGAATTATCTCCCACTAATTCATTGCTGGCTTCTGCTTCTTGATAAGGAAAGCCAGGCATATTCTTTTTAAAAGGTCTTAGAGATACTTGTGATTGCCAAAAAGAGTGATAACACCTCCCCTCCAAAAAAAACAAACCCATTTTTTCAAGCCTCTACTATGTATTTTCTTAAACCTCTAATTCACTTTTTTAAATGCATTATTTTATTTAAATCCTTACAACCTCATGAGATAGTTTTTATTGTCTTCATTTGGGGAGTGCAGGTGGGGGGGTGTTTAGCAGATGAGTGAATGCAGCCTGCAGTTGGCCTAACTAGGATCTGAGCCTCAAGCTCCGTTTGCCACACCAAACTGCCTTCGGATAGCCCTGAGCCAAGTACCATGGGTCCCAACATCTATGGCCTCGCTCTTAAATAGGCGGATGTTATTTTTAAAAATTTTAGTCACCTCTGTAAAGTAATAAATACAATTCACCCTGGTGTAAGGTTATAGACATATGCACACAGAGATGTAACTACCACCGCAATCAAGACACGGAATCGTTCTATCACACGCACCCCCAAATTCCTTCATGTTGCTCTTTGTGAACAATCTCTCCCCTTCACCCCAGTTCTTGGCAACAACTGATCTGTTTTCTGCTCCCATAATTTTGCCCTTTCTAGATGGTATCTGCCATCTTAACATTTCTGCCACTGATGAATTCAAAGGGTGACCACCCTTCTTTGTGAATAGAAACCCAGAAAAGTAATGCAGGAACAGTAAGTGGGCTGACGCCCGGCACAGGACAGGAAGACAGCACAGAGAGCTAGCAAAAGCTTCAAAGCACCCTCTGGCTCCCCCACCCTGAAGGAAGCAGCAACAAATTGTGGGAAATCCTCAGCATTTGAGTAGGTGGTGAGGCCGTGGGAGTTGGGGGCGGGGAGGTCCCGGAGCTCAGAGAAGCAGTCACTGTGGCTCTTCCACTCTCCAGGGTTACAGTCTGGGCCTCCTCCTTCACCAGAAACTTCAAGTATCTTTCTATGATAAGGTTCTACGCTATTCATCCTGGACTTTGCATTTCCTACTTCATAGCTCTGTTTTCCTAAAGTCAGATTGGCAGGTACTCATCATCTTATGGAAGAAGAATAATCCTCCTATATGTGGGAATGTCATCCTCCAGAGAGCCTGGAGGGACACATGGGCAGAGAAGGGAGGAAGGGACGGAGAGAGACTCCTCTAACAGGTGGAATTTGCTGAATCAGTCCTGACCTCCAGAGGAGTCCCATGTCCCAGCAGACCCCATCACATATCTGACTTGGCTCCTGCCTGTCCCGGGACTGAGCTCCTGGGAGCCCACTGTGGACAGCCAACCCTACCCTCAAAGCCTCACACCCAGGGCCCACAGTATCTTCAGCCCAGAGCTATGACCCCCTTGCTTAAGTGGCACTTCCCTCCCCACCAGAATCTTCTTTCCTGCCAGCCAACTGCAACAGGTGGCGAGTTTTCAACTCCACCTACAGCGCCGGTGACCACCTGCAGCACCTCGGCTAACAAAGGAGTTGAGATCATCTATAGCTCAATTTAGAGCCTAGTTTATGAGGCCAGCAGGATTCCAGAGAGTGACAACAGCCTTCTTTCTCATAAGGTTATTCAATTCAAATATGGGATCAAGTATCAATGTTCCAAATAGTCCAGAAGGCAGTGACTGTAGCCCAGGTTGTTGGTGAGTGTCTGGTCCTACAGATAGGATGGGCAGGCCTGCCTGGGGGCGGAGTGGGGGGGGGCACTTTGTGGCAAAGGCCCAGGGAGGGGGCACATCTAATGTCAAACGTGAGCCGTGAACATGAAATGACATGTTCCTCCAGCCTCAGCAGGATTTTGTGGCCTTTTAATTCAGAACACCTGAGTACCTGGTCAGAAAAAGAGCTCCAAAGCCTCCTGGTGTGGTACTAAAATTGGGGGGAAAAAAAAGTTGCCTAGAGAACTTTCACTGAAAGTTGTCTTATTAGGTTTGGAGGGGAAAGTGAGGGAGACTGGGGAGAGATGGACCAGGGAGAGAAGCAGAGGGGAGAAGGAAGAAAGACAGGAGTAAGGGGGGGGAGGGGGAGGGGGGATGGGAACTCTGTTAATCTAGGCCAGCCTTGGAGTACAATGTTAAATAAATCCACATCTTAATTATATGTATGATAAATATATAATTAAATGATAAATATCTCATAAGCCAAGGATCAGGGTTTTTTTTTTAAAAAAACGAAAAGAATGTATTACAAATATCCATTATGACCTTGTTTGGGTCAAAACAAAGTGATATACACATATAGTTGAATGTTTGATTCTAATAAATAATATATAGATAGATATTCTAATAAATGATGATATATAGATTCTAAATATATAATTAACTATTACATGTGACACATATAATAGTATATGCAATAATGATATGTTATATATAACATATATGGTATATGGTATATATATTAATTACATATCAGATTTATATTCTAACTCTAGCCATTAACTTAGAACATAGAACTAAATATGCCAAAAATGATTCTTTTTGCTCTTCTATATTGTAAACTTCCACAAAAATTCTACATTATTTTGTAATCATATTCCAGGGTTATTAAAACTTTTAAGTTTTTATGGTTCGACGGGTCACCCTCTCAATATTTACTGTTCGCATCTGGATGGAGTGTGGCCCCAAAGTACCCCTCTGAGGAGGGCCCCTGCTGAGGCTATAGGGATGGACAGACCTCTTTCTGCTCGCGGCCAGCAAAGTACGGAGATGGGCTCAGGTGAGCCTTCCAGTCCTCGAAGGCCTGCAAAGGGGTCTTCTTCTCAACTTCAGAGTGGAGCTTGGGGGAGATGGCAGGAGTGGTTGGACAGATGGCTCCTACGAAGTCATCTGTCTGCCTCTCATCTTCTGCAAACAGTGTGCCCCTGGACTCCTGGAGCTGTAGGCTTTGGACAAGCAACCGACAAGCTTCCAAGTCAGCTCCCCACACTTTTCCAAGCAGTGGACACTTGCAACTGAAACAGAGGGGAAACAAAGGCAGGAAGATTTGTTCAGTGATGATTCATCCTACCAAGTCAATAGCTTATCTACCTGGCTAAAAGTTAGCTAGTCATCTTACAATTAACAACTTAATTTCATTTACTGGTGGACTGCTTCAACCAGAAGGTAAAGAGGGGCCAAATCTGTATATCATCAAGTAACAGTGAAATAACCACCGGTCCTTCTTAGCTGCTGGTTCTGCAAGGACATCCAAGATCTGGTGTATTTTTCCAGACTCAGTAGTCCAGTACAACACAGTCCTTGCTCCTGCCCTGCTGGCTTCCTTTGAGCCCCCAGACTTGTCCACCTCTCCCAGCTAAATGCTTTTTCATGTGCTATTTCATATGCCTAGACTGTCCCTCCCCCGCCATGCCCATTCACACAGGTAATATAACTGAGTGAAGTAGTGCATGGGTAATATAAACCATAGCAAAAGATAAGCAGCTTCAGTGGCAGAAAGCAATAGAGCGGAAGGGACTCTGGCTAGTAGGAAGAAGCCCTTCATCACCTCAGGCCAACTAAAGTTTTGATTTTTCATGAAAAGGCAAAAATCTGGGATTTTATAGGAAAATAATACATTTTTCACCACTCCACTCAGGTTCAGGCTGGATATTTTCTAGACTCCTATCTTCCTCTTAACAACCCTTCCTTCTACTATGTCTAATCTGCTCTCCAATTTATCTATTGTGTTCTCAAGCTTAATTACTTTACTTTTCAGTTCTATAATTTTTATTTCATTTCTTTTCTACATTTCAGTTCTCTGCTAAAATAAATTATCCATTATGCCCTCTAGCTACTTAAACATATTAATCATCATTAAAGCCTGTGTCTATAAATGATGAACTCAGAAGGAAAAAGAATGAGGCAAAAGCAACATTATTGAGATAGGAGCTAAGGATGTTAAAATATTGACAAGGGACATCAAACTACACATTCAGAAAACACTACAATCTTAAAACAGGAAAAAATCAAAGGAAAAAACAGAAATGCACCTGGGTTCATCATAGTGAAACTGCTGAACACCAAAGATGGAATAAAATTCTTAAAAGCAGCCAGATTAAAAAAAAGGCATTAACTTCAGAGGAACAATAATATGGGTGACAGAAATGGCAGAAGCCAAGAGACAATAAAACGGCATCTTCAAAATGCTGTAAGAAAATAACTGTCAATCTATAAATTATACAGTCATTTTCAATTTCCTTCAAAAATAAAAGTAAAATAAAGATATTTGCAGATCAGTAAGAACTGAAAGACTTCCGCGGCAACACATCCAGAAAAAAGGAAAATGATCCCAGCTGAAAACAAGGACATGCATAAAGAAATGAAAAACAATGGGAAGAGTAAATATGTGGATAAATCTAAGTAAATGTGGATGTAAAAAACAGCAGTAATTTCTTTTGTAGTCTAAAATATAGTCAAAATAAAATACATGACAACCAGCACAGAGGGAAGGAGGGTCCTTGTGTTGTCCACAAAGCAAAAGAGTGCTCATTTATATCAGACTTTAAAAAGTCAAAGATTCATATGCAATACTCTATGGTATCTGTAAAACAAAGAGGTTAAAAGAACATATAACTGACAAGCTACTATGAGGGAACATTTTAAAAATTAAACATACTTAATTGTTTAAGTATTGCTTTAAGGAAAGCAATAAAGGAGACAGGGATGAACATGGTACAGATGGGGAAAATGGGAAAAGTAGAAACATTTATGCCCAAATATATTAAGATTTACATTAAATATAAGTAGTTAAATATTGTATTTAAAAGGCAAAGATTTTAGACTAGAATAAAAAAATCAAAATCTAATTATATGTTGCCTACAAAAGGCATATATTAAACATAAGGATACAAAGAGATCACAAGTAAAAGTGTAAGAATGATATATTATGAAAACATTATTAAAGACAATAATTGTCTTTAGTGGTAAAAGCAGTCTTTTCAACATATTGTATTTATGTCAACTGAATATGACTATAGGAAAAAAAATCAAATCCTGATTATTGGCTCACATGATACAAACATCAATTTCATGTAGATTGTAGATCAAAATGTGAGAGTTAAAACATTAAAACTTCTAGAAGATAATGTAGGATAATATCTTTATTTTTTTATTTTATTTTATTTATTTATTTGACAGAGAGAGACACAGCGAGAGAAGGAACACAAGCAGGGGGAGTGGGAGAAGGAGAAGCAGACTTTCCGCGGAGCAGAGAGCCCATGCGGGGCTCAATCCCAGGACCCTGAGATCATGACCTGAGCCGAAGGCAGACACTAAACGACTGAGCCACCCAGGTGCCCGGATAATATCTTTACGACTTCATAGTAAGCAAAGATCTTTTAAACGAGATATAAAAAGGACAAGCCATAAAGAAAGCAAATGATAAGTTTGACTTATGTTATATCATGAACTTATATATTTGTCAAAAAACACCATTGAGAGAATGAAATTATAAGCCACAGAGTGGGAGAAATTATCTGTAATACACTTAACCAACAAAGGACTGATTTGAGAATATAACAGGACTCCTACCAGTCAATAAGAAAGAGACAGACAACTCACTTTTTGTCAGTTTTCTTCTCCACATTCTTTTCGGCCTGTTTCTGTAGCCTCAATTTTATTGGGCTCAGACCAGAAGTCCATGGGTCTTGAGGACCTCTGTGTATTTAGACAACTCACTTTTTGAAAAGGGCAAAGACCTGAAGAGGCACTTCACAAAAGAGGGCATCTCAGTGGCCAATGTGAAAGGATGCTCAACACCATTAATCATCAGGAAAATGCATATTAAACCACAGTGTGATGTACTACACATCAACAAGACAGCTAACATTTGGAAGTCTGACAATACCAAGTGTCAGAAAAGATACCGAGCTATTACTATTCTCATACACTGACGGTGGGATTGAACATGAATGCAAGGTCTTTGAACTCTCTTTGATGGATGTACTAATATTGAACATATGTCAATCATTAAGACCTAGCAATGTGACTCTTAGGTACATACACAATGAAATGCATATACTGTCAATTCTCATATTCATAGTGGTTATGTTCTATAAAGTCACCATGAGCACTGAACCAGCCAGTACTGAACAGTTGCTCCCCAGGGAAACCTAGGGTTAAGTTCCTGCCAGCCTCAGGTCACAATATTTTCATCAAGCAATCGGTATATAACTTTGTTATGTACGTTTGTTTGAAGACACCTTATTTAGAGTATATTGTTGATTCACTAATGCTGAACTCATGTCCAACAGCACTATAACTCATGCCTGACAATACATTATTTTCTACATCACAGCCTTCTTGCCCATGGAAGAACTAGACATCTCACCATCACTAAGCTTGGGCATCATTTTAAGTAGTGAAATCACCAAGAAAAAGTACAAAAATCTAAAAAACATGACACTAAGTGGACCATGAAAATGACACCTGTTTGTAATATGAAAACTGGAACAAGGCAGAGCATTGCCTTGCTTGACCTCTGCTGAGATCATGCACATCAAATGACTCAAATTTTTCACCACTGCATGTGTATGAATGACAGTGAAAGCTCTGTAGGTATTGATTTCAGGGTTCCAAATAAACTTTAGTGAGCAGGCAAATTCACAGAATTCATGAATAATGAAGATCAACTGTATATATGATCGTACAGCATTATTTGTAACGGCCAAAACCCAGAAGGGAAACAAACATCCATGAAGAGAAGAATGGATAAATTGTGTAGCATGCATTTATGGGAATATTGTACTGCAAAGAAGAAGGTGAATAATTTACTACCACCTGCAAAAGTATGATAATCTCATAAACATAAGGCTGGGCAAAGAGGAGGCACTACGACTCCATCTATTTTGTATTTGAACATATGCAAAACTAACCCATGGTGTTAGAAATCAGGACAGTGGATACTTTGCGGAGAAGGGGGATGATGACAGGGAGAGGCACAAGGAAGGCTGCTAGTGTCCTGGAAGTGGTTTATTTCTCAATGGTGGTGATTTATGTAAGAGTGTTCATTTCGTGAAAATTCAAGCATACATTCATGATGTGTGTGCTTTCTGGTTAGTGTTATATGACTATCTAAAATAATAAAAGGGAAGACAGATTTTCTGAGCCATGTTCCAGAGCAAGAGAGCTGGACTGGAGTCTTGTCCACACCAGAAGCGACAGTCCTTAGTGAAGCATGTTAGACTCATTTTCCAGCTTCCTCATTGTAGTCAGTCTCACAGGTGTAAAGTGGCATCTTATTTAAAGTTGCAACTTTCCACTAGGATCGGTTCATAGCCACTCAGATGGTTTCCTGTGAATTGTCCTTTCATATCCCTTTCTATTTCTTGAGTCCCTCATGCTTTTTTCTAAGGCTTTTATTGAAGGACGTATTTTTATTACTACTTCAATATCTATATTTTTATACTCTACTTAAATTTTTTATTTCTTCGTGGGTCCAATTTAACCCATTATCTCCTTAATAGACATCAACCCACTTTCTAATGGATTTCCTATGCATTATAATGTTTGTTCCTAATTTTTAAAATGATTTTTAAAGCAACTTGTGTTTGTGTGTAAAGGCAATTCTCCTTTTCATTGTATTTTATGTATTTACACTTCATTGTGTTTTATGTATTTACTCTTCTTGATTTATCTTGTTCAGTCTTATCAGAGGTTTGCTATCTTATTAATCTTCTCAAAGAACTGCTTTTGCTTTGTTAATCTTCCAATATTGATTTTTGTTCTCTATTTCCTTGATTTCTGATCTTATCTATTTCCTTTTTCTCATTTCTTTGGATTTATTATCTTTTTTTTAAAGATTTTATTTATTTATTTGACAGAGAGATACAGCAAGAGAGGGAGCACAAGCAGGGGGAGTGGGAGAGGGAGAAGCAGGCTTCCCACGGAGCAGGGAGCCTGATGCGGGGCTTGATCCCAGGACTCTGGGATCATGACCTGAGCAGAAGGCAGACGCCCAATGACTGAGCCACCCAGGCGCCCCTGAATTTATTATCTTTTTATTAGCTTCCTTTGTTCAAGCTTAGCTTGTTTGTTTCCTTTTATTTTTTATTTTCCTCTCTTGCCATTTTAATTTTCTAATAAATATATTTGAAGCTCTAAATTTTTGTCTGAGTCATACTTTAACTATGCCTAATATAGGTTTAAATTTTAAAGTTATTAAATATTTTAAATATGCAGAGAAATATGGGAAATAATTTAACAAACATTTCTATACCTACGTCAATCTACTTGATTTTTAATATTTTCCTGTATTTGCACCAGATTTACTTCTAGAATTTACATTATTGTCCCACAAACTTTACATTTAGTGCTTTCATTGTCTTTCCTCATGATTCATTTTAAATTCAATGACCATTTAATAGTATGCTTTTTCAATTTCTAGAGAGAAGAGATTTTTTTCCAGCTCCCTTTCTGTTAGGTTGATATCTAACTGTATTGCATAATGGTCAAGAATAAACTTTATAGGGGCGGAGCAAGACGGCGGAGGAGTAGGAGACCTGGATTTCGTCTGGTCTCAGGAATTCAGCTGAATATGGATCAAACTATTCAGAACACCTACGAACTCAACAGGAGACCGAAGAAGAGAGTAGCAACAACTCTCTGAACAGAGAAGCGACCACTTACTGGAAGGTAGGACGTGCGGAGAAGTGAATCCGAGGCGATATTCGGGAGGATAGATGCCGGGGGAGGGGGCCTCCATCGGAGGCTTCTGGCAAGTGCTAGAGCCGCGGAGCACAAAATCGGACCTTTTAGAAGTCGGCTCCGCTGAGGGACGTCGCTGCAGTGGCTAAAGTGAGGGTGGAACCCTCGCGGGACAGTGTGGTCTCAGGACCCTCGGGGTCACAGAAAGACCAGGGGTGCCTGAGTGCGGCAGAGCTCCCAGGGATCGGAGCAGGGGAAGCCGGCTGCAGAGATGGAGCCGAGGCGCGGGCTCTCAGCTCAGGGTTGCCATAAACTGTGATCCGCAGCCCAGTCGGGCCACTGCTCCTCCAGCAGGGACCCAACAAGCGGCAGAGCTGGGGAGACTCCCCTTCCTCCCCCGGGAGGAGCGGCGCGGGAGCGCACCACAGGGATCTGCTGGGTTTGGAGACTCCACACGGGGTCGGGTGCCAGAGATAGAAACGCTCGATCACAGGCCAGGTGAGCACGGAGTGCGGCCGGAGACCGGGGACACGGGAGTGACTGCTTTTCTCTGGGGGCGCACTGAGGAGCAGGGCCCCGAGTTCTCGGCTCCTCCAGGTGGAGATTGGGAGGCCACCATTTTCACCCTGGTCCTCCAAAGCTGTATGAGAGCTTCCAGGGAACAAAAGCTCCCGAGAGCAAACCCGAGCAGCTTTCTTAGCCCAGACTGACAAGAGCAGGGCAATTGCGCCTCCGGCAAAGACATTTGGGAACCACGGCAACAGGCCCCTCCCCCAGAAGATCAGCACGAACAGCCAGCAAGCCAAGACCAAGTTTACTGATCAAGGAGAACGGGAGAACTCCAGTGCTAGGGGAATACTGCATATAGAATTCATGGCTTTTTTACCATGATTCATTACTTTTTCAAAGTTAATATTTTTTTAGCTGGTTTTTTTTTGTTGAATTTCACTTTTTCCCTTTTTAACCAACATCTCATCAATCCTTTTTTTAAAAAAATTTTTTTTATTTTTCATTTTTAGAGTCATACTTTATCCCTTCATTATAGTTACCCTTACTTTTGGCACATATATATATATATAAGTTGTTCTCTCCTTAAAATTCTGAGATACAGTCTCTTCTAATGGATCAAAATATACCCTAAATCACTAGTGTATGGCTTTGTTCTAGTCTCCTGCCTGATCACATTCTCTGACTTTTTTTTCTTTTTTTTTTAAATGTTCTTCTTTCTTTTTTCAAAAAACTTCTTATCAATTCCTTTTATAAAATCTTTTATAATTTTCATCTTTACAGTCATCTTCCATCCCTTCATTGTATCAACCCTTATTTTGTACATATATAAGTCTTTCTTCCTTTAAAATTTAAGGAGGCACTTTTTTCTAACAGACCAAAATACGCCCAAAATCTAGTGTGTGGCACTGATCTATGCACTAGCCTGATCACATTTGATCATATTCTGTTTTTTTGGTTTTGTTCGGTTTTTGTTTGTTTTTATTGTTTTCTTTCTCTTTCTTTTTTCTTCTCTTTCTTTTTTCTTTCTTTCTCTTTCTTTTCCCCTGGTTTCAGGTCTTTTCTGATTTGTATAGAGTATATTTGCTGGGGACGTTGTTAACCTGTTAGCATTTTGTTCTCTCATTCATCTGTTCTCCTCTGGACAAAATGACAAGACGAAAAAAATCACCTCAGCAAAAAGAACAAGAGGTAGTACCGTCTGCCAGGGACGTACTCAATACAGACATTAGTACGATGTCAGACCTAGAGTTCAGAATCATGACTTTTAAGATACTAGCTAGGCTTGAAAAAAGCATGAAAGTTATTAGAGAAACATTTTCTGGAGAAATAAAAGAACTAATAAAAGAAAAAAAGTCAGAGAATGTGATCAGGCAGGAGACTAGAACCAAGTCGAAAACAAAAAGGCTATTCAGGAGGTGCAATCAAAAATGGGGGCACTAACTGCTAGGATAAATGAGGCAGAAGAGAGAATCAGCGAAATTGAAGACCAAATGATGGAAAATAAAGAGGCTGAGAAAAAGAGAGAGAAACAACTACAGGATCACCAGGGCAGAATTCGAGAGATAAGCGATACGATAAGACGAAACAACATTAGAATACTTGGGATCCCAGAAGAAGAAGAAAGAGAGAGAGGGACAGAAGGTACATTGAAGCAAATTATAGCAGAAAACTTCCCTAATGTGGGGAAGGAAACAGGCATCGAAATCCAGGAGGCACAGAGAACCCCCCTCAGAATCAATAAAAATAGGTCAACACCCCGACATCTAATAGTAAAACTTACGAATCTCAGAGACAAAGAGAAAATCCTGAAAGCAGTTCGGGGGAAGAGATATATAACCTACAATGGTAGAAACATTAGACTGGCAACAGACCTATCCACAGAGACCTGGCAGGCCAGAAAGGACTGGCAAGATATCTTCAGAGAACTAAACGAGAAAAATATGCAGCCAGGAATACTATATCCAGCTAGCCTTCATTGAAAATAGAAGGAGAGATAAAAAGCTTCCAGGACAAACAAAAACTAAAGGAATTTGCAAACACGAAACCAGCCCTACAAGAAATTTTGAAAGGGGTCCTCTAAGCAAAGAAAGACGCTAAAAGCAGCATAGATCAGAAAGGAACACAGACGATATACAGTCACAGTCACCTTACAGGCAATACAATGGCACTAAATTCCTATCTTTCAATAGTTACCCTGAATGTAAATGGGCTCAATGCCCCAATCAAAAGACACAGGCTATCAGATTGGATTAAAAAAAAAAAGACCCATCGATATACGGTCTGCAAGAAACTCATTTTAGACCCAAAGACACCCCCAGATTGAAAGTGAGGGGGTGGAAAACCATTTACCATGTTAATGGACACCAAAAGAAGGCTGGGGTGGCAATCCTTATATCAAATTAGATTTTAAAACAAAGACTGTAATAAGAGAAGAAGAAGGACACTATATCCTACTTAAAGGGTCTATCCAACAAGAAGATCTAACGATTGTAAATATCTATGCCCCTAACATGGGAGGAGCCAATTACATAAGTCAATTAATAACAAAAGCGAAGAAACACATTGACAACAATACAATACGAGTGGGGGACTTTAACACCCCCCTGACTGAAATGGACAGATCATCTAAGCAAAAGATCAACAAGGAAATAAAGACTTTAAATGACACACTGGACCAAATGGACTTTACAGACATATTCAGAACATTCCATCCCAAAGCAACGGAATACACATTCTTCTCTACTGCCCATGGAACATTCTCCAGGATTGATCACATCCTAGGTCACAAATCAGGTCTCAACCAGTACCAAAGATTGGGATTATTCCCTGCATGTTTTCAGACCACAATGCTTTGAAACTAGAACTCAATCACAAGAAGAAAGTCAGAAAGAACTCAAATACATGGAGGCTAAAGAGCATCCTACTAAAGAATGAATGGGTCAACCAGAAAATTAAAGAAGAATTAAAAAAATTCATGGAAACCAATGAAAATGAAAACACAACTGTTCAAAATCTTTGGGATACAGCAAAGGCAGTCCTAAGAGGAAACTATATAGTAATACAAGCCTTTCTCAAGAAACAAGAAAGGTCTCATATACACAACCTAAACCAACACCTAAAGGAGCTAGAGAAAGAACAGCAAATAAAGCCTAAACCCAGCAGAGAAGAGAAATCATAAAGATCAGAGCAGAAATCAATGAAACAGAAACCAAAAGAACAGTAGAACAGATCAACGAAACTAGGAGCTGGTTCTTTGAAAGAAGTAACAAATTGATAAACCGCTGGCCAGACTTATCAAAAAGAAAAGAGAAATGACCCAAATCAACAAAATCATGAATGAAAGAGGAGAGCTCACAACCAACACCAAAGAAATACAAATAATTATAAGAACATATTATGAGCAACTCCGTGCCAGCAAATTAGATAACCTGGAAGAAATGGATGCATTCCTAGAGATGTATCAACTACCAAAATTGAACCAGGAAGAAACAGAAAACCTGAACAGACCTATAACCCCTAAGGAAATGAAAGCAGTCATCAAAAATCTCCCAACAAACAAAAGCCCAGGGCCAGATGGCTTCCCAGGGGAATTCTATCAGACATTTCAAGAAGAATTAATACCTATTCTCCTGAAACTGTTCCAAAAAATAGAAATGGAGGAAAACCTCCAAACTCATTTCATGAGGCCACCATTACCTTGATCCTCAAACCAAAGACCCCATCAAAAAGGAGAATTACAGACCAATATCCTTGACGAACATGGATGCAAAAATTCTCACCAAAATACTAACCAATAGGATCCAACAGTCCATTAAAAGGATTATTCACCATGACCAAGTGGGATTTATCCCTGGGCTGCAAGGCTGGTTGAACATCCGCAAATCAATCAACGTGATACAATACATTAGCAAAAGAAAGAACAAGAATCATATGATCCTCTCAATAGATGCAAAAAAGCATTTGACAAAGTACAGCATCCTTTCTTGATCAAAACTCTTCAGAGTATAGGGATAGAGGGTACATACCTCAATATCATAAAAGCTATCTATGAAAAACCTACAGCGAATATCCTTCTCAATGGGGAAAAGCTGAGAGCTTTCCCCCTAAGGTCAGGACCGCGGCAGGGATGTCCACTCTCACCACTGCTATTCAACATAGTATTAGAAGTCCTAGCCACAGCAATCAGACAACAAAAAGAAATCAAAGGCCTCCAAATCGGCAAGGAGGAAATCAAACTCTCACTCTTTGCAGATAATATGATACTGTATGTGGAAACCCCAAAAGACTCCACCCCAAAACTGCTAGAACTCATACAGGAATTCAGTCAAGTGGCAGGATATAAAATCAATGCACAGAAATCAGTGGCATTCCTATACACCAACAACAAGACAGAAGAGAGACAAATCAAGGAGTCGATCCCATTTACAATTGCACCCAAAACCATAAGATACCTAGGAATAAATTTACCCAAAGAGGCAAAGGATCTGTACTCAGAAAACTATAAAATACTCATGGAAGAAACTGAAGAAGACACAAAGAAATGGAAAAACGTTCCATGCTCATGGATTGGAAGAACAAACATTGCGAAGATGTCAATGCTACCTAGAGCAATCTACACATTCAATGCAATCCCCATCAAAATACCATCCAGTTTTTTCAAAGAAATGGAACAAATAATCCTAAAATTTGTATGGAACCAGAAGAGACCCCGAATAGCCAGAGGAATGTTGAAAAAGAAAAGCAAAGCTGGCGGCATCACAATTCCGGACTTCCAGCTCTATTACAAAGCTGTCATCATCAAGACAGTATGGTACTGGCACAAAAACAGACACATAGATCAATGGAACAGAATCGAGAGCCCAGAAATGGACCCTCAACTCTATGGTCAACTCATCTTTGACAAAGCAGGAAAGAATGTCCAATGGAAAAAAAGTCTCTTTAACAAATGGTGTTGGGAAAATTGGACAGCCACATGCAGAAGAATGAAACTGGACCATTTCCTTACACCACACACAAAAATAGACTCCAAATGGTTGAAAGACCTAAATGTGAGATAGGAGTCCATCAAAATCCTAAAGGAGAACACAGGCAGCAACCTCTTCGACCTCAGCCGCAGCAACTTCTCCCTGAAACATCGCCAAAGGCAAGGGAAGCAAGGGCAAAAACGAACTCTTGGGATTTCATCAAGATAAAAAACTGTTGCACAGCAAAAGATACAGTCCACAAAACCAAAAGACAACTGACAGAATGGGAGAAAATATTTGCAAATGACATATCAGATAAAGGGCTAGTATCCAAAATCTATAAAGAACTTATCAAACTCAACACCGAAAGAAGAAATAATCCTATCAAGAAATGGGCAGAAGACATGAACAGACATTTTTCCAAAGAAGACATCCAAATGGCCAACAGACACATGAAAAAGTGCTCAACATCGCTGGGCATCACGGAAATCCAAATCAAAACCTCCATGAGATACCACCTCACACCAGTCAGAATGGCTAAAATTAACAAGTCAGGAAACGACAGATGTTGGCGGGGATGCGGAGAAATGGGAACCCTCCTACACTGTTGGTGGGAATGCAAGCTGGTGCAGCCACTCTGGAAAACAGTATGGAGGTTCCTCAAAAAGTTGAAAATAGAGCTACTATATGATCCAGCAATTGCACTACTGGGTATTTACCCCAAAGATACAAATGTAGGGATCCGAAGGGGTACGTGCACCCCAATGTTTATAGCAGCAATGTCCACAATAGCCAAACTGTGGAAAGAGCCAAGATGTCCATCGACAGATGAATGGATAAAGAAGAAGTGGTATATATACACAATGGAATATTATGCAGCTATCAAAAGGAATGAGATCTTACCATTTGCAACGACGTGGATGGAACTGGAGGGTGTTATGCTGAGTGAAATAAGTCAATTAGAGAAAGACATGTATAATATGACCTCACTGATATGAGAAATTCTTAATCTCAGGAAACAAACTGAGGGTTGCTGGAGTGGGGGTGGGGTGGGAGGGATGGGGTGGCTGGGTGATAGACATTGGGTAGGGTATGTGCTATGGTGAGCGCTGTGAATTGTGCAAGACTGTTGAATCACAGATCTGTACTTCTGAAACAAATAATGCAATATATGTTAAGAAAAAAAAAGAAAAAGATAGCAGGAGGGGAAGAATGAAGGGGAGTTAGTCGGAGGGGGAGACGAACCATGAGAGACGACGGACTCTGAAAAACAAACTGAGGGTTCTAGAGGGGAGGGGGGTGGGGGGATGCGTTAGCCTGGTGATGGGTATTAAAGAGGGCACATTCTGCATAGAGCACTGGGTGTTATGCACAAACAATGAATCATGGAACACTACATCAAAACTAATGATGTAATGTATGGTGATTAACATAACAATAAAAAATTTTAAAAAAAGAATAAACTTTATAAAATTAGTTGAGCCTCCCTCTATCACCTACTACTTGATTGCTCTTTATAACTGTCCCATACGTATCTAAAAGAAGTAAGTGTTCTGTTCACTGCATCTGAAGTTAAGGCACATTACATTATTAAAATTTTCTATACATTTGCTTTTTTTGGTCTGCTTCATCTACCAGTCTCTGAGATGAATGTTTTAAATTTCCAACTATAATTCTTGATTCATTTATTTCTTCCCACAGGTCTACTAATTGGTTTGTGTATTTTGGATGATGATGTTGGACATATATGTTCCAGTCATTTAATTTTCTACTGCTTCTTTTTAGTTTATGATGACCTTTGTTAGTATAGTATTTTAGCTTTAGAATCTATTTTGTTTGATATTATAATTGTTACTCCAACATTCTTTTAGTTCAATTCTTCCTGGCTTAGATAGTTACCACCCTTTATCTTCAACATATATATACATTTTTTTTTTTTTTCCAAAAATGAATCCAGAGATGCCTGGATGGCTCAGTCGGTTAACTGTCGAAATCTTGGTTTTGGCTCAGATCATGATCTCAGAGTCATGAGATCAAGCCCAGAGGCAGGCTCCACGCTCAGTGGAGAGTCTGCTTGGGATTCTCTCTCTCTCTCTCCCTCTGCCTCTCCCCTGTTTGCATGCACTCTCTCTCTCTAAAATAAATAAATAAATCTAAAAAAAATGAATTCAATACAAAACATTTTGCTGAATTTTTTAACAATCCATTCTGGGATTTTGTCTTTGGGATTGTTGCCTTTAAGCCATCTAGTCATAATCGTTGTGTAATTGTTGCTATTTTTCATGTTTATTACAACAAAGATTCTTAATCTTTAAACAGTTTTATGTCTTTATTTCTTTTTTCCTACCTCCCTTTTTCTTTTTATTTAATTCACATACAGTCATGAGAAAAACTACAGGGAGATCCTATGTACTTTTTACCCAGTTTCCTGCAAGTGGTAACCTGTTGCAAAACAATATCACAATCATGGAACAGATGTGGAGAGAATCCACTGATCTTATTCAGACTTCCTCTCATTTGTGTGTGTGTGTGTGTCTGTAGTTCTACACAATTTTATCACTTTTGTAAGTTTATGTATCCATCACCACATTCAAGATACAGAGCAATTCCACCACCAGGAGGATCCCTATGTCCCATTTTATAACCATACTCACCTGTTCCACTCTGCCCCCATCCCTAGACTCTGGAAACCACTATCTGTGCTCCATTCCTAAATTTTTTTTTCAAGACTGCTATATAAATGGAGTCATAGGGTATGCAGCCTTTGGGACTGGATTTTTCATTCAGCACAGTTCCCTGGAGATTCATGTACTCCTTTTCATTGCTGAGTAGTATTCCATGATATGTTTATACCAGTTTGTTTAACTGTTGACCTGCTGAAAGACATCTATGATGCTCCCAGTTTGGGGATTTTATGAATAAAGCTTCTATGAACATTTGTATATGGGTTTTTGTAAGAAATTAAACTTTGATTTCTCTGAAATGACCAAGAGAACAATCCTGGGTTATATGGTAATTACATATTTTGCTTTTAAAATACTGCCACATCGTTTTCCAGAGGGACCATACCATTTTACACTCCCTCTTGCACTGTATAAGTTACCTAGTTTCTTTGTATCATCGCTAATATTGGGGGTTATTACTATTTTTTCTGATATTATGTAGTGATAGCTCACTGCAGTTTTAAGTTGCATCTTCTCATGTATAGTGATGTTGAATATCTTTTCAAGTGCTTATTTGCTATCTGTACATCCTCTTTAGGGAGATTTCTGTTCATGTATTTTGCCTATTTTCTAACTGTATTGACTTCTTTTTTACGATTTAGTTTTAAGAGTATATTCCTCCTTTATCCTAGACACTAGTCTTTTGTCAGATACGTGGTTTGCAAATATTTTCTCCCACTGTAGCTTGCTTTTTCATCCTCTTCACATGGGATTTGAATGAAGTCCAATTTAATCAATGTTTCCTTTTAATGAATCATGCTTTTAGTGTCAAGTCTTCGACATCTAGCCTAACACTCCTATGTTTTCCTAAAAGTTTTATACTTTTATATTTTACATTTAAGTCCATAATCCATTCTAAGTTAATTTTTATATGAAGTATGAGATTTAGGTTGAAGTTCATTTTTTGCCCCATGGATACAGAATTTGGGGTTGATTGTTTTCTTTCATCACTTGAAAAATGTACTACTTCTTTTTGGCTTTTGCTTTCAGGTGAGAAACCCACCATTATTCAAATCGATGTGCCCCTACAGGTAATACATCATTTCTGTCTGGCTGCTTCAAGGTTATTTCTTGGTCTTCTAAGTTTTCAGAAATTTAATTCTGATGTGTTTTGGTGTGGATTCTTTTGGATTTATTCTACAGGGGTTATGTTCTTAGCTCTTGAATCTGTAGGTTTGTGTCTTTCACCAAATTTTGGAAGTATTTACCCATTATTTCTTCAAATAATGAAGAATTATCTCTTCACTCTTCTCCTTCTTGGATCCAAAGATATGTGTTAGATTTTTTGTTATTGTCCCACAGGTCTCTTAGGCTTTTTTAACTTTTTTTTTTTTTTAGTTCACTTTCTTTTGTTCATACTGGGTTAATTCAGTTATTCTGTTCTCAAGTTCAGATTCTAGCCTCTGTGATCTTCACTCTACTATTGAGTCTTTCCACTGAGATGTTTATTTCTGTTTTGTATTTCCAGTTCTATAATTTCCACTTGATTCTTTTTTTATAACTTCTCTATCTTCGCTGACATTTTCTTTTCTTTTTTTTGCATTTATTTCAATAGAATTTGTAATTGCTTATGGAAACTTTTTTAAAGATTTATTTACTTATTTGAGAGAGAGAGAGAGAGAGAGAGAGAGAGAAAGCATGGTCGGAGGGAGAGGGAGAGAGAGAATCCTCAAGCAGACTCCCTGCTGAGCACAGAGCTGGACATGGGGCTCAGTACCAGGACCCTGAGATTATGACTTGAGCTGAAATCAAGAATTGGATGCTCAACTGACTGAGCCACCCAGGGGTCCCATTTATGGAAACATTTTTTTATGATGGCTGCTTTAAAATCCTCATCACATGATTCTAATATCTGATTTATCTCCATGTGGAGGTCAGTTATTATTTTTTTCCCATTCAAGCTGTGATTTCCTTTGCTTTTATATTATGAGGGATTGTCAATTGTATTCTGAAAATTCTGGCCATTATGTTAGGAGATTTTGAGTCCTATTTAAATGCCTTCTAAAATAAATTTAAGTTTATTTTAGAAGGCAATAATCCTGTTAGGTTTATCACACAGGTCCTATTCTCTTTTTATGGGCTATGGTTAGAATTACACTTTTTTTTTTTTAAAGGATTTTATTTACTTATTTGATAGAGAGAAAGTGCACACACAAGCAGGGGGAGCGACAGGCAGAGAGAGAGAGAGGGAGAAGCAGGCTCCCCAAGGAGCAGGGAGCCCGATGCGGGACTCGATCCCAGGGCCCTGGGATCATGACCTGAGCCGAAGGCAGTCGCTTAACCAGCTGAGCCACCCAGGCGCCCCAGAGTTACACTTTTTAAAAGTAGGCTCCACACTTGGTGTGAAGCCCAGCACAGGGCCTGAACCCATGACCCCAAGATTAAGACCTGAGCTGAGATCAAGAGTCAGACACTTAACCAACTGCGCCACCCAAGTGTCCCTCCGGTTACACTTTAATTTTAAGAGCCTTTGCCATGAATGTGTGGTTTTCTTGGGAGGGGGGTGTTTTGGTTTGGTTTGGTTTGCTTTGGTTTGGTTTTGTCTGCTTGAGATAGCTGTGCCCACAAGGACTTCCACTGGTCCCAGCTGAACTGCACAAGGGGCAAAGGAGATGTCCCAGGCCAAGCCACTGAATGTCTCTGGGAGGGAAGGGGAGTTCTGGGTGAACAGGAAAGGAGAACACTCCCCTGGGTGCTTATCGTTAGTGGGTTATCCTGTGCTACTGGTGCATCCTCACCTGTGTTGTCTGAGGGACTCCCATTAGGTCCAGGGGCAGAGTGAGTGCACCTGGGCTGCACCTTAGCCCACCTTCACCTCCCTCTCATTCTGCCACCATCCCACTCCACGGTGATATATTTGTATATATTTTGAGGCTATATTTTAGTTCTAGATTTTTACTAAAACCTGTTTGGTTTCTTCATAAGTTTTCTATTTCATCGACAGTAAAATTTACTAAGGCTTTTTCATGTCTTCCCTCACATGTCTCATCCTGTCCTCCTGTACTTATTTTTCATCTTGTTAAAACACTTCATCTAAGAATGTTTCAAAGACTATCAGGTATGGCAAACCTTTCAAGGATTTCCGGTTCTGAGAACATCTTTACTTCACACTTAAACGCTAAAAAATAATATAGCTTAATATTCGGGATTCAACACTCTGAAAATATTACTCCATAGCCTTCTTGCAGACTATGTTGCTATCGAAAAGTCTGAGATCAGTCTAATTCTCGCTATTTTTTTCTTAGATTTTATTTATTCATTTGAGAGAGAGAGAACATGCAGGAAAGAGAGAGCAAAAGCAGGGGAGAGGGGCAGAAGGAGAGGGAGAAGCAGAATGCTCCCCACTGAGTAGGAAGCCCAACATGGGGCTCCATCCCAGGACCCTGAGATCATGACCCGAGCTGAAAGCAGAAGCTTAACCGACTGAGCCACCCAAGTACCCCTAATTCTTTTTCTTTTATAGTTTATCTTCTCTTAGAATTTTCTCCTTGTCTTTGTTATATATAAATTTTAACTACAACCTATAGATGTTCCTCCCCTCACCCTTTTCCATCCTGTGTGTTTGCTACTCTGTTAAGCTCATCTGCCTAAAGCTGTATATCTTTTCCTTCTTCTGGCCAAATTCCAGTGATTGGTCTCTCAAATATTTCCTCCCTCTCCTCTACCATTTTCTTTCCTTCTGGAATTCTTTTCATATAATGTTGATCCAATACCTCTATTCTGTATATTGCTTAATTTATCTTTTATGTTTTCCTTCTCTCTGTCTGTTCCTGATACCCTCTAAATACCTTCTGATGGCTGCTGCTGGCTCACTAATTGATTCTTCAGCTGAATTCATTAGGCTGCTCAACCCACTTAGGCTTTTTCTTTTAAATTTTTATATTATGCTTTCTCTGAGTTGCCTATTGGGTTTCTTTATGACTTCTTGTTTTACTTCATGTCTCCAATATCCTCCCTTGTCTTTAGAAAATAATTAAAGAGTTTATTGAACAGTTTGCAGTGTCTAATTATGTGTCATCAGGTATAAGTCCTTATGTTGTTGTTATTTTAAAGCAGTTACCCTCCTTAGTAGTCTCGTTTATTTTCCATATAAGTTCATATTTCCTTAGGCGTACTAACTACGTTGGTTGGTGATGAGTCTGAAGAAGAGGATAATGTCAAAGCCCTGATTTGTGCCCATCCTAATAGGGGTAGGTGGTGGGTGGGTGGGGTACCATCTCAGGGAATAGGGCCTCTGGTGGAACAATCGGTATTCCTGCACTTGCAGAAATATATAGACTCCCTCAATTGTAATTATCCACCCCTCGGGGAACAGAGAGGGCTAGGGGAATGTTCAAGATCCAAGCTTTCTGTCTGATGCCCTCCCATGGGAGTGCTTCTCTGATGCTGGTTTTCTAGTCCTTTCTCCCTGCCTCACCAGCTGGCAGATGCTTATCTGTTTCCAGAAGCGATGGGGTAGGCACTGGCCTTCCCAGGTAATGTGTATGGAAGAAAAGGGCATGCCTAAAAACCTCTCCTCCTCTTTATCATCTGTTTCTTCCCCACATGGGGACCAAATCACCTTCATTTGCCTGAGGGGTTCTCAGTAATTTTTTATTGTTAACTTGACAGATCCATCAGTATCTCTCTGGCTTCCAATGGTGAGGGCAGGGCTGGATTCAAGGGAAAGATCCAGTAGCCCAGCTCTCATAACTAAGGAAAAAAAGTTCACTGCTTTGATCAACAATTTTCTACATTACAGCAATTTGCATACTGTAAGTTCGTGTCCATTTGTTATTTGAAAAAGTATATTTTGTGTAGTTTTTGAGTGAAACTGGGCTCATCCTGAAATATCTCCAAGAACGCACACATCAAAGTCTCAAAGTCTACAAGCCAATTTTAGAGACTCCTGCTGAATGGTGAGTAAATCACGTAGATGTAAAATTGCAGTGCTTTATTATGGCCCATGTAATAATTTCTTTAAGGTTTAGATTTTTAAAATATCTTTTTATTGAAATCATTTGCACTAAAGATTGGTTGATTTCAAAGTCTTGAGATGCTTTGCCATTCCTGCTCAGGAGAGTAATTAGGTCATTAATAATAATTCCTTAAATGAATGACTCACAGCTACTTGAGCTATGTGAGATCTTTGGAGATGTTTAACAACCAGTAATGAGGCAATTTAAAGATAAAATTTCAGTGTTTAGGGAAGGTTCTTGAATAGAGAATTGAGATTCATCATTTCTGTTCCTCCTGCCAGTTGGAAGTAAAATGAGGTCTAAGAGATCATCCGATTGTGGCTTGAATCCTTATGGAACTGAGACACGTGTGTGTCATTTACAGCGAAGAGAGAGGGCAGACAGCAAGTTTGTAGGCAAGCTTCTACTCATTTTGAGAATGAAAATACTGAATTCTAACATAGACACCAATAGTTTCAGCTCTTGGCACCAAACTTTCTTTCTTTCTTGACTTATTAATATTTTCACTTCAAGGGTATTAGCATTTTACATAATTCTTTGGAAACTTTAAAGATAACCAGGTCTTTTTACAGAATCACTATGGAATAAAATATCAAACAAGTATGTAAATACCCAATGGTACTAAACTGTCACTGCAAATTGTTTAAACACTAATAGTCCTCATGCTTCTGAAATCTTTTCATTCCCTGGGCAACAATGACTTAATCTCTAATCTTAAAAAATTGTTGTTATTATAAATACATAAATTTTATTCCTTTGTCTTCTATTTTCCAAAAAAGAAAAATTAACATAATTCTTCCCTGAACAAAGACTTTTGGACATTTTAGTCTCCTTCCCAAAATGCCATCTGATAATATGACAAAAGGAAATGTAGTATATGAAAGTGTTTGTCTAGGAAACTGTAGTAGACACTGCTGTTTGCTAAGCCAACATCCCTTCCTCTTTTCGTCCTTCCTAACAGAACTCAAGTAGTCTTCAGGTAACCAACCCTCCCCCATTGAACATCTTGGATGGTGACCCCTCCCTACCTCTTCGGGTAGAGTGTGATTAGATGAAAGCAATCAACCTATGACATTCTACCAGACAAGCCTTTATAGTTTAGAGGTTGGCAACACATTAAGCTAAACTCAATCTGACCATGTCTTGTCGTCCATGCTGGGATGGTGGCAGGTGGGGAGTAGTTTTTCATTCTCTCTACCAATAGCAATGAATAAAGAAACCACTGCATCTATCTTGTGACTCTAGTGGAGCTAGCCTAAAGACAAAGCTAATGCATTATGAATGGAAATGGCTAAAAAGAAATGGAAAATATCTGGTTTTTGATGACAAGTCTGAACTGTTGAATCAACCAAGGCAGCTGCCCATCCTAATCTTGTTTAAGCCAATTAGAGCTGGTGTTCCTATTAATCATGACCAAACACATAGCTGATTCAACCAAAGTCAAATGACTCTGATTGGAATTTAGCCTCTGCTACAAAGTTTGGTGACCTCTGAGAAATACTTTATCTCAATTTGAACTTCTGTATTTGTAATAAACATCTCTTATTTCTACCTCAGAGGATGGATTATAAAAAGAAAGCTACAAATGATACATACAATCTATAAAAGATGAGTAGTAGTAAAAAAAAGTACACAACTTGTCAAAACCTTGAATAGAGTAGGAGGCACTAATGCAATGAAAATCACCTAAAAATGTGCATGGTGTATGGTGGCCAAGACGTGACCACTGTAGTCCTCATTAGTGTATGATTCTTCTCTTAGTATGTTAAAAATAAAGACCGAATGAGACAAATGATTAATTCCACCCAAGATTCAACCTGCCAGCAATAATAAAAGATATTTTGCGGAAGGGTAATGCAGTGACTCATCACCATAAACATCATCCTCGTCACTACCACTATGGCCACCATCACTGTCATTAACAGTCATTGGTCTGGAGCTGTTCTAAGGATTGTTGATCCTCAAAACAACCTTATGAAGTAGGTATAGCACTGCGACATTGTATACGTTTAAAAACATAACTGAAATTCTTTGACATCCCTAGAGTCAGGAGGTAGAGTCTACATCCTCTCCTTTTGAACCAGGTCTGGGCTTACTGACTTTCTGGTTATCAATGGATTGTAGAGAGAGTAATGCCACCCAACTTCTGAGGCTAGGTCAGAAAAGGCCATACAGCCTTCACTAGGTGTTTTGGGACCCTTGCTCTGAGGGTAGCCAACTGCCATGCAAGAAGTCTACCCGTTCTGAAATCACCGCATTGGAAAGACTATCCTCAGTCACTTGTTCAATGGCATCAGGTGAAGTCTTGGCTGACACCCACTATCAGCTGCCAGCCATGTGAGTGAGCCATCTTGCCTGTCCAGTCCAGCGGAGCTGATAGCACTGCAACCTCAATCTCACGTCGCAACCCCAAGTGAGAACTGCCTTGTCAAGCCCTACCCGAGCTATGACCCACAAAAATGCCAAACAAAGTAAAACTGTGCTGGGACAGACCCTTTTTAACCAGGTGAGAAAATTAAGGCAACCTCAGAAAGAAAAGAGCTGTTCTGATCACCAGCCTGTTCAGCTTCCTTTTCGTTTTGTGGATGTGCCAGACAGCCACAGACTCTAGAGGCTAAAATCTACCTCTGCAGCCTATTTAAAACTCTAAGTAACAAGTTACTTTTTTCCCCTGCATCACTCAGTAGTAAACAGCGGGTGAAGAAGGAAAGAGAGTACCACCAGAAATAATTGGAGAGAGAATTATCTGGAACAACTACCAAACACTCAGTTTTAAGACCTGAAGTCAAAGTCATCAGGGATCCCCATCAAACCACTCCTTCTTTTAATTTCTCTACTTATATTCATGGTCTCTATTTCCATCCAGCCAACTGCTCTGCTCCGGGTGGCTCACAGAGTGTAACACACACTGAGCCCTCATGTGTTAGAAGAGTTGAATGAAGGCCAGAAATCATGGTCACTTTTTATATGTTTCTTTCCTTCAACTCCCATATCCAATCCCAGACTCTATGTTGAGAATACTCTTAGGGTCTATTTTTCCCCTGTACGACCGCTACCCCAAATTAAGCATTTCATTTCTTCACCCCCAGGAAAGCTGCAATTAAGGATGAGATTTTCTGCCTTCAAATATTTCATTCTTCCAATCTGTTCCTTCTACTATCGCTCCAGAAATGTTAGTCGCTCCCGTTGCTTGCTAAATGGAAAGTAAAGTCCTTCGAGTTCTTTCCCAAGATGACCTCAGGCCTGCCCTGGACTCCTTCCCCGTTGCTCTCCTGTGTGTTCCCAGATGTCAGCAAGGTGGGCCACTTGCTCTGCCCGGGACAAATGTGCAAGTTGCAAATTACAGATGACTATTTTTCATGCCTTTCTTCAGAATCTTCACCCATTAAAAGCCAACCAGTTCATCAAGGCCCAGCTCAAATGTCGCTTTAATAAAGAACTCTTCCCTGATCCCCACACCATATGCAATGTCTCCTTTCTCTGAACCCACATGGCATTTTGCAGTACTCTTAAGACCCTCATTACCCCGTGCCTTCATGCCTAGGTTGTGTGTACAGATACCTTCTTCTACTATATATACTTAATGAGGTTTCAGAATATTTCAGACTCATTTTTTTAATCCTATGAAGCATATAGTCTAGCAAGGTATTAACCACAACAGGAACTCAATAAGTACTTAATTAACTGAATGAACTTTCAGGGAAGTTACATTTAAAGGACTCCTCCAACTTGAAGCAAAGAAAACAATTAAGTTTAAAAAAAAAATTCATCCTAATAAAGGTTAATAGAGGAAAACTTTCCTGATAAGTGATCCCAGTGGATTGACCACATTAAAAATTAAAGTCTCCGGGTAGGTCTCAATATGCCATTCTACTTTGCTGGAGCGGTATTGGCTTTTAAGCTGTGCAATGATTGAATGGAAATTTTAGATTATTTGACTACAATTTTGAAGTAGGGAAAAGACTTTCTAAGCAAGACACAAAACCTGGAAGTCAAAAAGGAAAAAAAAAAAAAGGAAAAATCATATATATTTCAACTTCTACTTGGCAAAAATGCCATAAATGAAAGTCAAACTACAAATGGCCTATTAGGAAAAAAATATTTCTAGCATGTGTAGCATAGTCCAAGAGTCAAATTCTTTAACCTTCAAAGAGTTTTGAAAACCAGTAAGAGAAATAGCAAATATCCCAAGAGAAAACAGGAAGAATGGGCAGAAGAGAGTCAGGGCCAATACATACATGAAAAGGTGACTGGCCACATTCAAGGCAGACATGTACCATCTGGGAAATGAAAGTCTCCAAGTGGTACAATTTGCTCTTTTAGGGGCGGGGGATAAATCAGTACCCTTTTTTTAAGGAAAGTAATCTGGCAATATTTGTCAAAATTAAAAGTGCAGCTGGTCTTTGAGCTAGCTCTTCCACTTCTAAACATTTACCTTACAAATATATTTAGACAGAAGAGAGAGAGAGAGATGTGAGACAGAACAGTAATTGCATCAAGGGAAATAACTGGAAACCAAATGGAGAAAACTGGAATTGACCACATTCATTGTTACATACCATGCGACCATTTACAACAGAAGGCTAAGCTCTATCTCTTACGAGGGAAAGATTTCCGAGAAAAATTAAGTGAAAATAAAGCACAGAACAAATAGTATTCTGTTGGGATCTCATTTGAACTTTTTTAAAAGTCACAAAATCACAGGCGTTTATATCCAAACAGGCCTACGCATGAGTGAGATATTTCTGGAGGAATATACTTATTACCCCTAGGGTAGGAATAAAGGGTTTTTACTGTATATTTTACCCATTTCTGTTGTATTTTTTTTCTGTCAAAGAAACCACATGAATCCTTTACTTTACTTTTATAACAAGAAATAAATTTTAAATTTTTAAAAAATTATCCACTTCTTGGGGCACCTGGGTGGCTCTGTTGGTTAAGCAACGGACTCTTGATTTCAGCTCAGTCATGATCTCAGGGTCGTGAGATCGAGCCCCGAGCATGGGGCTGGCTCCATGCTCTGCGGGGAATCTGCTTGAGATTCTCTCTCTCCTTCTCTCTCTGCCCCTCCCCACCCCGCTCACACACACACTCTCTCTCTAAAATAAATAAATAAATCTTAAAAAAAAATCATCCACTTCTTCCCCTTCTGCCATTTTGCCAAATTTTGCACAGTCCTTAACCTAGATGCTAAACTTCCCCCCTTTGCAGAATCCTTGTCATGGTTTGCAGGCCTGTTTTGATCCGTGCAAGCTTGAAGTCAGGGGAGTGGCTTCCTAATCAGAGTGTCTCCGAAGTACAAGAGCTGCATTCAGTCCCGAGAGCCACAGGATAAATGGAAGCACATGCCCACGCTGCGGACAGCCAAGGAATTTTAAAGGGAAACAGGAGCAAGACAAGAACGAGAGATCATGCCTTGTAAATCACCCCTCCGCTTATCTCCTGGGTCCCTTCCAGTCGCTCAACTCGGAATGAATAGGGACTGGTCCGACCAGACCTGGCACTGTAGGTGAAATATATTATCCTTCCTACCTCTCAGAACACGCCACTTTCCAAAGAGAGCTCAGTAATAAATGCGAGCAGAGTTTGGAAGGAAGACGGACCTGCCAGAGAGCTCACACCCTGAGTATTTTATCTGACAGGTGTGCAGGCCAAAGTGTTAAGGAGGGGAGGATTCCGTGCAGCTAAGCAGACATGTATATCTGGCTGCTGGGAAAAGAAAATACAGAAATGTCCCCAAACGATCTTGTGTTCTAGACAGAAGAGTAAAAGCTCTTTAGGGGTGCGCAATGCTGCTACATGGGTGTGAGCCAGCCTGGCCAGGCTGACAGCACAGTGCAGAACGGCAGGGGTGGGAGCCAGGGGGAAGCTGCCAGGCTGTCCTGTATTTTCCTGCAACATCGTGACGTGCTTTCCCTGGTGCCTAGCCATTGTCCAAACGGACAATAATCGTGGCTCAGGAGACAACGAACAGCCCGCCTGCAAGGGACGGAGCCTCGTTTCTGACTTTGACAAAGTATCCCCAGAGAGTGATCTTCAACTTCAACAGGGTGTGCCTGTAAACTGAGCTTGCACCCCAAAACAAAGATGGGACCAGCATCTACTTCCGGCTGAGGGAGCTCAAGGGCAGCTTCTGCACAAGCGATGGGCAGGTGGCAGGTGCGAGAAGCAAAGGGCAGGAGGGAGACATGGGAGCTCCAGCTGATAGCACGTGCACACAGGTGGCCGGGCAGGGAGAGGACTGTGACATCAAGGAGCAGGTGCACACCAACCACATCTGCCTTCCTCCCACGCAGTCTCGCCTTGAATGCCACCCTTCCCCCCAACTTCAGGATTCCTGCAGCACAAACACTGGTCCGAGTTGGACCGGTGACTGAGGATGGGCTGTTGTTCACTGATGCCAAGAGAACAGGTGGAAAGACTGAGGTGCCGGGGAGGGGGGCCAGCCAGCCCGCCCCACCCCAGGCAGGGTTGGCTGCAGGCCTCTCAGCCAGGCAGAGGGGGCGCTCTCTGCAAGGGACCCCAGTGCAGGAGTCCCTGGGCAGGCTGGAAGCCTAACTTTACCACATGTAGCTGGGCAACCTTAGGGCAAGCTCCTTAACCTCACTGTGCCTGTTCCTCGTCCATCAAGGAAGGATTTTGGATGGAGAGGACAACAGCCCTGGGCCTGTCCCACTGCACACAGCAGCTACGGGTGAACTCCTGCATCTACCTGCTTTCTCACTGCTGATCATGTGACTTCCGCAGCTTGCTGTTCCCAGCTCCGGTTTCTAACAGGGATCAACCCCCAGCCCCGCCCTCAGGCACTGGCCTCTTCATCCCATGAATGGTGAATCGCAGCTCATCTCCGCAAAGCTCTCCCTCACTTCTCTCAGACACACTAGCTCCCCCTCCCCTGGGATTAGCCACGGTGTTTTGTCCACACCTCTCTTTTGACACGTATCGTATGTTGTAATAAGCAGCCACATATATTCACTCCATCCCAAAGCGAGGACCGTTCAAGGTCAGAGCGCACCCTTGACAAATGAGTCAGTGAGGGAACAGATTTCTCGCAAGGTTTGTGTCAGTCCACCTTGCGTTTCCTTCGGCCACCATCAGGGGTTAGAGGAAATCCGAGCCCACGGCAGAACTGGAGATGAGCTTCCAGAAGGACCTGCAGGATGGATTCGCCATCAGCAGAAAGAGTGGGACAACCCAGTCCCTCCCGCCACTCTCCAGAGCCTGACATGAGTGGGGCAGAATCTTGGTACGATTCCACCCACTGCTCTCACCACACGGTCAGCCTGGAACACTTGGTCCCCATCCCTACAGTGAGGAAGGAGAGAGTGGAAGGGCAAAGTAGCCGGGCAAGAGGAATGATAGCAAGTTCTGAGACATGAGAGCCGCAGGGAGGACAAGGAGGGACTGGAGGGGCTGACGGGTGACTGCCCCAGGGCTGGTGCTCCTCAGACTTCAAGATCCGGGCAGCAAGTGAAGGCCGCTTCCATGCGACAGGCAAGCAGCAACACAGATCGCCAAGGAGGGGGGCCACAGCATTTGGGGTCTCCACCAGGCAGGCCCTCCAATCCCCCCGAGTGAAGGATCTTACTGAAGTCCGTGGAACCTTCACTTACCGAAATTAGATGCAAGATCTTGTATTTCGGTGCACTTTTATAGGCATAGGTCCTACAGATTTTATGAGATTCTAAAAAAGCCTTGTAATCTCAAAAAAAAAGAAAAAGAAAAGAAAAGAAATGATTAATGTGCATATGGATCACTCAGGGATCTTGTTAAAAGGCAGGTTCTGGTTCCTAAACCAGGGCGGGGCATGAGGCTCTGTGCTCTAACCCCATCCGGGTGATGTCCATGTCGCTGTTCAGCAGCTCACACCTGTAGCAGCTGGGAGCCTTTCCTACCAAAGCGTCCGCATTACCAAGCAGCATGCAACCACAGAATTCAGTGTGACACAAACCGATCTGAATTTTCGTACATGTGACAAGATACACAAGATGCAGGACAAGCTCAGGCAGGTATTACTGGCACTTTTTAAGATCCCTTTGGAGTTTAGGACCAGCTCATCACAGTACGGGCGAACTACAAGCCCGCCTTCCATCCCCACTGCCAAAAAGGAAAACCTGGAGTCCCCAGTGTCTGCACCCTTCTTGTTTGTTCAGAAGGAAACCCAGCAAAGAAAGAGTTTTCCCCCTTCTGGCTTTCATCTACCACTTCTGGGATACTGGCTAGAAAAGCAAGGATGGTCGGGTGAACTCAGTGTCTTTACAGAGAATTTGTGTGGCACTGAATATTTATGCATATGAAAGATCAGATTAAACCTTCACAGGCAAATTGAAGCCTCGGCGGCTGCTGGCAACAAATTCCACTGTCGACACAGAGCACAACTTAGCCCTCTGGGTCAGTCTTGCAGCCACCAACGGGGACAGTGTGACTGAGTGCTGCGGGTCTGGTCCCGAAAGGAAGCATACCAGGGGCGGCAGAAAGCGGGGTGTCTTTACAGCTGAATTGTGCATCAACAGCTCTATCCCTAGCACACAAAGTATCATAAAGGCTGAAATCCAAATTGAAGTCTAAAAATAGCACAATAAAATTATTTCCTTTTTTCCCCTCCACCAGAGAGCAAAGCGGCTGACATCAATATCTGCAGGGCGCAACGGACTTCTTAGTGCTTACGCGGAAGGAAGGATTACACAACTGCCCTTTCCTCACCAGCAGACCGACTGCCCCAGAAAATAAGGGAGGGGAAGCAATTACCCTGTTGCCAAAAACCAATAATGGATATTTGATTATGATTATTAATGGGGAGAAAGGGAGACAGACCGCTGAGCAGAGACCAAGCACTCAGTGAATCTGTGTGAGATTCCAAGAGGGGGAATTAATTTTTTGTTTTCTTTTCACCTCTCATCCCGTCATTTGAATATGACACCAAACTTTAAGCACGGCCTGTCACACCCTTATCCATATTCAGGGCCCCTGCACTATGGCCACATTATCTCTGCTGGATACCCAAGTGACAGGCTCCTTGCTGTGGGGAATTGTTTTCCCTTTGCCTCTAAATGTGGGGCTGACGGTAGCAGGGAACTGACTTGTCAGATACAGGAAATTAACTAATTTTCAAGACACCAGAAAGACATTTTGTAGCAAATATTTACTTCTCTGTTTCTTTCCTACTGATATGGAACATACATTATCTAATCTGGAGGATGCTGGATTTACAATCTCCGTGAACAAAGGGATGTTATGGCTCATTCTAAAGGAAACAATGCCACCAATTCCTTCAGCCCCGGGTGAAAAAACTAGTGCGGCATGAAGCACATTTGTTCAGGAAAGAATAAAAGAAACAAGCAAACCAACAACAACAAAGACAAAAACAGACTCATAAATACAAAGAACAAACAGGTGGTTGCCAAAGAGGAGAGGGATGAGGGGATGGATGAAATGAGTGAAGGGGATTGAGAAGTACAAGCTTCCAGTTATAAAATAAGTAAGTCGTGGGGATGAAAAGTGGCATAGGGAGTATAGTGAAGAGTACTGTAATACACTGATCATGGTGAGCATTTTGTAATGTATATATTTGTTGAATCACTATGTTGTACATCTGAAACTAATTTAGTATTATATATCAACTATAACTAAAAATAAAAATAAAAATTTTAAAGAACAAAAGGGACTTGAGGGATGTAGGTAGAGAGGGGAGTGAGCAATTTCTCTGACTTTGTATCACATGCTGAAAATCAGTTCCCCTATATTGCCTTACCTATCCATTGAATTTCCAATTCCAATTACTGTCTGCCTTCAAGGTGCACATCCAAACTTGGCCACTGGCCACTTCATCCAAATTTGGCCACTGGCAACTCAAGATCCCCAGAGGGGAAGGCTGGGAACAGGGAGGACTGAATTAGAAGATGCTGGGTGAGGTAACTGATGTGGATCACCCTCTCTGTGCCTGGCAGTGTTCTAGGCACTTCTCACGCATTATTTCTTTCTACCATACAATTTCGCTTGAGGTGAGTATGGTTATTATGATGATCTCAACCTTAGAGATCAGGACACAGGCTCAGAAGATTCTGGTATGTGCTCAGTTACCTACCTAACTAATCAGTGGAGCTCAGACTGCAGCCGATCCTGATGACAAAAAAACCTATGATCTGATGGCACCAGATTTTCACTCATCTTATGAGAAATATTTAGTCTCTTTCTCCACCTGGAAACACAATTTCCTAGTCTATATTGAAACCAAGCAGAACACTTAGGAGATTAGGTGACTAACAGCAAATACTACAGCCTGAGACTCACAAAGCCACCATCACCCAATTATCTTTTTGTGGTAGATCTCACTCATTTTTGTGCAAACATAGGAACATTTCTCTCATGATTGCGGAAACACCAATAGTTGTTGTAAGTGGTAACGGACAAAATAGGCATTCATTATTATGTGCAAAATTGAACATTTTCCTATGCTGTCTGTTACCAACAAAGGTTTCAACTGGAAACTATTTCAAAACATGCACACACACACACACACACACAAACACACATGCACATGTATATCACGACACATTTTTCCTTATTATTCTGCCCAGGACTCTAATCTTCAGCCTCTTCCAATAATATAGAAATAATAAATATTATTAATTATTATGTATTTTAGTATATTAATAAAATATTATACTACTGTAAATAATAATAATGATGATGGCAGCAAACATTTACTGGGCCTGTGCTTTTATTGGTGAGAACACGCTCTACATATCTCATTTAATCTGCATAATAGCCCGGTAAGCAGGGTACTATTTTATTTCCTTTTATAGACAGGAAAACTAAACTGAAACCTAGGTTAAAAAATTTGCCCAAGGTCACACAACTAGAAAGTAGAGAAGAGGCCACGGATTCAATAATCTAACCCCAGAACCCACTATTCTTGGGCTCATGTTATCCTTTCTCCCCAGCTTCCTATCGGTCCAGGTCCCTCCAGTAGTCACTGGCTTGTACTGGCCCTGAACCAACAAGGTCCTCCTTTCTCCCGCTGTCTTGGCCAGCTCTTCATCTGACTCAAATGCTTCCTTTTCTTGGCACTGTTCCTTGACCTCTTCCATGGGCAGAACTAGTTGCTGTTTTTCATAAAGAAGCCATGGGTCAGCCATAAGGCAGCAAGCTCCTTGCTCCTATGCTACTCAGCACAGTGCCTGGTGCATGATAAAGGCTCCATATAGAATTGCCTAGAAGCCTATCCACTGGGTGCATGTTTTTTGTACCCTCCCCTTCCCATCCATCAGCCATGAGAAACATTTAATCAAGATCTTCTGAATGTCATCTCTTCATACCCATAACAATGAACCTTGAACTTGCCCCTCCTCTGTTTTTGTTAGGCTAAAGGAGCCCAAATTCCCTCAAACCATACTCAAAATATTATTTTCTAATATTCTCATCACATCAATTATCCAATTTTTCACCTTTCCCTCGGCTACTTAATGTTTCCTGGTACATTTGTACCTTGTTTTAAAAGTAATTAAAATCTCTGAATTTATAAATACCAAAAATAGAGGAAGCTGGTCCAATCACAAGAGAGCTGACTGGAAAGCCCTTTTAGGTACTTATCTTTCTTGATATGTTTCTCTGTTCAAGGATCAGTGGTGACTTGAGAGTCTGGTGGGCAGATCTGGGGTCAGATTGCTCATGTGTGAATCCTGCCTCCACCCTCACTAGCATGTGACTGTGGGCAAGTGACTCACCTCTCTGTGTCTCAGTTATGTCATCTATACCTGCGGATAATGACAGTAACTAGCTCTCTGGGTTACGAATATAAAGTGAGTTAAAACACGTTAAGGACCAAGAACAGCACCTGTATGTGAGAGATACTACCACCAACACACTTGCCATCACCATCCTCACCACCACAATCGGGGCCCTGGTCACCTAGACAGGCCCATTATCAGGTTATTGCCTCTCGACTCCAAATTTATCCCTCATTGCCTGCTCTGCAAAACTCTAGCTGGACCCTTTAAAAATAGTCTTCCCTTGCCAGTTGACCCAATATCAAGTTTTGTCAGTAGAGGAAGCTGGAGGGACATGGCTGGAGGAAGGGGTTTCCTTCCTGGTTCCAGTGTGCTCTCAGCCGGCTCCTGAAAAGTGGATGGTGTCTCTAGCACCCAGCTCCTGACACTCATGGTATTCACTTCTTACTGGTGAATTCCTCATTATTCCAATCCTCTGGCATCATGAATAGTCCTTTGTATTACACTGTCTCTGTTCAAATTACTGTGTGGCCTCCGTCTCCTGATCAGACCTTGACTGAAGCAGTCTCTGCCCTCACCTCCTTGCCCTTAGTAGGAGCCCTCCGGGACCCTCAGCCTTCTCTGTGCTCTTCACACACTCCAAGTCAATTCTTGTTTAAGGATATTTGTTTTTTTCTGCCCAGAAATGCCATCACATCTTCTCATGGCTGGTTCCTTAGACATTTCCTGTGAGACACTCTCCTAATTTCCAATCTGAAGTAGTCCCACCCAGTGCCTGCGACCTCAACTACAATTTAGCTCTGTTTTACCTCCTCCATAGCACATATCACTACACGAATTATCTTGTTCCTTCCTCTGCCTCCCTCCCTAATTAAATGCAGGTTCTATGAGAGCAAAGACTATGCCTGAACTGTTTACCACTGAAGCTATGGAGAATCGTTGTCAAATGTCAAAGTACTCAATAGGTAGTTGTATAAAGAAGATGAGAAGGAAAAAGAAGGAAGGTAATAAGAAAAAGAAGGAAGGGAAAGAGGGAGAGAAGGAGGAGGGACACCATCTTATCATCCCCCCTCATTCTAATCTAGAACCCAATCCTAGTGCCCCTGATGCAACAGTTACTTTAGTGAAAGTAATCTCCCAATCACTGGTGCTCAAAATCCTGAACTCACCACTCTCAGTTACATTCTACACTCATCACAAAGACCCAAAGAGTCTCTCTTTGGGTCTCCTCTAAATTTGTCCTTATTTTTGCTCCATCTTCTCCAATAGTTCCATCGTTCTCCACAGACATCAGTCATGTCTCCACGAATCATGACTCTATGACCTTAACAGCCTCCCTACTGGCCTCTCTCATTTCATCTCCTTTCCCCTTTTTAATCTGCTCTGAATAGTGTTGCCAACCAATTTTTCTTAAAACACTGCTTTTTCATCAAACTTTTCCCCACCTCTTTACAAACTCTTGTTACCAGTTTCATCAGCTTAAATACATCTGTCCACCTTCTAAGGTCTTCCTACATTGGCTGCACTGTCCCTAACCCGCAATAACCCATGAATGAGCCGAAACATCCCCACCCAGGGACCTTCATTCATAGGAGCTCTCTCCCTCCTGATATCTAACAAGCTGCACTGTCCATAACCCGCAATAACCCATGAATGAGCTGAAACATCCCCACCCGGGGACCTTCATTCATAGGAGCTCTCTCCCTCCTGATATCTAACAAGCTGCACTGTCCATAACCCGCAATAACCCATGAATGAGCTGAAACATCCCCACCCAGGGACCTTCATTCATAGGAGCTCTCTCCCTCCTGATATTCTGGAAGGGGGCAGCTCCCACAAAGTCTTCATTGGCAAATACAGTCTCACTGATCGGCTTCTTCTCTCAACTCCCGTACTCCAGAAAGCAGCTGGATTTCTTTTATAAATGTATGTTGTCTTTTCCTCATCTTATCAAAAGAAGTGTGTATGCTCCATAGTTTTCTGTGGGTTCAGGAAGGGTGTTGAACAAGCAGTGGGAGATGACATTATAAACAGCTGACAGCCTCCTGGAGGAAGATCAATATGAGCTCTAGGACCTGGAGGACCTGCCTTATGGCAACCTAAGGTCCTGTTCCACCAGAACGCTCTAAGACCATCATCTGGTCTGAAACACAGTCTTTCTCATTATTCATATACTAAATCTGATATGACACATTTTGCATGTATCTTGTCCAGAAAATTTACTTTAGAAAAAAATGTGAAATGAGAATTTTTCACAAAGATTTTTAAGATTTTATTTATTTATTTGGCAGAGAGAGAGAGCATGAGTAGGGGGGAGGAGCAAGGGGAGAGGGAGAAGCAAACTCCCTGCTGAGCAAAGAGCCGGATGTGGCACTTGATCCCAGGACCCCAGGATCATGACCTGAGCCAAAGGCAGATGCTTAACTGACTGAGCCACCCAGGCGTCCAAAGTGTTTGTATTTTAAAAGAGCCTCCTCCTGTCTATTTTCATCCCTTGTACTTTCCATATTTTCTCTTGAACTCATTAAGGAAAAAATAAAAAGACTTTCTTTACAATTAAGCAAATTTGATTATGTACACTCACTGGAACATTAATTACTACTAAAATTATGGTTATAAATATCATATAGTAACATAGGGGAAGTATTTTTTGACACACGACCTAGTTGAAAAAAGCAGTATTTCCAAACTCAGTACATATAATTAATTATAACTGTTGTCAGGCCTGAAAGATCTTAGGTATACTCAGAGTATGAGGAGTAAAATATAAACGTCAGGACAGACTGGGACACAAACAGAGTTCTGCAAAATCTAACTCTAAATCTAAATCTAAAGTAGATTCTGGCTCCCGATTCTTGAGGATGTGACACTGATGGGAATGAAAAAGTGCTATGATGGGTTCTGGTTCCTATGTCTGAGAAGTTTTACATTCAAAAGTTATGCTGCCAGGTGCAGAACAGTGTTTGCAGTACTGCACCTTTCATCTGAGTGGGGATCGTACATATATATGGCTACATTATTGAAAAGCAGTGAAAGGATAAACCCTAATTGAATGAAAACGGCTTCCTGTAGAGGGAAGTAACGGAACAGACTGGAGAGAGGGAAGGACAGCCATATGTCTCTGAATGTACCTTGCTTTGCACATTTGACTTTGAACCATAAAGTTTGTGTTACATATTTCTAGAAACAGCAACCACTGAAACAGAAGGCCAAATAAAACAGACTAAGCCTACTGCGCACTGAGCGAACTATGCATTGAGTTGACAGATGAACTTTATCAAGGGAAATTCAAGTGATTTTTAAAACTGTAATTTAACTTTGCATCCTTAAGAACAGGAAGAACTGCAAAGAAGTTTTAAGTTGCTTTTAGTTATTACATTATCAGTAATACTATCGATATTATATATGATATACTATCATATAAAATATGGATATACCAAATATACTATATGTATACCCACTTGTACTATATACATATATGAACATATGCCCCATATCCCACTGTACATATAGTCAAATATACTATTCTATATATAGATAGATAGATAGAGAACTAGATGACCGGTAGATAAAATAATTATATTAGTGATAACAGAAACCAAAATTTTCAGTGTATGAAAAAAGAAATAGAAATATAAAATTAAAGAAGTTAAGTGAAGCCATGTAATCCTAAATTTGGACTGGAAATAACAGTATGAATCTGTGATATAATTTCGTTGCCTAAAAATATCCTAGCTGTGTCTACTGAAGAGGTCAAGAAATAATAACCAACCCAGTAGTTATGAGCATTCCCAGGGCCCAGACTGTGGTCTCTAAATATCATTTCCTACTAAAAGTAATAAGGACCCCTTGCAGAAAATGCTGATTCCAGATCTGGGGCAGGAAATGTACATGATGGACCTGAAACATCTTGTTACATCAAAAAAACAAGGATGTTAAAATATTCAGGACCCAATTTGAAAGGGCTCTCAACCAAAGACAGGTCAATTTGAAAAAGAAAGATTCCTGCAAAGAACTGAAACATAACAAATATGTTCAAAACTTCATGACCTCATAATGATACACACACACACACACACACACACACACACACACACACACACACACACATTTTTTTTATTCACCTTTGGAGCATGCTAGAAAACCAATTATTATTCTGAAAATTGGTGCATAAGGAGAAAAAAATCAAATATTTATCTTGTCTTTCTTTCATAAATTGTTCCTCGGGACAATCCAATAGATGTTGAAACTAAACTTTGAGACATGTACCTCATCACCGGTCATGGGTCACTGTGAGTGAATTGAGTGGCGGCCTCTGCATAGGAAGGAACCAGAAAACAACACTGTTGAGTTCTGTGGCATCCTGTGCAGAACTTCAGTCTTTGGTCAAGTCTTAGAGTTCCTGGTTTCCCAGTCCCACAAGCCCCCTTTAAAATGATCTAAGGAATTTTCTTCTTTTATAGAAGAATTCTAGCCAAAAAAATAATGAGGACAGTGATGGAATTAAAATATTACGGTTCTGAAACCCACTAGTGAAATAACAAATCCAGACAGTAATCACCAAGGTAGGTAAAAAGATGATAGGATACGTGATACAAAGACACTGGAACCCAATAATCAAGTTCAAGTTCAATGCCACATGAGAGAGACAATAGTCATTATTGGCTTCCTTAGTTGATTCAGTAGAAAGGTACAACATTATCAGTGAAAGTCTCTTGACAATAAAATCAAACCTCAATATAATCAAATCTCTAGATTAAACTACCAGGTTATGGGGAAATAACATGGATAAAAAGAAACATGACGATGACCACAAAGCCACAATCAGACAAATTCTGTAGGATAGAAAACTTGGTGTCTTCAACAACAATAAAAACAGGTAATTAAAGTAAAAGGAGAGAGAACCTGCAGATTAAAAGAAACCTAAAACACATTTCTTAATTTGAATAGACCACCTGTTGAAATAAAGTCAGGAGAAAATTCAGGAAAATTGGAACACTGACTGGATATCTGATGATAACAAGAAAGTCTTGTCAATATTTTTAAGTATGATAAGGGTATCACAGTTACTTTTTAAGTCTTTTTCTTGTTGAAGATATGAACTGACTTATTTATGGATTAAATAAAATGTCTGCGATTTGCTTCAAAATATTCCTGTTGGGGGTTGGGTGGGTATGGTAGGTGGAATAACGACGCCCCAAAGACGTCCATGTCTTCATCTTCAGAACCTCTGAAGGGGACTTTGCAGATGTGATTAAATTAAGGGCTTTAGGATGGGGACAGTATCCTGGATAATCTGGTGGGCCCAACGATGTCACCACTATAGTCCTCCCTCATAAGGGAGAGGCAGAAGGCTCAGAATCACAGGAGAAGGTGGTACCATGACAGAAGCAGACCGGAGTGATGAGTTTTGCAAGGGATGAAGGGGCCACAAGCCAAGGATACAGGTGGCCACTAGCAGCTGAAACAAATAATGAAACCCATTCTCCCCTCGGAGACTCCAGAAGGAAAGAGCCCAGCCGACACCTTGACGTTAGCTCAGTGAAACCAATGATGGACTTGTGAAAGAGAGTAAATTTGTCTCAAGGTCCTAAGTTTGTGGTAATTTGTTTTCAGCAGCAATAGGAAACCGAGTAGGAGAGTGGATGGTAGTATAGCTAAAATCAGTTTGGCCACGTGTTGAAAATTGTTGATGTGTGTGATATGTACATGGGGGCTCATCATCCTTATTCATTACATAATTTCTGTTTTTTTTTAATATTTTATTTGTTTATTTGAGAGAGGGAGAGAGCACGAGAGGGTGAGGGGCAGAGGGAGAAGCAGGCTCCCCGCAGAGCAGGGAGCCCAATGTGGGGCTCGATCCCAGGACCCTGGGATCATGACTCAAGCCAAAGGCAGACGCTTAACGACTGAACCACCCAGGCGCCCCAATTTCTCTGGTTTTGTATATGTTTGAAATTTTTCACAGTAATCAGGGTTTTTCTTTAAATCTTACACTAAGGTGAATTTAAACCAAAAAGTCTATTTTTAAGATACTGCTTTCAAGTCTTATACATGTGGCTCATACCCAATTCCAGAATATTGTGCCAACATGAGTCTTGGAGAGTGGGGGCTCCAAGGGAGGTTGAAACCAACAGACCCTGTTACCCAAAGAATACTCTCTGTGGGACCTGGGCCAGGTGCTTTTTTCTGAGCCTCAGCTGCCTTATATATAATAACCGAGCTTCCATCTCATTGGGTTACTAGGAGGCTTAAGTAAAATAATCCATTTAAAGTATTTAGTGGATTATCTGACGCAGTATCTCTTAATAAAGGTTAGCTCCCTATTATCACGGCATGTCATTTTAGCCTTCCAACAAACATTTGAAAAATGTCTCAATCTGTCTCTATCATCATTTCTACAGCCCTCTAAAATGTATTTGTGACGTAAGTCTTCAGAGCCCATTTGAATCACCCATGTTCCAATTTAAAAAGCTCTTGTCTTGGTTTGACTGTTCTGCTCTGATGTCTCCCAAGGTAATGAGCAACCCAGAGCCAGAGGTATCGTGCGAAGCCCAACAGCGAAGCTATCAAGAAATCTCTATCCTGGGAACGTAGCTGGCTGGGCTCTCTGGTTCCAAATACTCTCTAATCCTTTCCCACAGATGAAGGTCTCTGTTCCCGGTTTATTCTTCAACATGGAAGAGTCAGAACTCTCATTAGCCTAGGTAAACGGAAGGGAGAGCTTCCTTTTCCTGGCCCAAAGTTCTCTCTTCCTCTGAAGCCAGCTGCAAGAAAGATCAGACCAGCTCTTTTAGGAACAAAATTGTACTTGTGGTTCTGTGCCCAGCTCCTTCTCAGCACTGCGTCTTCTGCTAACTGGTGGCAATGGGCTCCCTGTGGGGCTCCAAGCTGGAGTCTATAGGCTGATGCCCAGAGGCTACGAAATACTCGGCATTTTAAAAGAACACACCTTTTCCCTGTACATTCTGATGGCTCAAGTTCACTGAAGTCCCTGGAGTCACACACGTAGTTGGGAGACGGGACTCACAAGCCAATTAACCGCTTCTGCACCAAAATAGTTGGGATGTTGGCTCCTGGGCAGCAGTGGAGGGAAGGGGACTCGGGGGCCCCTGCAGCCTGGCCTCCTCTTCTGTCACAGAAGTCACAACACTTCGGGGGGACGAGCAGTGAGCCAAGGAGGGCTGTCTAGACACGTATTAAGTACACTGATGAGCAAAAACTGCAATATTTTTCAAATTACTTGATACGCTTTTGAATTTCCTGAAGAAAATGACAACGTAGATTGGTAGGACCGGTTCTTTTTATTATAATGCCGGCAAAAAAAAAAAAAAAAATACCCTCAGGTGACAAAGCGAGGCTGAGGCTGCTACTGTTCTCCTGATAGCCCCCCGGGTTGCCTCGGGCTTCTTGTCACGGGCGTGAAGAATATAGAAGCAGCCACCAAATGGGGGACATGTGTTTCCCCTAAAATCCACGCCCATGTGAGGCAGTTGGTAAAGCAATGTCGGCTACGAGGTTTTCATTCGGCTCCCTTTTCACATTTTCTGCGGGCCTCGACAACAGGGGATGATATTTATGTTCCTGACTTAAGATAAAAGACCAATAAAATGGTCTAAGAGGAAAATGACCAATAATGTTGATTTTAAAGACTGTCATTATATGTGGCTGTTGTGGCTGGAGTGTCCTCATTATATGTGGCTGTTGTGGCTGGAGTGTCCATTTTGTTGTTGTTCCATCACGCTCAAAGTCGGAGGCGATGCAGAGCCAAACCCGCAGGGGGAGGCTGGTCTGTGCCACCCTGAGACCACGGGAAGGCTGTGCACACCCACACGCGGCTTCCCATCGTGCCCTACAGACCCTGAGTCCTGCCTCTCCCCTGCTGCCACTCCACTTGACTTTGCTTGGCTAGTGAGCCCTGAAGATGGCTGCCGGGGGGTCACAGCTGCAGGAAATACCATTCTGCAGACATAAACATCTACATCTGTAAGCAGGGAAAAAAAGCCACTACTAACCCAGAACCACCGAAACAGCCATAGCTTCAGAGAAAGAAAAATGTTTAGTTTGGGGTGGGAGTGACGAGGGCCGTCCGTGTTGTAACTTGCCTGCCAATGATTAAGCAGCTGGCTTTTAGCGTTTGACCTGGTGAGCCCTGAAAATACAGAGTACTGTCTAGAGTGGCTCACTGTTATTGTTATTAATACAACTATGTTGTCCAACAGACGCTTGGCTTCCAACCTGAGTCTCACAGTCTCTGTTGGTGACGAAATGCTAACTCCATGGCTTGGGGCACGGAGGAGAGCAGCTATAGGACAGGAAAAATGCATGTGACTACGTGTGATTAAGACAGATCTGAATTCAGGGCTTCAAGAGGCAAGAGACGCCGACTGAGGCTTTGAGGGGGGTTGTTGACGGTGATTATAAATCCCATCCCCAAAGCTGCCCATTCTCCTGTGTGGAAACCAGATCGGCAGTGTCCATGATCCACGTGATGTGGTAGATTTACGGACACTGTAAAAGGCTACCCTGACCGAAACCACTCCTAGACCACCCATCCCTGCCCCAGGAACTCCTGCTTTTAGACCTTTGAATAAAGTGGTGGCTATCTCCCAAATATTTATCTTTCCCTGAAAGAGTAAGACGGTGACTTGGTTATCCTCACAGTCTCCAGTTACAATTGACCAGGACCCATCCCATAAGGGGAGTGGGGGCAAGTTGTCAAGGGGGCTGGAGAGGTGCGTGAGGAAGAGAGAGAGCCCAGTATCGCAGCCTCATGTGGGAACTAGGGCCTATGTGCCCTCTAAGTGGCATATAGCCACTGGTCCCTGGAGCAGCTCATCTGCTTTTCCCTAAACCTTACAGCTAGTCTATTCTTCTCTTACTCTGGGGCTCAGGTGGTGCTGAGACCTCAGCATTGACCGTGACAGCAACTGGCTGGTACATCAGTCACCATTTTCTTTATCCGCTTCCCAAATTCTCATGTCGTGAGGTCCTGTGGCTGCTATCAGGAGTCAAACTTGGATAGGGAGGCACAGAGACCAAAGCCAAACGACTGGCCAATTTGCTCTCACAAGACCATCCCTTAGGGTGTGAATATCTCTGTGGATATTGTCCGGCTGAATCTTAGAGAAGACTCCTTCCTCCCAGAAAGACTAAAGTAGCCTGAGAAGAAGCCAAGCTCCCACTGTCACAGCTGCTCTAGAAGGGTCTAACTGCTGACAACCTGGAAAACAAAGATGGGACCAAATTCATTCTGAAGCTGTACGGTTACACCTGACTAAATCCTTCTAGTGCAAAGCATTCACAGACACTTCCAGAATCAGATGAAGCATACTCTATATGAGACCCTGCCCCTCCAGCAAGCAGCAGGGCAAGACAAACTTACAGAAACACATCCCCCCTCCATGCGCCAATAAACCACACGAATGAGCGCCCTGGCACCAAAGCAACACTCTAGAACAATTTCCACCCTGTAACTACGAGAGTGGACAAACGCCATTATCGAAACAAAAGTAAACTCCACTGAACGGCAATAAATCAAGAACATTGTAGAGGCAGAGCGTCAACTAAAAGAGACAGTTCACGTACAGAATAGGGAGGTGTAGCGCTGTGACCCATCTGCCCCAGGGAAACGCATCTAACTAACCAGGGCGTTTACTTATTTTCCCATTTCTAGAATAATAGAGGAAATCACTCAGTCAAATGGCTTTGTGTAATGGTCACAAGTCATCATCCTGGTGATTCTCTTCTCCTCAGGCCACGAGATAATTTCACGATTTCTTCAGGGGATTTTTTTTTTTCAGAAGCACAACTAAAAGACCCTGTTTTTATGATGAACGGGGAGCTGCAGAATTCTTTTGATGCTTAGCACACAATACCGTCACATAAAATTCTCCCAGCTCAAGAAATGTCATCTTTACATCAGCAGTAACAGAGGGGGAAAAAAAAAAAACCTGCTTTCCGCCTGAGGCGGTTGTGATAAGGGATTTAGAGCCCATCCTGGTGTGAGCTCCCGGAGATAATGAGATGCAGCCAGCTCAGAAAGTGTCGGCTGCTCACTGCTTTCTAGCTCACGCTCACGCAGCTGTTGCATGACTCAGGCGGCTGGGGTGGCCGGGTGGGGAGGAACAGGGAGCAAAATGAGTCACAGAAAATGTTGTGTGTCATATTTTGTCTCACCTGCATTTGCCAGGGCTGCTGCAGAGCTAGCATCTCACTTTACTGAGTAAGGACACAGAGCAGAGTCTTAAAAGTGACTTGCGCTCTGGAAGTGAGCGTTGGAAAAATTCCATGAGGAGTTTCGCTTGTATTAATCATGCGGCTGAAGCTAACAGGTTCATACCATGTTAGCAAATTAAACTATCGTACAATCTTGACAACGCTTCCCTGAATCCTTAAAAGTCTTCTCATTTTAATTAATGACAAATTGGATATCTACCTACTGGGGTTTCCACTGATACAGCAATTAATTTTTCTCTAAGATTTCTCAACTCGCTGCCAAAAGGCATCAAAAACACTCAAGCTATAATGGTTTCTCTTGAGTTCGCAAAAATCCCCTTAGCTTGGACATTCCCTATTGATTAATTATAATCGCCTTTTTAAAAAATGTGACAGGCAACCTGGAAATGCACACACTCTGAAGCACACTGGCATATCTGGGGGGCCAGTGGGCACATAGGCTCAAAGAGCATGGTGGACATCACCTCTGTTCAGTCTCCCCTAGTCATCGCAACTGATGTCTCTTAGCCACCTAAACGAAACAGAGTAAGGAAAACAGGAATCACTGGGCATCTGGCCAAGCCTTGAGCCTCCTTGAAAACTGGTTGATTTCTTAATTGATCTCAGCGGACAGAGTGATCCTATCACAGGTTGAAAGCAGAGAAACTTTGGGTTGAGCTGCACAAACCTCAGGAGAATCTGCTGGCAGGGCCTTCTGTTTGAAATTATAATCAATCTCCTATCTACTCTCTACTCTATTAGTCAAAATCATGGTCGTCCTTTTGTTTGTTTTCTCAGGCTACTTTTAGAAACAGCACCATATCCAATTAAAGCCTTGATTCATCAGTGACAAAGACGGTGCTGACAGGTGTCTATGACCTCCTCACAGGTATTCCTACGTTCTTTTGGGTTCTGACCTGGCAGTCAAAAATCTGTCTTCCCCATGTACCACATCACTCTGCTCCCCAGACTCTTCCTGAGGCACTCTGTGCTGAGATCTCCCCCCTCTTCGGAGCCCTTCACTAGACAGGCCCAGAGGGCTTCTGTTCATCCTTCCTCTTCTTCCCTTCTGCCACCCCCTTCCCTAGTGCAGCATTTTTGCTTGCTCAAAGGAACACGTCAGGGGGCGCCTGGGTGGCTCAGTCGTTAAGCGTCTGCCTTCGGCTCAGGTCATGATCCCAGGGTCCTGGGATGGAGCCCCGCATCGGGCTCCCTGCTCGGCTGGAGGCCTGCTTCTCCCTCTCCCACTCCCCCTGCTCGTGTTTCCTCTCTGTCTCTCTCTGTCAAATAAATAAATAAAATCTTTAAAAAAAAAAAAAAAAGGAACACGTCAGAGGGAGAGAGCCAAGTATATTGGAGTTAATTTCTTCAAAAAATGCTATCCCTGAGGTGACTATAGCCTGAGCCCCACAGAGGGTCAAGGTAAGGGCCTTGTAGCTCCATGAATCACAGAAGAGATGGTAAATTCTTCCCAGCCTGAGCTCTGGAGCCTGGGAGCTCAAGTCTTTCTCTTCTCAAAAATTCCACAACCAGCCAGACTGGTTCTAAAAACAGAAGTTTGCTCTAGGATCGTAGCCATTTGGTTGCAGAAACCATGGGAGGCTCTCAACCTTTGTCACAGCCATTAACAAGAACTCAATTACCTCATCTCTTTCCCTCCCCACCCTCTACAGGAGGTGCTAACAGCTGGCTAAAGGGTAGGGGGCAGAAAAAAGCTGTGTTTGGGTAATCAACAAGGGCTGGCAGACTCCTGGGGGAGGCTATTAATTACAAGCCAACTACTCCCTTCTCCCCATAATTTTACCAGGAAGATAAGGGACTCTCTTCTGGCTTAATAAAATAAGGTTGTTTTTGTTTGTTTGTTTAGAGATAGAGAGAGCATGAATAGAGGGGGAGGGGCAGAGGGAGAGAGAGAATCTCAAGCAGGCTCCATGCCCAGCGTGGAGCCTGACACAGGGTTCAATCGCGTGACCCTTAGATCATGACCTGGGCTGAAATCAAGTGTCGGATGTTTAAATGACTGAGCCACCCAGACCCCCCTAAAATAAAGTTTTTTTTTAATGTAGATTTTTTGGTTTTATAATTTTTATGGTGCCATAGCTGCTACTAAGGCAATATAACTAGCATGTATGAAGCCCTTATTGTATATAGAAACATTCTTTATCTTACTTTATGACTGGTCCATTCTAATAACAGAAAATTGGATCTTGAAGGGAATTATTGACCTAGTGGCAGCCCACAGCTCAAAAGTAACTGCACTCAAACCTCGATAATCTGATTGCAGAGCCCACACTACCTTATGATCCAGCAATCACACTGTGCATATTTACCCATAGAATACAAAAACACCAACTCAAAGGGATACACGCACCTCTATGTTTATAGAAGCATTATTTACAGTAGCTGAGATATGGAAGCAGCCCAAATGCCCATTGATTAATGAATGGATAAAGAAGATGGGGTGTATACAAACAATGGAATATTACTCAGCCGTCAACATGGCTGGAGAGCATTAGGCTAGGTGAAATAAGTCAGTCAGAGGAAGACAAATACCATATGATTTCATTCAGATGTGGAATTTAAGAAACAAAACAAACGAGCAAAGGGGAAAAAAATAAGAGAGAGAGACACAAATCAAGAAACAGACTCAACTATAGAGAAAAAGAACAAATGGATGGTTCCCAGAGGGGAGGTGGGTGGGGGGATGGGCGAAACAGGTGATGGGGATTAAGGCATGCACCTGTATACCTGAAACTAGTATTACGCTGTCAACTATACTGCAGTTAAAATAAAAATTTTGAAAAATTTTGAAAAATTTAAATGTCTCAGCTTATCTATATAATCATCAAGAACGAGAATGTTTGAGGATTATTTTTATGGTCTCCAGGGAAGGGAGACCATTTGTATTAGTTCCTTCCTCTGGGCGCTGCTGGTCAGTGCACCTAGGAGCAAAGAGTGGGTTCTGGCCCCACTTTGTGGACCAGGTGTATTGGTCAGATGGGACTCAGGTGGTGGTAGCATTTCTTCTAGCACTGAAGAAAAGACACCTAATGGGAGGACTTGGGTTTCTAGAGGCAAGAGCTCTGCTCTCTCTTTCTGAAGAACCGTGTGTACGCCTTTTTCAATTGATCTGAGTGCTCTGGAAACTAACTTCAGCATAACTGAACATTACAGGGGAAAAAGTTATTTCTGAGCAAAAATTCATTACTAGAGTTCTCAGAAACTGGAATTGTAGTGACTCGTAAGGCAAACGTAGACCCACAGCTTTATTAAAAACCACCATTTACATATACTTATGAAAATGTTACTTAGTTTTATAGACACATCAGTCATCCTCAGTTTAGTTTCTAAAATAGTAAACTAGGGGCACCTGGGAGGCTCAGTCGTTAAGCGTCCGCCTTCGGCTCAGGTCGTGATCCCAGGGTCCTGGGATCGAGGCCCGCGTCAGGCTCCCTGCTCAGCGGGAAGCCTGCTTCTCCCTCTCCCACTCCCCCTGCTTGTGTTCCCTCTCTCGCTGTGTCTCTCTCTGTCAAATAAATAAATAAAATATTAAAAAAAAAAAAACTGCCTTTAAGGGGCACCTGGGTGGCTCAGTCCGTTAAGTGTCTTACTCTTGATCTCAGCTCCGGGTTTGATCTCCAGGTTCTGAGTTCAAACCCCATATTGGACTTAACACTGGGCATGGGCCTACTTTAAAAAAAGAAACAAAAACATATATATAGAGAGAGAGAAAGAGAGAGAGAGAGAGAGTAAGCTAGAGGGGGAAAATGTCATTAAGAAAATCATAAAGAAGAGAAAATATACTTGCAGTACTCTACCGGATTTATATTAAAAAAAAAAAATCCCCATGTAAGTGGACCTACACAGTTCAAACCCGCGTTATTTAAGAGTCAGCTGTATAGATTTGTAAGATCGATTTATCTGGTTTTAGAAGGGAAATGTGGGCTTGCTACAAATGTATCAACCTACGGGTGAAATCATAAGTGTTTCCTGAGCATGCCATCCAGGCGAGAAGGCAGGACACAGTTAAAAAGAAAACTCGTGTCCCAAGGCAGTGCGATCAAAGAGCAGGCGCGAGAAAGCCAGAAGACAAGAGGAGCCAGAAGAGGGAGAAATCACGGTGGGCCACATCTACTTCAGTATAATCTGAAAGGACAGACAGGGTTCAACTCAGTAGACAGCCTGCTCATCGGGCGGGGATGAGAAGTCTCCTGCTAATGAGACAGAGCTGAGACAAACAGCCCCCGGCGAGGAATGGAGGTGGATGCAGGAGGGTCACAGCAAATCAGGGAGGGGAAAGGAAGAAGCTGAGAATCTCCATTTTTCTGAGACAGCAGAGGCAAAGCAGAAAGGGGTCAAGACCGTGCAGAAGCAGTGAGAAAGGCACCAAGCTCGCCGTGAGGAAGTGAGGTCTGGGGAGACCTCCTTTGATGTGTGTGCCCGTTAAGAAAGAGAGGAGGAAGGCATATGTCAGCAACGGAACAAGAAAGTATGAAAAAACAAATGGCGGCGTCCACGTGGGGTCTGCTTTCTTTTCTTTGTCCCAAGAGGGGGGAAGGGGTTCCCATGGCAGCCAGTTGCTTATCTCCTGGCTGCCATTTCTTACACTCATTTCCCTCAACAGCTTCTGAAATAAGGTCAATATGGGTTGAAAATGGATTGTTCCAGGTGCACAGGAACTTCAAAATTACCTTGCATAATTTGGCATAAAGGGCATTCCATGTGGGATCTCAAAGAATTCCATTCATTGTTCAGGGCGGGCAGCCACCCTGCCTGCAGTGAGGGCTAGAGCGCTCTGTTGGGTTTGGAATACACTCCTAGGATAAGCAGACTCTTCAGCTTTTAGCTGTTCTGCCGCCGAGAGCCAGGCACCTGAATCGGCTTCATGAATTCTCTCCTCAAGTCCCCACTAGCTGCCACCACATTTTAGATTCCTGCTCCTCTGCATGTTCCAACCTGCCTCTTCAGTCTCCATGCCCTGCTTTCATCGACTCTGTGAAGCCTGAGTGCTGACCCCTCTTCTTGCAGAATTAGCTCCCTTTTGCCTTTGTAGGTGGATGGAATGGGCGTATGCTAAGTGTGATCTCTTGTTCACTATTAGAAAATCAGTAAAGGCATGTTATCGTTGGCACCGTCTCTGATACTCGGTGTAATGCAATCACGAGCAGGCACTGTATTATGTTTCAAAACTTGAATACACGTAGCACCACCTACATACAAAACAGCTCAAGGACAAGACCACTTTCAAGGACAAAACTTAAATGGGTAAAATGAAAACGTAAAATCAGTTTCTTAAAGTGTCCTTCCCACACCCAAGTGGACGCTCGTGTGTGCAGCGAGTAGAAACAAGTACACGCAGAGAGCGTATCTGCAGCTGGGATTCCCATCTTCACTGGATCGTGGGCAATCGGTCATCCACTCTTGCTCTTGGCCATGACGGGCAGGCTCTGGGAGCCGTGGGTGAGGCACACCTCAGAGTGTCCTCTGCATGCTGCCTTACACAGAAGGTCAATACCATTTTGCCGGATGGGTACTCCAAACTCCAGGGAGCTGTCTGACTCTCAGTTTCTACCGACTTCTGACGTGAAACCAGAGCCATCCACACAGGGAAGCGGAGAGGTAGCCGGGGGGTCCAGGTAGGAAGCCACCAGGACGTTTCCCTCTCTGCTCACCCCTGCTGGTCACCCCTGGCTGTTCATCAGCACAGCGAGTTCACCCAGCCACCACTTCCCAGTAAAGCCGACCATATGGAAATTTCAAGATAATTAGAAACTAATCACTAATTTTTTTTAAAAAAAGAAGGAAATCACCTTGTGAAAGATGTCAGTATAAATTTCAAAGTAAAGTTCAGGGGAAACCGATGTATGTCTGATAGTCTTTTCTAAAGCTAAGAAGGGCCTCTAAGAAGTATCTAACGATTTCTATATTCAAAACAAATTTTAATGATTTTTCTGTTTTCTGATTATAAAAGCCTGATACATACTCCGGGCGGGGGGCGATACTTAAGAAACACAGAAGAGCACAAGGAAACAAAAGTAACCTATAATCCAGTGAACCTTACTGACAAAGTTTTCATATTCAACTGTAGAAAAAAAAAAAGAGTAGCAATAGAACCAGAAGAGGCTAGAAGAAAGAGACAGTTTCCCATTAGTCATGCATACGAGAGATTCCACGAGGTTAAATGGAACCACTACTCCTTAGCCATAGGGTAGAGCGCTTGGTGTACACTAGCCAGGGACACGGGTTTGCCATTGGACAATAATGAATTTCTCCTGCACAACACTTAGAGATAGAACATATGGTCAATAAAAAAATGCAACCCATCTATACAACTTTCGAATATTTCTGTTGAGTCTTTGGGAAAGACAGCTAACAGAGAAGATGTAGTAATGGAGACAAAGGAAATTAAAGCAGGGTTTGGCCATAAGGGAAAGATAGCCAGCCCAAAATATCACCCTTAACTCTTAACCTCTAGAGACAATAAATGTGAGCGAGTAAGAGTAAGTGAGGAAAGCTCTTTAAGAGTAGATTTGCTGTTGTTGTTGTTCTATTCTGTTATATACCATTAAGATTTAATGGCAAGACAAATGGATTTCTGGGGCATTATATGTCCTTAGTCTGCCTTAACTTTTTGAATCTAATAGTTGAAAATAAAGTATCAACATACAATTGCTACTTAGCCATTCATTCTTGCACTAAATATAATTTTACTGAATGTTTACCACATGCCAAACAGCATGCCAGCCGCTTGAAAGACAAAGCAAGTAAGGCATGGAACCCATTCTCCAGGCCCTCACAGTCTAATAGAATCAGACAGAAATCAGTGCAACAAATTGTCCTAAGCGGCTCCCACTGTGGGTGCCAAGAAGGAAGCAGGAGAGGCCACAAAGCTTTATAGAGAAGGCATATTGTGCTGAGCCGCAGGATGAATGTGCACCCAGGGGCTAGGGAGGGAGGGCTCCTGAGTCAGAGGCTGTAGCAGTGGGAACAGAGAGGAAAGCAGCAAGGGTCTGGGTCTGTGGCCTGGCCATGTGATTCAGGTGACAGCCACCCTTACTGCCTGTCCAGAGAAGAGAAGGGAAGGAGGAACGTCTGTGAAACAGGTGAACAAGGAAAAACCCCCAAATGGTAGCTCTCGTCTGTAGAAGGGGAAACAGGGACATACATGTATCTGGCTTAGAACTCAGATTATTTTGGTATCTGTTCATTTTCTTCTGGAAAACAAGGTGTATTTGCCAGAGGCGTGTTGGTGTCTCTGCCTTTCGCTGACAGAGAGAAATGGTAAGCCATATTCTCCCCAGTCACTCCCTGATAGGAAGGTTAGATATTAAAGGAGAAAATGTGACCTCCTTCTGATTCATAGACTTCCAGTCAATGCAATATTGCTAAAAGAGAATTTTCAAAATAAGTGGAATGACCATGAAATATGTTTATTTTTCAATTGCAAGTTTGTGTGATTATATATGTGTATGTGTACATATATGTGTATATTTATATATATATCTACATTTATTCTCATGTACGATACATGAAATAGAGTTTATGGGTGTAATTTACAAATACATGATTTTACTATTTATCTGTTAACAATGACACTTGACTGAATAGGTATCCTGAGTATGTAAAATAACAGAATTGATTTAAGAGCATCGACCCTTTTGCAGCTTTAACATAGTTTGATAGCAAATAAAACCATGATCAAAAAACAAGTTTTGAAAAAAACTTTGTGAATTTTTTTAGGCACTCAAATTCAGAGGGGAATTTCTTTTCTTCTTTTTTTGTAGAACTTAAGACTGTTAAAAGGCAAATCTCTGTTTAAATATAGACTAAAATCCCCCATTTAATATTTGCCTGCTTTGTTTTGTCCCATGCAGGTATCCCTGCGAACTGCTGACAGAATCAGATTACTTCCTAACTTCCTAATTCACTTGACTTTCTTGTTGGGGGGGTGGGATGTTGAGCCCACCAATCTGTCTCCGTGTGTGCTGAGATAGTAACAAAGATACTGCTGTCATTTAGATTTGTCTCCCAAATCATGACTGGCCAGATCCAAATCTTGCTGTAGCACTGATCATAAGTCGTGTCCTCCATGCATTCAAAGGGGGAAATGAACATTCTTTTTGGTTCTCAGCCACTTCCTTTTCAAATCCCTGGAAGACCAAGAGAGGCTGCAGACAGTGGAAATAAGCAACAACGACTTCCATGAGCATCTCGCCTTACTTTGGTCAATATCCCGCAGTATTAATTGAGCAACCACTATGATGCAAACTGTTCCAGGTGCGAAAAACTGGTTTTGTGCTTTAAGTTGTTGGTTCTCGTAGAAAGAACTGGGACTGGGATGCGACCCTCGCTCCTCAGCCCAGTGGGGAGGACAATTCAGGAGGGGGAGCCCGACCATTCCCATACTTGCCACAGCATCCAGTCGGGCCTCCTGCTCTGAGGCAGCGGGAAAACTCCCTGCACACACCTGAAGGCACACCTAGCCTCCGTCTGCAACTCTGCCGGCCGCCCACGGCCTTCCCTCCTATCCCAGTGTTTCTACCACAACAGTTCAGATACATCTGCACCAGATCTCTTACAGCTTCAAGCTCCAAACAAAGGAAAAGGCGCTCAGGAAGTAGTCTGCAGGATGGGTCAGCTGCCACTCTGGTCATCTGAGGCTGTTGACGGATCCGAAGTGATGAACGTATGCGACTCATGCAGCCAAAAGGCTGGAGGGGCAGGGAGGGAGGCAGAAGGTGATGGAAGATGGGACTGGGGGGCGGGGGGGCTATAAGTCAGTTGCATTCACTCAACCATTAACTCACCAACTATTTGCTGGATACCCTTACAACTGTTCAGCACCATCAAATCACAGAGGATACATGCTGAACAAGACAGATGTGATCGGCAATACCTCTCATTCAGCATTTTAAAAGCGAAAAGAATTCAGGGCAAGCACATTTCTCAGCCTTGGGGAGTCATGGAAGGCTTCAAGGAGGGGACAGCTAAAGCATGAAGGATGAAAAGATGTAGATGGATGTAGGGCCATCGGGGGCGGAGCTGGGAGCGGCCACTGGGGCGCATGCAAGGGGAATGGTGAGAGCGAGTGTGCCACAAGGAGGACCCTGGCCAGTCTCAGGCCAGAGCATCTGACCCTCCTGAAGGTGACTCCAAATCCCTAGATATTGGGTTGAGCCATAGGAAACCACCATCTTCCCAGATCAACGTGATCTAATATCAATGATTTCACACGGCTCAACCGAATACTGCCCTGGATAACAACCCTTGACCATTTCCGGTCTCAATTAGTTTCTCCACAGGAAAAAACACAGCGGCGTTGGGAAACATGACAGAACCAGCACAAGTGAGTAGGACGGTGGTGGGGTGACGGTGGCAGGGTGATGACGCTGAAGGACACACAGAGGCCACATGGAAAATGCAAGGAGCCACAGTAAGATGTTTGGGCTTTATCCTTAGGATGATGGAGATGACCAAGTTTGTATTTTAAGGTGCTCACTCAAGACCACCTGGAGAGTAGAGTGGGAAAGGCGACAAGAGACGGAAAAACATAAAAAGCAGCTATTACGGTGGTTCAGCGAGAGAAGACAGACCCACATGAGCAGAGGGAGTTTGGGCGGGCTCGAGGGCATACAAGAGGCCAGCCTGGCAGGACTGCGGGACCCGGAGCGGGAGGCGAGGGCCCGGGGAGGGAGTGTAGGTGTCACACAGGCCAGGTGTAAGGGCCCGTCCAGCCGGGTGATGGACCGTCCTCCGGGCTGGACACACAGCAGGAGGACCTGGTGTGGGGGGGAGGGGGAAAGGACGAGTCCCGGGCGTGACTGCTCACTCAGTTCCGATGAAGAGGAGAGCGAAGATCAGAAGCAGCAGGAAGCGAAGGGAACGAATATTTGCTGACTGCCCACTAGGTGCGGGCTTTATCTCTGCTATTTAATTAAATGCACACCCCGACTCAAGAAGGCAGGTACCCCTCCTTCAGCTTTATCGCTGGGAGGCTGACGGCAAATGTTCACTGGAGGTTAGGCAGTTGGATAAGCTGCAGAGCCACATTCTCAATGGACGTCTCTCCACCAACCCCTAAGCTCCTTCAACTCAGACCTGCCGACCAGTAACCCCAGTGTGTGCGGTGTGCTGTATGCTGTGTGTGGTGCTTGTGGCTAAGAATGTTAGCTGGAAAAGGTCAACAGGGATATGCTGAAATCTGCCCGAGTACACAGAAGAGAAGGAGAGGATGGACTCAGAGCAGAGCACCTGATCCAGATGAGTATCCTACTTTCTAAGGAGGGGAGACATTTCCTTTAAGGATGCTCATATCTGCGTGCCCTTAGCCCACACTCTCTACTGACCACCTTTGTCACAGTTCCTCCCTGTATCTACGGTGCCAGAGGCAGGGGAAACAGCAGTCAATGGTTGGAAGGACTTGCTTTGCAAGCTTTAGAACAAATCCCATAGTACCTTCCCTGCCCCGCAGAGCAGAACTCAGCAAAACAGCATCTCTCAGTATCTCTTAAAGGACAAGCATTTTAGCCAATGGCGTTATCTGAGCCCATAAAAGTTTAAGGCATAGTCTATTTAAAGAGTTATTTAACAATTCCAAAAGAGTAGCAAAACAGTCCATAAAGCTAAATGACTCCCAGGGAAGAAAGTACACATTACATTCTCATACTTGTTTCCTTAATTAGGAACAGATCCTGGTGGCTGGGATTTATTTTCATGAGCACACATCCACAAAAATGAGAAACATCTTGACATGCTGCAACATCCGTAATGTTTCTCAAATCTGAATTCCTAATTGGGTTAAAAAAAAAAAAAAGCAACCGCGAATTTCCACGCTGGTTTTGATTCAGGATTCAAAACAGAACCTAAGATGTGCATTTTTTTTAATATTGTTCCAAAACATGTATAAGCTGGGTCAAAATCCATAAGACCCACTTCAGAAATTAAAAAGAAAAAAAACAGACCAAGGCACAAATTCGGAATTTAACATGGCAAAGAAGATTCATCTTATGGAACATGAAAACTAATTTGTGATCTCCCCCGGACACTTTTAAACATCTTCACCTATTTACCTTTAATAAAGAGGAGAAAAGGACTGGGGGATGTTTATATGGCACCTGCTTGAATCCTGTTACAAAATTCAAAGGATTCCTCTTTGTGTGTTTTTCTTTGTTCACTTATTACAGAAACTGGTGAGCCTTTCTCTTTGCTTTCACTAAATTCTGTCACAGTCAAGAACCGGGGCGCACCGTGGAGTCTGTAACGAAGACATTCTTATCCTTACCTACGCAGCTTATCCTCAAGCATTTCCATGTACTTCAGAGCATTTTCCTTCACACCCATTTCTGCAAAACAAAAATCCAAAGTTGAGGCAATTGTACTCAAAGATTGAACAAAACCCAGAAGTGCTCAACTAAAAGCCCAAAACCAAAGGATCGCAGTCAGGCCGATAGTAATGATCGCCTCCTAGGTTTGGAAAGCACGCGAATCCACTGGGGTGGCCACCTGGAGCCAGGTGCTGGAAATGCTGAGAAACACATGGAAACCTGATCCCGACAGAACTTGAGCTCAGTTGCCATCAATGGCTCAGCTTCCAAAGCTGAGAGGTCAGCGGCCCCTAGAGATAAACTCAGAGCCTCGTAATCACCATATGTTGGAGGAATAGATGACTGATCCCCATGGATCAAAGAGGCACTTTACTCATAAAAAGAGATTTGGTCTTTCGTAAGTGACGAAAATGTTGATTTTTTTTCTGTCCTCTTAATATGTTAAAAAAAATCAAAATGTCGGGCGCCTGGGTGGCTCCGTCGGTTAAGCGTCTGCCTTTGGCACAGGTCATGATCCCAGGGTCCGAGGGGAGCCTGCTTCTCCCTCTGCCTCTGCCTCTCTCTCTCTCTGTCTCTCTGTCTCTCATGAATAAATAAATAAAATCTTTTTAAAAAAATCAAAATGTTGATTTGACATTGTCACTTTTTTAAAATAGAGGGAATAAAAGGGACAACTCATGCTGTTTTACTATAGAAATAAACATTTTTATATTAAAGAAAGAGAGAGATTTGGTGCATTCGGGACAAGTCCTGATCCACCCTCTCAAGGTGATCACTGGCAGAAATGGGAATATGAAGTGCCCCGAAGAGCAGGCGGCAGCGGAGAAGTCCCCATCAGATGGTAGCTGTAATGAGAGATGTTGTCACCATTGCTATCATGACTATTATTATCGCTATCATGGAGTTTATTCGTGTTTTTATCCCAACCTGTCCTGTCAAAGGTAATTCACGCATTTACACTCTAGAGTTGGAGTGTGTGGAAAGCAGAAGCCAAGCTGCCTCTCTGCCCTGAGCCTCTGCCGAGGGGGCTCTCAGGACCCTATTTTATCACCACGTGCATGTTAGGTGAAGGACAGGGGGGTATATTTGGAACTGGAAAAAGGACCTTGAAATTCCTCGTAGAGATTTATACAGAAATTAAAACAGAAGTTCTGGTTGATCAGTTCATAATGGGTAAAAACAAGAATGTACCCAGGGAAAGCAACTCTTTCAGTTGGTCTCTTAATCTTATGGATTTATGCCAGCCTCATTTACAAGTGAAGTTGTGCTGAGTTTTTTTCTCCAAATAAATTAAATGTTTATTTTTAGCACCTACTGTGCGTTGGGTACTGCACTAGCATGAGGAGTAAGATGTGGAGATATGGCTCCGTGAAGCGGAGATCTGTTCCCTGGTTCATCCGGCACAAGGACTAAAATTCAGAATGTCTCAACTGGAAGTGCCCTCTTTCACATCCTGTACATATTTATGTGCCACATTCCATTCTAAGCCCTTGGGATAAACCCGTGAAAAGAAGATTCCTGCCCAAATGGCCAACAGACACATGAAAAAGTGCTCAAAATCACTCGGCATCAGGGAAATCCAAACCAAATCTCAGTGAGATGCCACCTCACACCAGTCAGAATGGCTAAAATTAACAAGTCAGGAATTGACAGATGTTGGCGAGGATGCGGAGAAAGGGGAACCCTCCTACACACTGTTGGTGGGAATGCAAACTGGTGCGGCCACTCTGGAAAACAGTATGGAGTTTCCTCAAAAAGTTGAAAATAGAGCTACCCTACGACCCAGCATTGCACTACTGGGTATTTACCCCAAAGATAAATGTAGTGATCTCAAGGAGTACATGCACCCCAATGTTTATAGCAGCAATGTTCACAATAGCCAAACTATGGAAAGAGCCAAGATGTCCATCAACGGATGAATGGATAAAGAAGATGTGGTATATATATATACAATGGAATATTATGCCACCATCAAAAAAAAAAAAAACCCCGAAATCTTGCCATTTGTAACAACATGGATGGAACTAGAGGGTATTATGCTAAGCGAAATAAATCAATCAGAGAAAGACAAGTATCATATGATCTCACTGATATGAGGAATTCTTAATCTCAGGAAACAAACTGAGGGTTGCTGGAGTGGTGGGGGGTGGGAGGGATGGAGTGGCTGGGTGATGGACATTGGGGAGGGTATGTGCTATGGTGAACGCTGTGAATTGTCTAAGACTGTTGAATCACAGACCTGTACCTCTGAAACAAATAATACATTATATGTTAAAAAAAAAAAAAAAGAAGATAGTAGGAAGGGAGAAATGAAGGGGGGGGAATTGGAAGGGGAGATGAACCATGAGAGACTATGGACTCTGAGAAACAAACTGAGGGTTCTAGAGGGGAGGGGCGTAAGGGATGGGTTAGCCTGGTGATGGGTATTAAAGAGGGCACATACTGAATGGAGCACTGGGTGTTATACGCAAACAATGAATCATGGAACACTACATCAAAAACTCATGATGTAATGTATAAAGACTAACATAACATAATGAAATAAAATTCTAAAAAAAAACCAAACAAAGAAAAAAGATTCCTGCCTACGTCATGCTTCATTCTGGTAGGGACAGGTAATAAAGAATAAACCTAAGAGTTCCATAGAGTACTAGAAGGTTGTAAGTACTACAAAGCAAGAGAAGGGGATCAGAATGGGGCTGTAGAGTGGTCAGGCATCATTCGGAAGGTGACATTTGAGTAAAAGCATGAGGAGGGTGGGGGAAGCACATGAGCAGCCATCCTGGGAAGAGCAGAGCAGGTGGAAGGACCAACCAGTCTAAAGGTCCTAGGGCAGGAGCACACCTGACCACTCCAGCAACATCTGGAGCAGATGTTTTCTGGGGAAAGAGATGAAGGCAGAGAAGCAGCCCAGCTCCAATCATGCAGGCCACTGTGGCAAACTGTATTTCCAAAACATGGCCACAGTAATATTCTGGGTCCCACACACTATTCCAGAACTTGGCCATTCTCCATTAAGCAGTGAAATCTATTTCCCTCCTCTTCAATCTAAATAGGCTATGACATTACAACTAACAGAGAATGACAGAGAGGATGCTCTTTAGCCTCGGAGGCTAGGGTCCAGCTTCTGCCTGGCTCTTTCTACCGGGAACCCAGCCACCATGTTGTAAGGAAGCCCAAGCCACATGGAGAAGTCATGCGTAAGTGTTCTGGCTGAAGGCACAGGTGAAGCTCTCAGCCAACAGCCAGATATGGGAGTGAGCAAGCTTTCAGAGGACTTGAACCATAGAGTTTGAGGGACCCAGACATCATGAAACAGAGACAAGCCACCTCTGTTGCTCTGGGTCTAAATGCCTGACTCACAGAATTTGTGCATACAATAAATGGCTGTACGTCATTGGGTTTGGGAATGATTTGTTATATAGCTGTAGTTACTAGAAAGCCATGTCAGGATTTTTAGTGCTCTGAAAGAAAAGGGAAAACACTGGAGAAAAAAAGGCGACAAATTGGCTCATGGCTGCTATGGTGAGAATAGACTCTAGGAAGACATGGGATAAGCAGAGAGAAACAGGAAGGTTAGAGCGAAAATCCAGGATGAGGTAGTGGGGACTGAGACCATGGTGACACAGGAGTGGGTGATAAGAGGCAGATTTTAGATATATTTTAAAGATAGAGACAGCAGAAGTTCCTGATGGATTGAATTCAGGTTTATGAAAAAGAGACCCATCAAGAATGACTACAGGGTTTTTGCCCTGAGCCACTGGAAAATAGAGTTGCCATCAGCGGAGATGGGAAGAATGTAGGTGAAACCAGTTTGGGGAGACGAGAAAGAGTTCAATCTTAGACTGGAATTTGCTAAGAGAGTAGAACTGAAATGTTCTCACCAAAAAAAAAAAAAAAAAAGGCAAATATATGTGGTGATGGATGTGTTAATTAACCGGATGGACAGGAAGGTGGTTCTTTCACAATGCACACATGTATCAAATCATCACGTTGTATACTTTAAATACCTCACAATTTTATTTGTCAGTTATACCTCCATAAGCTGGAAAAAATAAAAGCAGTTGAGAAGCTTAAAAAGAGTCCAAGTTTGGATCTGATAACTTGGAGTTTATGAGCCACCCGGTGGGGATGTCAAGGACAAAGTTGGATATGTGAGTCAAGAAAAGGTCTGGCATGCAGATGGACAGTTGGAAGACACTGGCGTGTGGAACAACGAGACTAGATGATATCACTCAGGGAGTGAGAGTAACTTAAGAAACCCGTCCGTGGTGATCGTATGTCACTACGATTCTATTGTGATGTTATCTTTCATCCAAAGGACAAAAATGCACAGCACCTTCCTTGAAGGCAAGAAAGCCATAACCTTATGTTTAAAACTAATCCAGATATATTCCATATTAACGATTTTGTTCAGAAATCACTACATACTTGGCTCATCTAAGCATCCGAGGCCCCAGGTAGTGACATGCTGGCCCCACACAAGGGCATCCAGGCAGTTTCCCATGCTTTTCTGCTTGCCTGGAGGCTGCCATCTGACACGGATGCTGCACTGAAATCCTGCCTTCACTGGATCCTGACCCGTCTCCCAGCCAGGAAGCCTAAAATGCCTTGCACGCATATGAACTAGGTTGACTCACAACCTTCCAGAGAAGCCAGGACTACAGATAGGGAGTTTACGTTTTTATCTTCCTAAATGATATATGCCCAAGTTGGGATGCCTGAGTGGCTCAGTTGGTTGATTGTCTGACTCTTGATTTCAGCTCAGGTCATGATCTCAGGGTTATGAGATCGAGCCCCACTCCAGGCTCCGCACTGAGCATGGAGACTGCTTAAAATTCTCCCTCCCCTTCTGCCACCACCCGCCTCCCCCTCTCTAAAGAAAAAAAGAAATGCCCAAGATGCATTGAGAACAGAACTTATCTTTTCTTCCCTCTTCATCGTCCCTCTGCTTCATTCCTTTCCTAACCTGGTCTTAGAGTGGACACCAAAAGAACAGTAGGGTTATTGAGGCAAGCTTCCAAGAACCGAGGGATGGTGCTGAAGGAAGCCGAATACTCCAGGTCAGCAGGCCTCCTAACTAGAAAAATGCAGAAACACTTCCCCTCCTCTCCATTTGCTAAGGGAATCTTATATCCAGAGTCGGGCAATATTATCAAAATGGAATTCATATAATTAATTTCATGAATCCAATTAAGCAAAAACTGATTGATAATTAAATGCGGTAAATTTGTGAAAACATTTAGCAGAGTGCGTGCTACAAACACAAATCAACGTTACAGGAATTTAGCCCGGGTCCTACTTCATGCCAGGCACTATATGAGGCACTATTTAAATCTAAAAGAGAGGGACGCCTGGGTGGCTCAGTCGTTAAGTGTCTGCCTTTGGCTCAGGTCATGATCCCAGGGTCCTGGGATTGATGCCTTCAGCGGGCTCCCTACTCGGCGGGAAGCATGCTTCTCCCTCTCCCACTCCCCTCACTCACTGTGTCTCTCTCTGTCAAATAAATAAATAAAATCTTGGGGGGCGGAGCAAGATGGGGGAGGAGTAGGAGACCTAGATTTCGTGTGGTCTCAGGAATTCACCTGAATAGGGATCAAACCATTCTGAACACCTACGAACTCAACAGGAGACTGAAGAAGAGAGTAGCAACAACCCTCTGAACAGAGAAGCGACCACTTACTAGAAGGTAGGATGTGCAGAAAAGTGAATCCAAGGCGATATTCGGGAGGATAGACGGCGGGGGAGGGGGCCTCCGTCGGCCGCTTCTGGCAAGTGCTAGAGCCGCGGAGCACAAAATCGGACCTTTTAGAAGTCAGCCCCGCTGAGGGATGTCGCTGCAGTGGCTAAGCGGGGGATGGAACACTCGCAGGACAGTGTGGTCTCAGGACCCTCCGGGTCACAGAAAGACCGGGGGTGCCTGAGTGCGGCAGAGCTCCCAGGGATCGGAGCGGGGAAGCCGGCTGCAGAGACGGAGCCGAGGCGCGGGCTCTCAGCTCGGGGTGGCCATAAACTGTGATCCGCGGCCCAGTCGGGCCACTGCTCCTCCAGCAGGGACCCAACAAGCGGCAGAGCTGGGGAGACTCCTCTTCCTCCCCCGGGGGGAGCGGCGCGGGAGCGCACCGCAGGGATCTGCTGGGTTTGGAGACTCCACACGGGGTCGGGTGCCAGAGATACAAATGCTCAATCACTGGCCGGGTGAGCACGGAGTGCGGCCAGAGACCGGGGGAGACGGGAGTGACTGCTTTTCTCTGGGGGCGGACTGAGGAGCGGGGCCCCGAGTTCTCGGCTCCTCCGGGTGGAGATTGGGAGGCCACCATTTTCACCCTGGTCCTCCAAAGCTGTACCGAGAGCTTGCAGGGAACAAAAGCTCCTGAGAGCAAACCCGAGCAGCCTGCTTAGCCCTGACCGACAAGGGCGGGGCAGTTCTGCCTCCGGCAAAGACATTTGGGAACCACGGCAACGGGGCCCTCCCCCAGAAGATCAGCACGAACAGCCAGCGAGCCAAGACCAAGTTTCCCGATCAAGGAGAACGGCAGAACTCCAGAGCTAAGGGAATACTGCACAAAGAATTCATGGCTTTTTTTTACCATGATTCATTAGTTCATCAAAGTTAATTTTTTTAACTGTTTTTTTTATTTTTCTTTTTCCCTTTTTCAACCAACATCTTATCAATCCCTTTTTTAAAAAAAAAACATTTTTTATTTTTCATTTTTAGAGTCATATTTTATCCCTTCATAGTAGTTACCCTTATTTTTGGCATATATATATAAGTTGTACTCTCTTTAAAATTTTGAGATACAGTTTCTTCTAACAGATCAAAATATACCCTAAATCACTAGTGTATGGCTTTGTTCTAGTCTCCTCCCTGATCACATTCTCTCCCTTTTTTCTTTTTTTTTTTAAATCTTCTCCTTTCTTTTTTCAAACAACTTATCTTATCAATTCCTTTTATAAAATCTTTTATAATTTTCATCTTTACATTCATCTTCCATCCCTTCATTGTATCAACCCTTATTTTGTACATATATGTCTTTCTTCCTTTAAAATTTCAGGAGGCACTTTTTTCTAACAGACCAAAATATGCCCAAAATCTAGTGTGTGGCACCGATCTATGCACTAGCCTGATCATATCTGATCATATTCTGCTTTTTTGTATTGTTCTGTTTTAGTTTTTATCTTTTTTTTTCTCTTTCTTTCGTCTTTCTTTCCCTTTCTTTTCCCCTGGTTTCAGGTCTTTTCTGATTTGTATAGAGTATATTTGCTGGGGACATTGTTAACCTGTTAGCATTTTGTTCTCTCATTCATCTATTCTCCTCTGGACAAAATGACAAGACGAAAAAAATCACCTCAGCAAAGAGAACAGAGGTAGTACGGTCAGCCAGGGACCTACTCAATACGGATATTAGTACAATGTCAGACCTAGAGTTCAGAATCATAACTTTAAAGATACTAGCTGGGCTTGAAAAAAGCGTGCAAGTTATTAGAGAAACCCTTTCTGGAGAAATAAAAGAACTAAAATCTAACCAAGTCGAAATCAAAAAAGCTATTGATGAGGTGCAATCAAAAATGGGGGCACTAACTGCTAGGATAAATGAGGCAGAAGAGAGAATCAGTGATATAGAAGACCAAATGATGGAAAATAAAGAGGCTGAGAAAAAGAGAGAAACAACTACAGGATCACGAGGGCAGAATTCGAGAGATAAGTGATACAATAAGATGAAACAACATTAGAATAATTGGGATCCCAGAAGAAGAAGAAAGAGAGAGAGGGGCAGAAGGTATATTGGAGCAAATTATAGCAGAGAACTTCCCTAATGTGAGGAAGGAAACAGGCATCAAAATCCAGGAGGCACAGAGAACCCCTCTCAAAATCAATAATAATAGGTCAACACCCCAACATCTAATAGTAAAACTTACGAGTCTCAGAGACAAAGAGAAAATCCTGAAAGCAGCTCGGGAGAAGAGATATGTAATCTACAATGGTAGAAATATTACATTGGCAACAGACCTATCCACAGAGACCTGGCAGGCCAGAAAGGACTGGCAAGATATCTTCAGAGCCCTAAACGAGAAAAATATGCAGCCAAGAATACTATATCCAGCTAGGCTCTCATTGAAAATAGAAGGAGAGATAAAAAGCTTCCAGGACAAACAAAAACTAAAGGAATTTGCAAACACGAACCAGCCCTCCAAGAAATATTGAAAGGGGTCCTCTAAGCAAAGAGAGAGCCTAAAAGCAGCATAAATCAGAAAGGAACACAGACAATATACAGTAACAGTCACCTACAGGCAATACAATGGCACTAAATTCATCCCTTTCAATAGTTACCCTGAATGTAAATGGGCTCAATGCCCCAATCAAAAGACACAGGTTATCACATTGGATTAAAAACAAGACCCATCCATATGCTGTCTGCAGAGGACTCATTTGAGACCCAAAGACACTCCTAGATTGAAAGTGAGGGGGTGGAAAACCATTTACCATGCTAATGGACACCAAAAGAAAGCTGGGGTGGCAATCCTTATATCAGACAAATTAGATTTTAAAACAAAGACTGTAATAAGAGATGAAGAAGGACACTATATCCTACTTAAAGGGTCTATCCAACAAGAAGATCTAACAATTGTAAATATCTATGCCCCTAACATGAGAGCAGCCAATTATATAAGGCAATTAATAACAAAAGCGAAGGAACACATTGACAACAATACAATAAGAGTGGGGGACGTTAACACCCCCCTGAATGAAATGGACAGATCATCTAAGCAAAAGATCAACAAGGAAATAAAGACTTTAAATGACACACTGGACCAAATGGACTTATTCAGAACATTCCATCCCAAAGCAACGGAATACACATTCTTCTCTAGTGCCCATGGGACATTCTCCAGAACTGATCACATCCTAGGTCACATATAGGTCTCCACCGGTACCAAAAGATTGGAATCATTCCCTGCATATTTTCAGACCACAATGCTTTG